>NC_064578.1:27282208-27592166 GCF_937001465.1 Orcinus orca | reverse complement strand
TTAAAACGGATTTGTTTAAAATAAATGGTATGTCTGAAATGTAGGAAAGGAAGACCATGCTGTCAGCATCATAATCCTCTTTCGACATGTTTCCCTACAAGTGACGTGCTAGCTTGGCGGAGGGTCAGGCCAGGATTATGTTTTAAGGAATCAGAACGGTTTCATGAATTTGCTCAGCTTCCCAGAACAAAAACAGAGATAAATAATTGCTGCTTGTTAGGCATATTCTATGGTGGGCTGCAAGTCTGGAGTCATTGTTAGTGTATTTAGTGCCAATGAGAAGGCTGGCTCCCAGCCTTGGACACCGAAGTCCTAAAGACAAAGCAGAGAGAGTCCTGTATCCCCCATCACCTTCTGCTGAATATGGAGGATGGAGAGGTCTTGGCTGTTGGCCTCTCTTCCAGCCCATGCGCCTGCCAGAGGAAGGATCCTGATTCCTTGGGAGTGTGGGGTGAGCCCAAGGAGTCTGATGAGCAGAGAAGAGCAAGTGTAGTCCCTTCCGGGCTGACTCCATGCAGGGCTCAGGCTTCGGGCTTGCGGGGCCACCTGCACAGGGACCAGGCTACAGCCTTCAGGCCCAGGGTGGCCCATGGCACCAATGGTTTAGGCATAGCCGCCAGCCATCTGACTGGTGGCTGCATTGCTGCCTACTCCTCGCCAGGCCTGGAAGCTGAAGAAAGCGCTCACTCCATAGGCAATCATCACTAAACACGAAAAGAACTGAAAGAGAAGACAGCAGAGGTGAGTCTGTCTGCAGCACGGCACACGGGGCTGGGGGCTGTGACAGTGATACAAGCACCAGGAAGGTAGATGCAGACAGTGAAACCCAGGGCCCCTCAACCAGAATGAGCTGCTCTGGAGCCACACCACCTCCTCCTTAACCATACACCCATTTAACCACCGTGGGGGCTGATGGGTACCAGGTTCTGGGGTGCCAACTTTATATTCTAGTGGGGAACCATTAACCACACAAGCCAGGTGTGTCTTAGATTGAGGGATAACTGGACAATGTGCTAAGAGTCACCAAGGGGTAGGAGCTACTTTATAGACACATTTCAGGGATTTAGTTTTAAAAAGGCAATGTTCAGCTACCCTAGGAGTTTTTCTGGAATCAATTCATAGGTATCCCTACACTAGCACCTAAGGCCACGTTCAGAATTTCCATGTCTCTATCCTGGTGACTGAGTTCACAGATTTCAAAACCATCCTCACCAGAAAGAATGAGGAGACCCAAGTCCTGGTCTAACTCCCGCCCTACCCAGGACTCAGTTTAGTGGTGTCCCTTCACCTCTCTTAGCCTCAGTTTCCTGGTCTGTCGAAAGGACTGGCAGTCCCTGTCCCCCTCCCCACTGAGGGAGTGGAAGGACAGTGAGGAAGTGCCTGCAGGGGCTCATGGGTGAGGCGTGCTCACTCATACTTCACTGGCTACCTGACGTGGAGCCCGAGTTTGAGCTGCATGGGAGAGCCTGAGGATCTCCCAGATGGTTTAAACCGAAAGGTTTTTGTGCGTGCCTTTCTCCAGGGGGGAGGATAGAGCGCTTTCAACAGATTCTCCAAGGGGACCTATGACCCTAAATCATTGCAGCACGACTGATTTACAGCAGCATTAACCGAAACTTCATTTGTGCCACCCAGGTATTTCCCAAGCATTCTGGTTCCTCGGGGTTTTGCTGTTAATTATGGAAAACTGAGCCCACTGAGAGGAGGGTAATTCAGCACGTGGCAGGTGCCTGGCCTGGGACCAGGGAGCAGTGAGAGTCCAGGGGCCCAGACCTTGCTTTGGCCCGTCTCCCCTGTAACTGCCGAGGGTGCCCCAGGGAACCATACTCACGGAGGCAGCTGCACGCTGGTTGTACTGCCGGGTGCCCTTCAGGGACGTCAGTTCAACCGAAGCAGAGCAGGTGATGAAGGCCGTGATGTAGAGAACGGTGGCGCCCACATTAAATATCATTAACTGGGGGTAGGTGGGGGAGAGAAGTCTTAAGACGTGAGACACTTCCGGTAACTGTGGAACCTCCTGGTCCCCACGAGCACATCCCTTTAGTAGCCAGAACAGGGGCTGGGGCTCAAGGATGGAGACACGTGGGTCTTTCCCTCTAAAAAGGCCTCAAGAGACAGCGGTCTACACAGGGTCAGCCTGGAGGCCATATGAGCAGGGAACGTAGACATACCGAAGGCTGAGAGATGGCGGGGGCGGGGGGGGGGGGCGGGCGGGTTGTGGAGGGGCTGCTAAAGTGACCTGGTCAGGACAGCAACAGTTCCACAAGGCAAAACCCATTCCTGATGGCAAGAGACCAAACCAAGCCTGTCTCTGAGTGCACCAGCTGAACCCGGGGCCTGCTTGTGTTGGCTCCCAGCCAGGCCCGGCCCTCCCTGTTGTCCGAGGACTTGGCTCTGAGGCTGACCCGTGCGGCGGGGGCGTGGGTGGTGGTGCCTCACGTCCCTCTCTGCCCTCAGTGGGAAGAACCTATGTCTGCCTTTCGGCCACATCCTAGGCTCTAGGCCCCATGTCAAATGCCAGGGTGAGGACCCCTAAGCCAGGCTGGCAAGGAAGGGTCCTGGGCTGACAACCAGGCCCAGGTCCCATTCCCCCAGCGCTTGGCCCCCGGAGCCAGTTGACACTTAGCAGAGATCGCAAACTGGTGGCCCTCAGGCATGTTTGGCTCATCCCATAGATTTTTTAAAAATATTACGTTTTAAATTTGATTTCATACGAAAACTTTAAGATTGCATATAAAACTTTCAATCTTAAAATATCAAGATTTGGCACTTGCACTCCCACTAACAACAGAGCTGAGTAGAGGCGGCTTCCTATGGACAGATGGGTGCGGGTTCTCCAGAACCCCTCCTGACCTATTTGACCCACGCCTCTTACCTGTGCCCGGAAGGGGGCTTGTAGCCCCTATCCCAGAAAAGCCCAATTTGGCAATCATAATTCAGCCTCCTCTAGGAGGGTGAGACACTGCCTTGCCATCATGGCCTGGGAAAGGAGCCTCCTTCCATCAGCAGCTGTGGCTGGGCCCCAGATCTGTGCTAAGAGACACCAAGGCCCCTCCATCTCCGGGGATGTCTTTCTTCAAGGCTCCTAGGACACGAGGCAGGGGCTGGACCCTAGCCAGGAAGTCAGGCCGCCCCCTCCTCATGCCAGGATCTTCCCTCCAAGCCCAGTGCCCGCCGCAAACACCACCTGGCTCCTGCCAGTGATGTCAAGATCTAACAAACACGGTCTGTCTTGAGGATGACTCACGTTTCCTCAGCTTCAAAAGTCATTGAATTGCAAACAATGCTGCCTAGTCCCAGCTTTGCTTGTCTTACAATCATGTGCCTCTCTTGCCTCTCTCTGCTCACTGAAAGCCTCAGACCCCAGCTGCAGGGGTTTTCCGGGTCAGAGAAAAAAGCCCTAGCAGCTTTCTCTGTGTCTGGCCAGGGTACTTCCTATGGACACTCACAGCTCTGTGTCCTAAGGAGACTGACCCGGGCAACCCGGGACACCATCCTCTGCCAGGCTGCAGGGGCCTCACCCTGCAGACAGCGGGGTGCGGGGGGTGAGATGGCACGTTGAGCCCTGCACACACCGGGCCCAGCCTCGGTGATTCCTGCCAGCTCAGCCCAACCTCCAGGCCCAGGGCTGCCAGTCAGAACCCACAGATTCAAATCCCCACTGCCCCCCAAAAGGAAAAATACTTTCAAGATCCCAAATGGCCTCCAGTCTCTCCATTCAACAGCCCCTCACTTCTACTCCCTTCGTGGGAGAAAGTCAAGCCTAAGTCCTCCTGGATTCATGGCTCTCAGTGCTCAGAAAAACTGGACACCTGAACCACCAATCCTCCCTCCCCGACCCAGAGCTACAGGCCAGCGAGGACTTCAGCCAACCCCCACCTGCCACTTCTCATTTAGGGAAGGCTGCATTGTCACAGCTACACCCAGAGGCAGAGGGGTCACCCTGGACCCACCCCCAGGGTTCCTACCCAGACTCACCACCAGCGGCCAAGGCACCATGTATAGCTTCATGTGCAGCTGAAACAGGTAGAGGATGAAGAAGACGATTGTCACCAGCCAGAGGAAGACAGCGACAAACATCACCCAGCCATAGGCCGGGTACAGGTGGTACGAGGTGTCGGCAATCAGGGCCCACACCAGCAGCCCCAGCACCTGGAGGGAGCGAGACAGGGCCAGCGTCTCCCAGAGCCCCCAGCGCTCAGGCTGGAGGCCACAGACCAGAGGCTTCCAGGCCTTTGCCATGGGGCGCCCTCTGCAGGACACATTTCTCATTTGCCCAAGAAAAATTTATTTGGCTCCTACTGCATACCAATACATACCAAGCCCTTGCCTGGTAACGTACTCCTTTCAGATCTCAGCTGAAATGTTATGTGCTCCAGGGCACCTTCCCTGCTCCTCCAGTCTGGGTTCCAGAACTCTCTTCTGTGCTCACATGGCCCCCCAGGCACCCACCACCCAAGACTGTAATTCTATTTCCTTCCCCAGACTGGAAGCCACAGCAGCAGTGCCTTCCACCCTGCTGCCTCTAGGGTGAGACCCCTGCAGCCCCGGAGGGGTGGTGTCCCAAGCTTGCCCAGTTCCCCACGGGCAAGACAATGACTGTCCCATTCATAGGTGCATCTCAGCACCCAGTACAGGACCCGAGCTTGGTCAGGAACTTAGAGGTACGGTGACCTCTGCCTGGTGCCTTACCAAGCCCCTTCCACCCCCAGCTTCTCCGACTCTCCTAATTGCGCCTCAATACAGGTGTTACCATCCCCACCTTACAGGTGAAACTGGGCCTCAGAAAAGCAAAAGGACCTATCACGCCACTCCTATGTGGCAGGGTGAGCCCCAACATCCCTGTAGTGTGTGTAGTGGCTGACAGCATGGCCTCCGGAGCCAACTGCCTGATTTAAAACGCACTCCCCTTACCAGCTGTGTGACACTGGGTAAGCTCACAACCACTCTGTGCTCTGGACACATCACCTGTCACATGAGTATGAAGAGCACACCTACCTCATAGGTTCAGGACCCATGGGGGTTTGTATACATAAACGAACAATTCCAGCTGGGGACGCTGTGCTGCAGGGAATTTTACACGGGTAGGTTGGCTGAACCCCTCATGGCCTCGTGCGGAACTTGGCAGGGTGGTACCTCACTTGTGGCCATCCTAGCCTCCCCCAAGCCTCTCCTGGCCCCTTCCCTGCTGGCTGAGACCCCACAGGCCAGCACGTCCTCCTTCACCACAAGGGCATTCTCCAGAATCCCTGGCCGGCAGCAGGCCTCGGGACTGGCCGCTGAGGGAGGGAGGATCAACTGGGGGGCTGTGGAGAAAGGCTGCTTTGCTGATGAAGACACAGAGAAAGTTGTCACTCTTCTTCCCATGGACAGTGTGTGACACCAAGGCTCCCAGTGACCTTGCCACCGTCTCAAGGATGAGCCAACCATCAGTTGGATCACAGGGAAGTGGCTCAGGAGCGAAACCCACCTCTGCTGCTGGTTTGGGGGACAGAAAGTCCCCCCGCCACAAGCTCCTAGACCAGACACGGGAGAGCTGTCACTCACCCCAGAGCAGCCAGAATGGGTGCCTGCCAGGCACCCCACCGAAGCGCCCCTGCCAAGGACCAAAAGGGAAGTTTCTGTATCGATCGCCCTACACCTGTGGGGTCAGGGCAGGAATAAGCCTAGCTGAGGCCGGGCGTCCAGCAGCCCCTGTGACGACTTTCCTTTCTCCCCACTACCTGGAAGTGAGAGGTGGAGCCCTGGGCTTAGGAGTCAGGAGCTGGGATTTCATCCTGCCTGGGCTATGGGACACCAGGCAAGTGCCTTCCCGCTCTGTGCGGCTCACCAGGGCAACTCGAGTCCGCCTGCTAGAACGCAGGCCCCCGAGGAATCCTTCTTTGGTCATCACTGTGTCTCCAGTGCCCGGCAGTGCCTGGCGCATAGACCTGCTCGATAAACACATGCTCAAGAGGTAACTGGCCTCTGTTTCCTTATCCAGGAAACAGAGGTCAGACCCCTGCCCCCGACAGGTGCTGTGTGTCACAAGAGGACGCAGGGGTGAATCGGTGAATGTGCTCCCAGCCCTGCCTCCCTCCACCCGGGGGTGGGAGTGGGAGACTCGGGAAAGCGCCCACTCCCCCCTCTCTCCAGATCTTTGCACCTGCTCCTCCTCCCGTTCCGGGGTGGGGGGGTGAGACCCCAGGGACGCCCATCCCACACTGCACCCTGCCAGCCTCCCCTGCCCTACCTCTAGCCTCTACTGCTCTCCTCTAGCCACCACCAACAGGCTGGGTGGCCCATGGGGCCCAGTTTGCAGGCGAGGAAGGTGGGACAGGTAACAGGGCCTTGAGGGCAGTCACACCGCTGGGGGCACAGCCCTGACCCATGAGGACCCAGAGTGCGGGTGTCTCAGCACAGCCCCCCAACCACCCAACCTTAGGACGCCCTGCCTGAAACAGACACATCGGCGGGCAAGAGCCCCCAGGGCTGGGGGAGGGTCACTGTTACAAAGGAGGACAGACACTCCCAAAGCAGGACGCAGGACCCTCCCAGGGGAGGACTGAGCGTCAGGGGCAGACAATTATCTCCTCACTTAAAGCAGGGTCCTTGCAGGCCTCCATGCCACCGTGTTGCCTGGCTCCAACTATCTGAAAGGAAGTTCGAAAATGCGGTGAACTGAAAAATCAACAAAGGATCGATCTGGGTTTACGCTAACGTACGCTTATCAATTGCTGGCGTATTACTCACGGGCTTGGCCACAGTAACCACATAACGCCCTCCAGCTGTGTGCCAGGCCGCAGGTAAGCACCTTCCCTTTATTTCACCGACTTCCCCAAACCCTCTCATTAGTCAGTATTATGTGTTATCCCCATTTTCCAAACAGGAGCTCAGAGGAAAATGAGTCATCTACGGCCACCCGTGGGGAAAGGGCAGGGCAGGATTTGAACCCAGATCTGTCGTTCTCTGGACCCTGGGCTACTGAGAGTTACTTAGTGATGTATAAAAAATGAGGACACTTCGCTGGCTCCGAGGGGGCAGGCCCCGCAGGCATCCAGGCTCTCTGGTCTCTGCCTCGCCCTCCTGCCCAGCCCTGATTTCCAGATCAGCAAGCGCAGCCTGAGAGACAAAGCTGCTGCATAAGCAGTGGGAATTTCTGGTTCCTTCTGGCCTTGCTGCCCAGGGAGCCGCCTTGGTTTCTGCCCTCCCCCACCTCAACCAGACAGACTGGTTTTTCCCGTCCCCTCACCCCAGCCCCAAGAATCTACAGGAAGTGCCCCAGCCCAGGACAGGGCACCCCTACACGTGTTGACCCTCTGCTGGCCGGGGTGGCCCTGCATGGGGAGCTGGGCCCAGGCCTCATCTCCAGAAGCTGCAGGAGCTGCTGGACCCCTCCCTCCTGCTGTGGACCCACCGTCTAGCTGGAAGAGGCCAGAGGACTTGTCTTATAGTCCAGTACAGAACAGTAAACCCCACTGTGCAGGGGGAGGGCAGTAGGGTGACGAGGGTGGAGAGCAAGGCAGGAGGCCCCACCTCTGCCACCTGCACACAGGGCTTCACCCAGGCCCTCGTGCAATTCTGACACCCTCTCTGACCACAGGCCTTGCCGTGTGCATCCCTCTGGGTTCACTCATTCAACAAATATCTGTTGAGCACCTACCACTGTGTGTGTGAGCCAAAACATGAAAAGCCCTGCTCTCCTGGCGGGGGACAGCGGGGCGGGTAGCAGATAAAAACCCAATACATGAGGGAAACGCAGGATATGTGCTGTGGGGGAAAATCCAGCTGAGAAGGATAAGAAGGCCAAGAAAGATCTCACTAGGACATGTGAGCATGCGAGAGGTGAAGGGAGGGAGCCATGTGGCGAAGAACAGAACTCTGTGCCTTTACCTCTGGGGGTCCCTGTCTCTTGCCTACGTGTTCATCTGTCCCCATGTTTCTCCATGGGGGTCTACACATATATCTGTGTGTCTTACTCTTAAAGACAGACACACACAAATACACATACATACACAGAACCAAACCTCATCCCCTTGGTCCTTCCAAACTCTCTGAGGCCCCAGCAACACCTCCTCAGGCATGCACTGCAGATAAACAAAGAGAAAGGTCTGGAAATCTTGAAGGAAAAAAACAAACAAACCCTGTCTTCCTGAAAACCTAAAGATTTCTGATTAGGGGTTTTCTCCTTTGATGGCTGTCAAAAAGGTCACATTCAAGAAATATAAGAAAAAAAAAGGTCTCATTCACACATGCCCCAGGACCTTTGCACCTCCAAACAAAAATTTCTCAACGACTGGATAACAGAGATATTTTTGTTAAAAGCAACTGCAGGGCCAGAGAGGAGAGGGATTAGTCACAAATGCCTGACCAAGAGGCATTCCTCAGTTAGGGTGGGCCCCAATCCAGGGACTGGAGTTCTTATAAGAGGGAAACTGGACAAAGAGACACAGAGGGAGAACACCATGTGAAGATGGAGGCAGAGATTAGAGTGACGTGTCTCCAAGCCAAGGAACACAAAGGATTGCTGGCAACCACCAGAAGCTAGGAGAGAGGCATGGAACAGACTCTCCTTCAGAGCCTCCAGAAGGAACCAACCTTGCCGAACTTCTAATACTGTGAGACAATAAATTCTTGTTTTATTTTTAGCCACACCACGTGGCATGTGGGATCTTACATGAGATCAAACCCATGCCCCCCTGCAGTGGAAGCATGGAGTCTTTAACCACTGGACCGCCAAGGAAGTCCCTCTGTTTTTTGGTGGGGATTTTTTTGTGTGTTTTTTTTTTTTGCGGTACGTGGGCCTCTCACTGTTGTGGCCTCTCCCGTTGCAAAGCACAGGCTCACGGGCCCAGCCGCTTCGCAGCATGTGGGATCTTCCCAGACCAGGGCACGAACCCGTGTCCCCTGCATCGGCAAGCGGACTCTCAACCACTGCGCCACCAGGGAAGCCCCTTGTTATGTTTTTTAGGCGACCTAGTTTGTGGCATTTTGTTATGGCAGCTGTAGGAAACGAATACATCTTTCTTAGCTACTCTTTGAGTCTGCGAATGGCTGTTATGATCTGATTTAACTGGGGGGTGTTGGCATTAACTCTAATGGAAAGGTGGTCTACTAACTCCCTGGGTTCAAGCTCTGGCCCTGCCAACTTACTAGCTGTGTGACCTCGGGCAAGTTGCTGAACCACTCTGTGCCTCAGTGTCCTTATATTCAAAATGTGCCTACCTCACAGGGTAGATGTAAATGAAGTAATATATGTAAGGTACTTAGACCAATGCCCAACATAGGCTTAACACTCTCCGTGCTCTAATGTTATCACTCTGAGAGGTTAGAACATGGGTTTCCCGATCCATTCTCTGTGGCTGGTTTCCTGTAGTAGTAATAGTGTGTGCAGTTCCTAGGGGTGTGAGGCCTTGGAAAAATAATGCATCTAATAAGCACCAGGCACAGTTCCTGGCAGATAAGGGTCCTCAGCCAGTGGGGCCCCGCCCACCTTCCAGATAAGGCAGCTGGGCTTATCCAAAGAAAGGGCGGTGCGCAGGTGGTAGGGAGCAGAACCCAGTCCAGCCACCCCCCAGGACACCTCTTGCAGCTACTCTCCCTCCACTCCTCACAGGCTAAGGGTCCCTGGGCAGAACACTTCACCCCTTTAGACCTCAGTCTTCCCCCCTGTACAATGGGAGCAGGGAGGTCTGCTCAGTGTTCTCCAAGGATCCCCTAAGTCTGAGGCCTGACACTCCTCAACACAGGGCTCCTCCAGGGGGGCCCACAGCCTTCCCTCCCTTGTACTTACTGGAGGGACTCCACCAATCCCATGAGCACTTGGCTAACTCCTCTCCCGCCCAAAGATGGTCACGCCAACTCTCCTTTTAATCCTCTCCACCTCCTGGGCTGAGTTAGACCCTTGTAGATTTGGCGTGTGGTCTTAGAAGAGGCACCTAACCTTTCTGGTTTGTTTCTTCATCTGACACATGAGGCGGTTGGACAAGTACACCTCTCCTGGTCACCTCATAGGTGTGTCATGCAAGTAAAATACTGTAAAGGAAAAAGTGAAAAGTTGTAGAAGTTGTGAGTGGCTAGGAGGGCTGTTTGACAGCTTAGAGGGAGTAAACCCCACACCGCAGCGTCCATGCGGGGGACAAAACCTCAGTGCCTGGAGGCTGACGTTAGGGTTTTAAACTCAGCAGCCGTCAAGGCACACAGGTCACAGAAGTGACTAAGGTGGCCCGGGGAGGTCTGTGGAGCTGAGAGCAGCCTGCCAGAACTTAGTTCCCCAGCCAGGGATTGAACACATGCCCCCTGTACTGGAAGCTCAGAGTCTTAACCACTGGACCACCAGGGCAGTCCCAAGAACTTCTGATTTTCCAGGAGACGTTAGAAATCCGAATATCTACGTGAAATCTTCAGCTTTTTAAACATTGGCGATGAAACCAAATGTTTTAGAAACAATCTGAGGGCAGGGCCCATCCAAGAGCCCCCAGGACTCCCTTCTCCCCACTGCACCATCCAGAAAACTGCGGCCCAGGGGACCACGTGAACCCTTCCCGGGGTTCCCCCTCACAGGGACACATCTGGGCAGCTGAGGACACTCAGAACTTGGCCTGACCAGGCCCATACTCCACCCCCGCCCTGGCCCTTCTCCCTACAGTGAAAGGGACTTTATGGGGACAAAAAGCCACCCATTGTGTCCCAGGAGACAAAGGCGCAGGGGACAGAGGCTCCGGGTGCCTGCGTGGCCACAACAACTCCACACACCACCTCCTTCCTCCCTGTGCAGAGGGGCTGGGCTCTAGGGAAAGGCTCCTTGGAATTCCCGCTCCGTACACTACGAGCCTTCGAGAATCCTAGGCCATCACACCCCAGCTCTACAGGAGGTGCGAGGGCATTCAGAACCCAGCCCGAGCCAAGTGACCCGGTCCGGGGTGGTATTTAACTCAGCCAAGCCTCCCTTTTGTTACCTGAAAAGCAGGCACGTGAGTTACCAAATCGAGTCATTGAACAAACTCTCCCGAGGGCCCGCTCTCTGCCAGGCACTGTTATAGGCCCCGGAAGTGCAGCGGGGAGCCAGGCAACCAGGGTCCCCACCCACGAGCACCCCGCTCCCAGCCTGGGCTGCCATGGAGAAGGAGGAGGATGGGAACACTGGCTCAGGGCCTGGTTCACCTCCAGGGCTTTCCAAATGCAGCCTTTATCACACTGCTTGTTATTCCTGAGTCCCCGAGTCTCAGAGCTAGAGATGAAAGAGACTTCTGCCCCCATGGCCCCGCCGCCCCCAGAGCCCCTCATGAGGGGCTGCACGTCAAGGAGCCCACTGCCACCACTCTTCCTTTGGGGTCTCTCTCAGGGTTCTAGAAAAATCTTCCCAACATGAAGCTCAAGCTGCCTCCTGCCTACCCCCTTGCTGGTTCCCACTCTGCACTCTGGGGCCAGAGACTAAGCAGGTTCCCTCGACAGAGACGCATCCCCAAGGCATCCGCGAGGCCTTCCCTGGCTCCCAGAGCCAGCAGCAACGCACCCCCTGGGTGAGGTTCCAGAAATTAAGACCTGCTCACCTTCCTCCCTTGGGGGTCTCCTGGTCCTCCCCAGAAAGTCACCAGTGCCTCCCCAGCACTAAGACCCTTACGGCGGGCGACACAGAGCTTTCCCAGGAAGGCCTTAGTCCCCTTGAAAGCCCAGGTCAAGTCCAAATCCAGCCCCCGTCAGCGCTTCACTCCCAGGAAGCCCAACTCTCTCAAGTAGCACTTGGCCCATTTCACAGATGAGGAAAGCAAAGCTCTCGGAAGAGATGGACGTGGCCCAAGGTCATGCACTGTAAGGGTGGGGACAGTTCTGTGACCCAGTAGATAGAGACGCCCAGAAGAGGACAGAACTCCAAATTCCAGGAGGTAGGGACACTCCCTGGAGACTAATTTGTTTGCAGGGAGCATCACTGCCCCAGAGGCGGGAGCAGAGAAGGGGCAGGGGCAGTCCTTGAACCCTGGGTGGAGAGGGATGACAGAATCTTATGTTCTCAGCACCCCAGGCGGGTCCCCGTCCGGCTGTCAGCCCTCCAGAGAGAGCTGGCTGCTGGGAGCGTATGAACTTCATTAGCCCCATGAGGCCTGGCCTCTCTACCTGCTGAGGAACAGGGCTGGGGGGAGGGGCACCTAAAGTGAGGGTCTTCCTTATTCCCTGGACTTCCTTCCTCAGACACTAGCTCTAGTCCTGACTCTGTCACTAATGTTTGGGGTGACACTGAGCAAGCCCCACCCCATCTAAACTTCGAGGACAGACAAGTGACCCCATCTGGCTAATCTCATACAGGCTGGCAGATCATCTGGTATCTGACCTCTCCGCTCCTACCTGAAGCTCAAACATCCCAGAACAGCCCCAGGTCTGTTCCCTAGCAACTGGGCCCTGCCTGACCTTCAGCCCCGGCCTTCCTGCTCTCACGTCTCCGTGAGACCCTGTGGTACCACCCTGTCCTCCCACCCCTTGGGCAAACAGGAGGGGCCAACTCAGCCCAACTCAGCCCAACAGCAAAGGACCAGTTTATATCCAGGGCTGGGCTCACTGGACTGCCAAGGAAAACAGGCTCTCCTCCAACACTCAGGTTCCAAATCGCCATGGGGACCAGGGCAGGACCCCCTGCAGCTCCCTCAGACCATCTAAGAGCAGGAAATCAGGGCATAATCCTCACTGAGTTCCACCACAAACAACTCACCAGCTGATAAGGAGTAACCAACACCTGGCCCTGATACTCCAACAGAAACTGAGAGCATCCACCACACGTGGACAGCTCCGCAGCCCTTACCTCTTTCCACTTACAGATGGTTAAGAAAAAGTCACCCAGCCAGTAACGCTGAACTCAAAGCCATTGCTTGCTGCTCGGTGATCCTGGGAAAGTGCTTTCCCCTCTTTGGGCCTGAGGGAGACTTCGAGTGCCATCTTCATAGCTTTTGCTGCGCCCATAAATGACCTGTCCTATTGTTTTACCCACTATTTTCATTTATTTGAAAGATTTTTTTGATAAGTTATTCTATTTTTAAAATGCATGATATATATGACATGATAGGTAACAAAATGGTGCTTTTAGCATGTCTCCGTCTTCCCCTGATACTCAATTTCTTCCCTGGGGGCAACCAAGAGTGATTTCTCAAGTGTCTTGCCAAAGACTACCTAGGCATGCATGCACGCACATACACTTCAGATAGGCGAGTGTGTATATTTATATAGCCTGTGTGTATTTCTCCCAGACAAACGACAGTATTCTACACACACAGGTTTTCACTTTGCATTTTGCACTTAACCATACAGCCTGGAGACTGTCCATCATTACACACATACAGAGCTGCCTTATTGTTTTCGTTGAGGGGTAAGAAGTTATCTTTTTACTAACTGTATCGTATGCCACTGCATACATGTATCATAATTTATTTAACTAGTCCTCATTGATGAATGTGGATTTATCACACAAATAAGAATTTTAAGAAGAAACTTTTAAATCACTAAAAAGTAGAAAACCTGCATTATCTACCACAATAGAAGCGAACTATAAAATTAAATACAACAAAAATTAACAATATTAATACATCCCAGATAGATACAGTCGTCTTCCCAGGATCCAGAGCTCCAGATTTAAATTTAAAAAGTGTTGGGAAGGCACTAAAGACACTTTAGCACCCAGATGAGGCTGTCTCATCCAGCAATCTTCCAGGACTGTGATTGACTGTGGATGATACAACACTTTCCAAGCCCTACATGGGAGACTTTCTTTATTACCTCGAAGTGGGAAAGTCCTAACTCTGACACAGTTTCCAGAAGCCAGAAAGAAAAAAGGAAAAGGAAAGAAAACAAGAAATTCGGCAACATAAAAATAAGTCTTTCTGACCAAAAACAAAACAAGACAAACAAGCAAACAAAAAACACCATAAAAAAACAAACAAAAAAAATACCCTGAGCAAAGTCAAAAAACAAACTAGGGAAAAAAAATTTGCAAATCATCTAGCACTCCTAGCAATTGATAGGGCAAAGACCAACAAGTTAATAGAATGTGGAAAGAAGCAAACATACAAGGAAATGCAAATGGCTCTTAAACATATTTTTAAAAGTGAGGTTCTTGGGCTTCCCTGGTGGCGCAGTGGTTGAGAGTCCGCCTGCCGATACAGGGGACATGGGTTCGTGCCCCGGTCCGGGAAGATCCCACATGCCGCGGAGCGGCTGGGCCCGTGAGTCATGGCCGCTGAGCCTGCGCGTCCAGAGCCTGTGCTCCACAACGGGAGAGGCCACAACAGTGAGAGGCCCGCGTACCACAAAAAAAAAAAAAAAAAAAAAATAGTGAGGTTCTTTAACCTAACTCATAAGAGAAATGCAAAACAATGCTACCCTGACCTGCCATTTCGCCTGTCAGATGGGAGCTGTAGGGAACAGGCACTCTACGAGAAGGCTCACTGAGGGGCACAAATGTGACCCCTATGGAGGGCATCTGACAATCTCTAACAAAATCACTAACACACATAACCTGAGCCAGCGGTCCCCCTTCCAGAAATGTACCATACAGATGCGCCCAGTGGCTTGGGCAAGATCATTCACCGTGACAGTGTGGAACAGCAAGAGTGGAAACCCAAGTGTCTGTCAACAAAGGGACGGGCCACACAACTCACACCACAGCTGCGGGATGGGCTGCTACAGAAGCCACAAGAGAAGCGATCACGCTTCAGGTACTGAGACGAAAGGACCTCCATGACACACTTTTAAGTGAAAAAGGAAAAGTGCAGAAGGATGTGTATAGACTACAGCCCTGGAGTAAAGTGGGGAGAGGTGGGGACCTATAGCCACATTTGCAGATCTCCTTAAAGAAAGCCTAAAATGCTACACAGGAAACGGAGAATGGGCATGGGGGAGGTCAACTCTAACCAAATGGGACAGAGATTTTTCACTGTGTTCTTTCCCACTCTGTCTTATTCTAGACTGTTGTAAATACATTACCTATTAAAGAAATTAAGGAAATAAAAGATTAAAAAGAGAAAGATACGTGTAGCTCTATGTGCAATGATATAGAACATCCCTAGGTGTATTGCCAAGGGGGTAAAAGCGTGGCGGGGCACAGGCAGAGTGCGCCTACCTGTGTTTTGATAGGGGTCATGTGTAGAAATAACTGCACTGACTCACCCTGGAATGCCACACCCATGATGCCTCGGGCAAGGGCGGGGGATGGGGATGGGAGGAGTGTCCCGACTGGGATGAGAGATTACATTTTCATTGATAACGCTTTGGACTGCTGGAACATTTTTGCCGTATGTCTGTATAATTTTTTCAAAGAATAAAAACAGGCCCATCAATAGAGAAATGGCTAAATGAGCTCGGGCCCTACCGTGACATCCTGGGATAGCCCGAAACAGGAAGGAGGCAGACAGCTCTGCATAACATGAAGAGATGCAGGTGCCCTGGGTGTGAGAAAAGCAGCCCAACAAAGGATACAGAATAAAACCATCAATGTTTTTTAAAATGCACAGGAAAAAGAACTAGAAACACAGCAGTTCCCTTGGGGAGAGGGGTAGGGGATCCAAGAATAACTTTACCCTTACCTGTAATAGGTTTTTGCTTTTTAAGGATAATGTGTCCATATATTGTTACATAATTATAAATTGATTCCAAACACTCGACACTCTCCTAGCCACAAAGTGGGGCGGGTAGGCGGAGCTAACAATACAGGCATTGTTTTGCTGGATACAGTGGAGTAGGAAGGAAGGTGGGTAGCATGCAGGGCGGGGAATGCTGCCCTAAGGAGGCTGAACCCATGAAACTCAGTGCTATGGAAAACCCTGTGAGTCCCCAACACTGTGATCCCAATATGGCCAACCTCTGCTCACACCTCGCAGATCCCAACAACCCTGTCTACCCAACCTGAAGGGCTGACTTTCAGCCTCTGCCCTGCCTCCAACCTGAAAAGGGGCTGCCATGCCTTGTGGGGCTGGAGAGAGTCAGGAATACCACAAGGAAAAACTTTCTCACACTCCCAGGTGCACAAGGATGGAGCAGGTAGCCTTTAGAGGGACTGAGCTCCCTGTCCCTGGAAGAATGCAAGCTCATGTTGAGGACACACCGAGGGGCCTTTGGGAGCAAGTATAAGAGGCCTAGGATTCTATGACCCTGTGAATCCTAACTGCCCTTCGTTCTAACATATACAGCGCTAAGCCCTTTGCAGGCATCAGCTTCCACATTCCTCACAATCCCACCATCACCATTTCACAGACAAGGAAACTGAGGCTCAGGGATATTAGGGAACTTGCCCAAGATGACAGAGCCAGGATTTGAACCCAAGGCTCTCTGCTTCCACCAATCCTCTCACCAGCACACACGGATCACTGTGATCAAGTGGCAGGTGAGGCTTCTGATCTGCTTATTCATCTGCCAACTGGGAATCATGTGACCACCCCCAATCCCAGGAGATAGGGCAAGAGGGAAGGATAAAAGGTGCCAAACACAACTGCCCTACCGACACAGGCCATTCATATGGTTTCTATGTCCTGAGCCTCAAGGATGCCTTCTGACTGCTGGGCCTTTATACGAGGTATTCCAAGGTTCATCTGCTCTGCACCTCCTTACTACCCCTTCCACATAACTAAACCCTTCAGGGCCCACTTCCATTAGGAAGCCTTCCCTAGTGGCCCTGGCCCCTGATGAGTTCCCCTTCCTGAATTTCCTCTCCTTCCCGTCCAAAGCACCCTACCTCCCACATGTGATGAATTGGGAGATTGGGATTGACATATATACACTAATATGTATAAAATAGATAACTAATAAGAACCTGCTGTATTTAAAAAAAAAAGCTTCCAGGTTTTTAATGACCAAGAGCTGTCTCTAGATCAAACTTGCCTGCTTCCATTTTTAGATGCTATCTGCATAAATTCATGTTTCCCTTTTTGCCTAGGCTGCTAGGAAACTCAACAAAGAATTGACAGCCTTAAACTTGCGACAGATTCCGGATCTCCTTTTAGCTCTCTTTAAGTCAATCCCTACCCAACCCACACATACACCACCAACTTTTAAAAATATATTACGTTAACTCTTCCATCATATGTGACTTGATATCATATTCCATCTCATGTTCTTTCTGGAGCTAGATGGGGTTGGGGGAGCGATAAATCAGTGAACACTGAGGTTGGTTCTTCAGGACACATTTAATACTAAAATAAACAAAGAACACATCTTCTCAAGAAGCTGGGGCCTTTCTTCCTTCCCTTCCCACCGCCCTCCTCCCACATCTGGAACTCTTCACCAGATCCTGGGAAACAAAAGGGTCTGATGGAGAATTAGCTTTCACCTTCTCGTGTACTGCCTCCTCCAGGCAGCCTTCCCTGATCCCTCCACAGGTAGCTCATCCTTTGAGCTCACAGACAAAGAGCTTCTGGACAGCAGGCCCTGAGCCTGGGGTCTCCATCACTCCCACAACAGCACCACACCCAGTGCCCAGTAGGAGCCCAGAAGAGTGTGGTAATAGAGCACGGATCAGAAAAGTCAGGCCACTCAGGGCTTAGATCCCAGCTCTATCACTCTGTGAGCTCTTGGGCAGAGAACTGACCCCTAAGCCTCAGTTTCCTCACCTGAAAAGTGGAGAATAAGAGAATATGAAGCTCTTGCCAGAAGGCCTGGAGCTTAGTTTGCACCTGAGTGATGGGAGCTATGATGGCTTCCCAGAAGACGGGGTGCCTGTTGAGTGGAACCCTCCTTGTCTCAGACCCAGTGGAACTGTCCGTTGCCAGAGAAACAGTTCAGGAAGCAGCTTCTCCCACAAGCCAATTGGTGAAGGCACTAAAAGGTGCAGGTCTTCAGAACTCTGAAGGGAGACCCCTGTTCCCCTTTCCCCGGGCCCCAAAAGCACTGCAGGGAGGGCAGAAGGAGGCCATCCCACTCACACTCAGTCCCTGGGAGTCTAAGTGCCAAGCTCCACCACAGCTCTCCAGGCCAGTCCTGCATTCCATGGACAGCTCAGTGTCTACATTTGCACGATGGGACCCAGATGCTCAGCCCACGGGGACCCCCAAATCAGAGCCACAAGCCTCTGCCACAGGAAGCTACCCCAGTCCTTGCAGGCACAGCAGGACCTTCCTCTAGTTCCCCTTATTCCAAGTTTCATTGTTCAAATGCAAAAGGGGCTGATGCTCAGGTCCTGTCTACCGGGAGCTAACCCTGGGGACCCACCAGGCAGCCTCATCCTGCTCAGCCCAGCAGGGACCCCTCTGCTGTTCCAAAGCCCCTAAGGCTGTGAACAGAACATGGTCACCACTTCTCGCAAGGTATTCAAGCCTTCCGCTTCCGGCCACCCAGAAACAAGTGCTTCAGCTCCAGTGTAGGGGAGCAAAACTTGCCACCCCAAAATTCATCTCTTGGCATAATAATTTTAAGCTGCTGATCTAAGAAACAGCAGACATGGGAAAAACTGAAAACCAAGGTTTCTTACCCTTTTGTAAGAAACATTTACATGTGTAAGGGAAATCTCCATCTGTAAGGGTGTCTCCCTCACGGTACCAAGAGGTGGACCAAATCTCTAGAAACATATCATTGGAAAAAGTAACGACTTAAATCTGAATCACAATTGTTTACTGTGCTTTTCCCGCTCACCTCCCATAACTGGCTCCCCATCCTCAACATCCTCTTGTGTCTTTAGCTGAAGATGGTGTTTAAGGGGAGGGATTTGGCCATTTGGGGAGTTTCTCAGTTTTTCTGGGTCTTTCCCATGTGTACATGTGATTAAACTTTGATTTTCTCCTGTTAATCTCTCTCATGTCAATTTAACTCTTAGACCAGCCGGAAGAACTAGACGGGTAGAGGAAAATTTCTTCCTCCCCTACACTGGCTAAACCAACCTGCTGGCTACTCTCCCCACTTCCCTTCCACTTCCCCACCCCAAGGCTTGCCCCGCACAGTGGCCCGCCCTTTGAACACCCTTTCCCTACCTCGGCCTCAGATTTCAGTGAAGTCCCTGCTCAAAAGTCACCTGTCCTCCATGAGCCTCCCTGGACTCAGAATTGATCATCCCTCTGCTGTCCTTTCCCACCCCTGGGACTGGGACTCCCTTCCTGCTTGGCTGCTGTACCCTTCACAACCACCCGGGAGCCTAGCGCTCAGCAGCGCTCCGGACAGGCTTTTCCTACCTGCAGATTTAAATTAGTCCCCAGTCGGGACCTCTCCCCCGCCCCGCCCCTCCCCTTCACAAAGAATCTGCCAGACTGCTCAGAGAGAAGTTAAAAATGTAGATTTCTGGGCTGTAGTGACTGAGATTCCAATTCCACATTTTTCCCGGGAGTGGGGACCAAGATCTACATTTTAAACCTCCGAGAGAGTCTGAGGCTGAGGTGGGGGAGGGGCCCCACAGGAAGAGATTTGAGGAATTCTGAAAGAGACACCTGGCCCAGGGGGAAGAATGCTCACCTGCGGTAAGGAGGGAGGTTTGGTCTCGGGCCCTGCCTTCAGTCCTAAACCTGGCAGCCTAGCTAGGACCCAGCAGTGGGACAGCAGGAGGTGCCCTAATGCAAAATGGATCTTGGCCCACCTCCAATTCCCCCCTAGTCCTCTGAAAACGCACCAAGCCCCTCCCACAGGGCAGCCCCCAGCTTCCCGACTCGCACCAGAGGGTACCATGGGGAGAAAGCTAACACCTTCAAGCCTGAAATTGGTGTGTGGGGGGAGGGGTGTTCCCATCGATCGGCCTCGGCTGGGGTCTACAAAGGGTATTGGATATAGAGGTGTCCTGCCTCTGGCTTCCCACAAATCCCTCCCCCAGCGTTGGGCGCGGTATCTCGGCGCCAAGGGGCCCGTCAAACCGGCCGGAAACCGGCAGGTTACCCAGTGGAAGCCAGAAGGGCCGGGCTCCCGCGCGGGAGCCCATAGGGCCCTGCCGAAGGGTCTGTGCTGGACCGGATGTGCCCACTCGGTTAGACGAGGAGTGCTCTGGGGTGCAGCCACGGGGAGCCGCTGGGAGCTTGGCAGAGGGTCAGATGAGAGTGAACTTTGCCTCAGGCTGGTGCTGGAGGGCTGGGGGCTTAGTCCTGGCAGAGGGAGAGCCAGAGACGGGGAAACAGAGAGAGAGAGTGGCGCGCGGTGATTGTGGCTTTTGTGAGAGCTTCTGTGGGTGAGCTCTTGGTGACCACTTGGGAGGGAGTGATGGGGCGCTGAGGTGGGCACTCTGACATTGGTGCACCTTGTGTGTGCTCGAAGAGACGGCAACTAGGACGTCTCGGGGTGAGAGGGTTCCAGGGTGATCTCGGGAGCGTCCGTCCTAGAGGCGCCCCCGAGGAAGGCACGGCGCATCGGGGCGCATGTGAACCTGGGTTGGGGGTGTGCGAGAAGCAAGCAAAAAGGGCAGCTCTAGAGCCCCCGACTCCTCCTGGCCCCCCGGGACACCCCGCCACCCCCCGGCCCCGGACCCCAGGCCCCAAGCGCGCGCTCACCAACTGCAGCAGCATGAGCGCCCCGAGGCTGGAGCGCACGAAGCCCAGGTCTGGGCGCAGCGCCGAAACCGCGGCGCCGCCTCCCTGCGCCGGGCTGCTGGTCCGCGTGCTCACTTTAGACGGGAATTCAGCCATGGCGGCTCCGCTCGCCTCCACAGGTTGCTCCCGCCGCCGTCGCCGCCCCTCCTCGCGGCGGGTGCCGGCTTCTGCGCGGCTCCTCCGAGGAGACTCGCGCTCGCGATTCGGCTCCCGGGGCTACGTGCGGCGTCTGGGCGAGCAGTCCGGAGCCGCCAGGTGCGGCCGGAATCCCGGCCCCGCCCTCTCCACGAAACCCTCCCCTTTAACCCTTCGCACACCGCCCGCCGGTCCATCCCGGAGCCACACCAAGTCGCCATCTCTTTGACGCGGAAACTGAGGCCGTAGTCAATGAGATGGCCCCACCAGAACCAGCCTAGATAGCCTCCCGTTTCTCTCCCCGGGAAAGCCGCCTGCTGACAGTATCCCCCGCATTCGCGGCAGCTTTGACCGCTCCTTCGCTCCCTCCTCACCCTTAGCTTCCGAGCCTCGGGATAAACTGGCGGCCGCTAGCAGAGCGGGCAACTACCGGCTCCCTGCCGAATGCCTCTCTGGCGCTGTGTGCCCTTGGGCGAGCCCTTGCCCCTCTCGGAAGTCTCCCCGTAAAGCGGGATCGGCATCCCCGTGCAGAGACTCCCAAGGAGTCCCGGGTGACCGAGCATCCTGGAGGGGAGGGTCTGGATAAATTGTGGGTGTGCGTGGAAGGGGGAGGCCCTTTTATGACTCAGTTGATGTGGTTTTCTCTTCTGAACTGATTGAGCAGTAACTTAGAAGATCGCTGAGCCTCAGTTTCCTCGTCTGCAATAATAGTGATATAAATGGACCTCACTCCACAGAGCCGCTGTGCAAAATAAATGAAATACTGCACGGAAAGCTCCTGCCACGCCAGGGGTGGGGGGTGGCGGTGAAGGTGTCAGAAGGTGGGAGATGATGTTGGACTTACGGTTTCGTTGCTCCACTTGCACCCTGAAACACACACACACACACACACACACACACACACACACATCCCTCAGGCCATATCGACCTGCACAGATAATTGATTCATTTATTCATCAACCAATGATTGCTGAGACCTTACTATATGTCAGACCCTACCCCAGGCCATGTGAATACAGCAAGCAAAAAACCACCCAAGGCCTTCTTGGATCCCACTTTCTACTGGGGGTAACAAGCAATAAACTGGAGAGAAAAAATAAGTTCAGGTAGTGACAAATCCTGTAACTAAAATAAAACAGGGAATTCCCTGGCGGTCCAGTGGTTAGGACTCAGCGCTTTCACTGCTGGGGGCGGGTTCGATCCTTGGTCTTTGAAATAAGATGCCACATGGTGTGGCCAAAACATAAATAAATAAATAAATAAATAAAACAGAGGAGTGTGACAGAGATGACCATGAGGCAACTTTTAGACAGAGTGGTCAAAGATGACCTCTCAGAGAAGGTGCCCTTTGATATTTACTCAGCTGGAGGTTCAACGCCCACTCCCCACCCCCAATGCACCTGAGACCCTCTTCACCCCACACATAGAGCAGATACTCAGGGAATGAGGAGTGCTTCTTGGCAGCTGCCAAATCATTACCCAGAGCCCAGCCTCTCTGCAGACTGTGTGAGCCCAAGTGCAGAACAAGGCTGTTGGGTAAACCCTTAATTTTACAGTGTCGCGGAAAACAGTAAGATCATTGTTTCTGAGGCAGATTCTAAAACAGTAGGATGTTTTGGTTTGGGTTTGGATTTTGTGTTTTTGGTTAATCCCACTTTCATTCCTTTCAAATGGCAGCGAGCAAGACTCAATCACTGTATTGTTTTTTCCTTCGACCTTTTCTTCCAAACCAACTTCACTCGTCCCCAGTCAGAAAAAGTGGGAAGGAACCTGTCCCCAGGCTGGAACCTGATGCCCACCCAGAGCTCCCACTGTCACCCTGGGCTCTTGGGATGGGGGGGAGCCAGCTGGGGATGAGGAGGAGAGGGTCTGTCCGTTCCCAGAGCTACTCCCCCCTCCTCGGGTCTGTGCAGGCCATCTCCACACAGATCACCTGCAGCACCTGTCCTGTCTCACCTCTCCTTAATTCTACAAAGGCTCCCTACTCTGGCCAAGCCCCTACTGTGTACTGGGCCTGCTGTCCCTTGGGGTGGGGATGGAGCATACTGGTGAGGCTGTGGGGTTCTGGCACTGAGCGGATGTTTAGTGTGCACCTTGGGTGCGCCAGGCACTGGGGACAGCCCTGAGAGCCATCCAAGCAGAGACCCTACCCTCAAGGAATCTGATGGGGGAGACCGCCTCCAGATATACAAATGCACAGATAAATAGATAATTACAGATTGTGATGATATTACTACAAGAAAAAGCAAGATGCCATGGGAAAGAATAATTGAGATTTGGGGGTGTCGTTTAGATAGCTGGGTCAGGGAAAGTGTAAACATTTAAGCAGAGACTTGAAGGATGCCTAAGAATCAGACAGGAAAAGAGCATTCCAGGCTGAGAAAACTACCATACATGCAAAGGCCCTGAGGCAGGAAAGACTTTGGAGTCTTTGAGGAGGGACATAAAGTTATAGACTGAAGGGACTGGGGAGAGATGAAGTTCAAGAGGAAGCCAGGGGCCAGGTCACCTGGGTCTTAAACCCTTGGTAAGACAGTGTTGTGGCCGCGTCTTATGGCATGCGGGATCTTAGTTGCCCTACCAGAGATTGAACCCGTGCCCCCGGCAGTGGACGCATGCAGTCCTAACCGCTGGACCGCCAGAGAATTCTTGGATTTTATTATTAAAAAATAGACCATTAGGGCTTCCCTGGTGGCGCAGTGGTTGAGAGTCCGCCTGCCGATGCAGGAGACACGGGTTCGTGCCCCTGTCCGGGAAGATCCCACATGCCGCGGAGCGGCTGGGCCCGTGAGCCATGGCCGCTGAGCCTGCGCGTCCGGAGCCTGGGCTCCACAACGGGAGGCCACAACAGTGAGAGGCCCGCGTACCGGGTTAAAAAAAAATAGACCATTAGAGGGCAGTTACACTGTTTGATTTCCAATTTTAAAAAATTCACAGAAAGATTCCGCTGGGGGTCATCCAACAATTTCCAGAAGCAGCTTTGGGAGGTCGCTGATTATAATCTGCAAATATCGATTGAACACTTTTCCAGCTGGCCCTATGCTTGGTGCTGCGGGGTTGGTTGGTTTTGGTTTCTTTATTTTTAATTGCCCAATTAACTCATCAGTTTATTTCATTGCACATCACACACACATCTCCAAACCTGCACCCTCACCTCCAGCTAATCACTGAGAAGACAATATATGGAAATACAGAGACTTGCTTTGTTTGTAACTTTTAAACATTTTTACAAAAAAATGGGATCATACTGTATACATTGAAACTTGATTTTTTTCACTTAACATATCTTGGAAATTTCTCCATGACAGCACCTGAAGACTGACCTAATTCTTTTTATATGTCGTGTAATATTTCATGGAAGGGCTATTACATTATCCCTTCCCTTATTGGTAAAAAGGTAAGTGGTTTCCAACAGTTCCTCATTACAAGTAATATTGAAACAGGAGGGAAAGGGGCAGGGCACAAGCTTTAAAAGAATGACATAGCCATTGAGGATATGACAAAAACTGGTTAGAACTGATTAGTCCCAAGATGGCGGAAGATTTGGTTTCCAGTAGACCCTGACCCTCATTATACACTCATTATAATCATTAGCATATGCTAAGTGACACACCCACAGGAGCCAGAACAATTCCGAGGCTAACCATAAAAGGCCAATAAGTGGGAGGTGGCCCAAATCCTGGAAATCCCCGCCCCTTCTCCAAAATAGTTGGAATAATCCTCCCACTTGCTGGCCTATGAAATTACACAGCCCATGAAAACTAACCACTCCGTATTTTGGAGCTGCTCTTGCCTTTTGAGACAGACCGCATTCTGTCAATGGAATATGTATCTCTCTGAATAAATACACTTCTTACCTATCACTTTACCTCTCCCTGAATTCCTTCTGCGCTGAGACATAAAGAACCTGAGCTTCGTTAAGTCCTGAAACCTGATCTCAAAAGACAGTAGGTTCAAGTCCCAGCCCATGGGTTCAAGTCCTAATCTGAGTTTTGGCTGGGTTCAAATCCCATCTGAGTTATGAGGTTTCAATATTATATCAGCCTTCTTATTTATGCGTCTCTGTACACACATAACTCCAGTCTTCAAAGCAGAACCACTGGATTGAGGGTATTTGCAGGTTTTTTTTTTTTTAAGAGATACTTCCAAATTGCTCCAAAAGACCATATTTTTGACATCCTCATTAAGAGTAAGTGAGTTTATGGGACTTCCCTTGTGGTCCAGTGGTTAAGAATCCGCCTTCTAATGCAGGGGATGTGGGTTTGAACCCTAATCTGGGAACTAAGATTCCCACATGCCGTTGGGTAACTAAGCCTGTACACAACAACTAAGACCCAAGTCAGCCAAAAATAATTAAAAAATAAATATTAAAAAAAAAAAAAGAGTAAGTGAGCTTAACTATTTGCCTGCCCCTATGGTCATATGTAGTGAGCTTAAAAAATAAAAAAAGTCTCATTGTTTCCATTTGTATTTCCTAATACTTAGCTAGTGTGGCTGAATATTGGCCTTTCATATTTCCTTTTCTGTGAATTTAAGGTTTGAATCATTTGCCTTTGTGTAGTGAAGAATTAAATTTGCCCAAAGGGTGGTCTGGCCATTTTTCCTCAGTTTCTGAGAAGTAATCTCTAAACCTTTGGACCGTCATGCCTGATAGAAACATCTTTGCTTAGGGTGGAGGAAAATTACAGATTGTGATGATATTACTACAAGTAGCTCAAGTAGCTACTTCAGCTCAGTTGGAGAAGATGAAAAAATTCTGGAGATGGAATGTGGTGATGGTTGCATAACAGTGAATGCCATAGAACCGTACACTTACAAATGGTAAATTTTGTTATATGTATCTTATCACAATTAAAGAAAAAAAATTTTAAGTGTACTGGGAATTCCCTGGTGGGCCAGTGGTTAGGACTGCCAAGGGCCCAGGTGCGATCCTTGGTCGGGGAACTAAGATCCCACATGTTGCGCAGACAAAAAAATAATAATAATACTAATAATAACTAATTAAAAAAATTTTTTTTAGGTGCACAGTGATATGTAGATAGGGGAAAATAGGGTAATAAATGCCTGAAGTTTGGGGAAGAGTGATCTTGTCCAATGCCCTCCTGGCACCGCTGGAACGTCTGTCCATCTCAGAGACGGACAAGAGTTAGCTCAAGATGTACCTGAGCAACGTGACCAGGGGCCAGGTGGCTCCTCTTGTCACTCACTGCGCATCCCCCTGGGGGTGCATCCGAGGAGCAGGCTGCAACTGGGTGCGCATGAAGATCACAGAGCGACAGCTTTAGGGAGAGGGGGCTCTATTACTTCTAGGCAAACGCCAGTCTATGCAATGCTGCCAGGCCTGAACCTCCTGGGGTAGGAGAAGACGTGAGGCCTTCAGGGCGGAGGTGCCATTTGAACAGAGCCTTGAAAAGAGCCATTTGAGAAGGAGGTGTTCTAGGTGGATGTGCAAGAGCGAAGGCTGGCATGCAGAGTGGTGTGGGCTGATGGCCTTTGTGAGCAAGTCTCTGTGTTGAGAGATGCAGCCGAAGTATGGACAGAGTGGGTGGGATGCTGGCATGAGCCTGCCAACCTCTGGGCCAGTTACTGATTTGCCCAGAATGAGGCATAGGTTGGTCACACGGTTTGGTCATTTTCCCTGCCTGGCCCCTTCAGCCCATTAGGATTGGGACAGAGCTTGTGTGGGATGGGAGGTCAGAGCTCCAGAGAGAGGACATCAAGATTAACTATTTGTTCAGGGATCCACAACTCATGTTCCTGAGAGAGATGGCCAGGCCAAGGCTTGGGTGGACTGACTCCATGCTGTCCAGGTGCCAGATGCACGAGGAGGTCTGGAGTGGCATTTCCAGGAATTCCTGCCCCCTGGCCCTCCCCATCCTGTTGTATCATTCATTCATTATTCAGCATGTACTCAGTTAGCTCCTTCTCCACATTTTTGTGTCCTAGGCCCTGGGAATTCATGGGCAAATGAGACTTGCAATCTCTGCCTTTTTGAAGAGCTCAGCCTCAGGGGCAGGAAGACACCTAGAGAGGCCATTCCAATTCCAGTGCTTTGAGGGGTCAGCCCGGGAGTTGTGGGAACACAGAGGAAGCCAAAATACCTAGTCAAAGGAAAGAAGCATCACGGAAGGCTTCCTGGAGGAGGTGACATATGAGAAGCAACCACTAGAAGAAGGAACACTGTCAGTTTCTTCAGCCTCCCTTCCAATGGTGCAAGATCCAGCTATAGCCATAGGGGCATCAACACTGTCCCTCACCCCACTCTGGCCCAGGGCCCTGCTTCTGGGAACTGCCTCCATCTTCCATCCTCCCTTGGCCCTTCCCACCCATGCCCACAGTTCCAGGACCCTTCCTGAAACCTCTTCTCTAGGACACCAAGCTTCACCATCTCCATCACCCCCACCACTGCCCCGATTTTTCTTTTTCTCCTCCTTTGCTCAACAGGAAATTGGCATATCCTAATTATATACGATGTTCTGTAGATGCTGTAGTTAAGTATCCATCTGTAGATGGGTCATCCTTCTATTCTCCTCCTGGATGTTGAGAACGTTTTGTTAAAGGATACATTTTTTTTTTTTTTTGGCCATGGCTCACGGGCCCAGCCGCTCCACGGCATGTGGGATCTTCCCGGACCGGGGCATGAACCCGCGTCCCCTGCATCGGCAGGCGGATTCTCAACCACTGAGCCACCAGGGAAGCCCAAAGGATACATTTTTAAAGTAAAATGCAAAAAAAATTGTGCAGTGGAAACAGTATGGCAGTTCCTCAAAGAAATAAAAATAGAATTACCATATGATCCAGAGATTCTACTTCTGGGTATACTATATGCAAGAGAATTGAAAGCAGGATCTTGAAGAGATATTTATACAGCCATGCCCATAGCAGCATTATTCACAATAGTTAAAACATGGAAGCAACCCAAGTGTTTACTGATGGGTGAATGGATAGCAAAATGTAGTATATATGTACAATGGAATATTATTCAGCCTTAAAAAGGAAGGAAATTCTGACACATGCTACAACATGGATAAACCTTGAAGACATCCTAAATGAAATAGGTCAGTCACAAAAGGACAAGTATTATATGATTCCACTTATATGAGGTACCTAGAGTAATCAAATGAATAGATAGGGAATTCCCTGGTGGTCCAGTGGTTAGCACTCCATGATTTCACTGCCGGGCTGCACAGGTTCAATCCCTGGTTGGGGAACTAACTAAGATCCTGCAAGCTGCGTGGTGTGGCAAAAAAAAAAAAAAAAAAAAAAGTAGAATGGTGGTTGCCAGGGGTTGGGGGAGGAGGGAATGGAGGGTTATTGTTTAATGGGTATAGAGTCTCAGTTTTGCAAGATGAAAAGAGTACTGGAGAAGGATGGTGGTGATGTTTGTACAACAATATGTGTAGTTAATACCAGTGAACTGCATAGTACACACACATATATGCATATATATATATGTACATATCTCTCATAGTCAGGAATGCTGAAATGGATTTGCTAATAAATGCAAAACTGGCCCCTGCCAAGGATGGAATCAATTCCATTTTACCAGACAAGATTTGTTTGCATACTTATGAACTGAATTTTAAACAATTAAAAATAATATATCACATTTAACCCAATATATTCAAAATATTATCATTTAAACATGTAAACGTTATTACTGAGATATTTTGCATTCTTTTTTTCATACCAAGATTGCAAAACGTCTCAAGTGCTCGGTAGCTACACGTGGTTAGTGGCTTCTGTATTAGACAGCACAGCTGTAGACAACACCTAATATTCCTTTGAAAGAACATCCAGGAATCTTTTTGCCTCTTCCAAAGCCTTCTCCAATTTTTCCTGACAGTTTTTTAATTAAAAAAGAATTACCCAAGTAATCTATGTTCATTATACAAATATCAAATGCAGGTAACTGATGAGAAAAAAATCACAATAAATACCACCATCCAGAGATAATCACAGATCCAGATTTTTTATGGCCTCTGAGACTTTATAGACACATTTTGTTATATATATTTTTTAAATAAATAATTTTATATATAATATAAATGTATAAACAATGTAGTTATATATTTTACAGTTTATGTTTTATTAATATATAATCTATGAAATTGTATTATTTCTAAGAGTTTTAAACTTTTCAGAATAGTTTCAGATTTACAGAATTATTGCAAAGAGTACAGAGAGTTCACTTATACCCCACACGCAGTTTCCTCTGTTATTAATATCTTGCATTAGTAGTGTTACTGAACCAAACTTGTGTCTGCTCACCCGTGTGCAGTAAAGCCAATCTACTGACCCTGGGTTGTGGTGAAGGAAAGTGCAGCGTTTATTGCAGGGCGCCAAGCAAGGAGTCCAGAGCAGCTAATGCTCAGAAAGCCTGAACTTCCCCAATGGGTTTCAGTGAGGCAGCTTTAAAGGCAAAGTGAGGATGGGGTGTCCCAGGTTATGCAATCAGCTCGTGCACAATCCTCTGATTGGTTTATGGTGAGGTAACAGGGTGGTGTCACAGGGGTTAACATTATCAATCCTTAGGTGCCGATAGGTCTGGGGGCTACATGCTCATGATCATCAAGTAGTTAATTTCTTCCATTTGGTGGTGGTTTTAGCATCAGTAAAACAACTCAGGAAATGTGTACCAGATACTATTATCTATGTACTTCAGAGAGGAGCTAAAGCAGAGGATATGGGGGAGGGGTCTGTCCTGGGAAGGCCCCTTAGAGTCCTGCTCAGTTATAGTATGGTATATTTATCATAATTAATGAGCCAACATTGATACATTATTATTAAGGGCCATACCTCATTCAGATTTTTTCAGTTTTCCCCTAATGTCCTTTTACTGTTCCAGGATCCTATCCAGGATACCAGATTATATTTACTAGTGATGTCTTTTCTTAGGCTTACCTGTGACAGTTTCTTAGACTTTCCTTGTGTTGGATGACCTTGCTAGTTTTGAGAAGCACTACTCAGGTATTTTGTAGAATGCTCTTAAATTGGGATTTGTCTGATGTTTCTCATGATTAGACTCAGAGTAATTGTGTTTTGGGGAGGAAGTCTACAGGGGCCAAGTGCCATTTAAGGGCACATCAAATCAATCTGACAAACTATCAATCTGACTTATCACTATTGATGTTGACCTTGATCACCTGGTGAAATCATATTTATTTTTGACCAGAGAATATACACACATGATACAAAAATTTAAATATACAAGTCTTTCTCTCACCCTGCCTCTTCCCCCCTCAAACACACAAAGGCTGCCTCACCAAAGATAATTACCTCCAATTTCTGGAGCCTGTGAATATATTACTTTACATGATTAAAGGGATTGTGCAGATATGGCTAAATTAAGTATTTTGAAACAGGGAGATTACTCTGGATTATCAGGATGGACCCAGTGTAAATACAAGCATCTTTATCATGAAACCAAGTTCCCCTAAAACCAAGTTCCTCTACCAAGTTTATGATTAACCTCTCTATTCAACACCTGTTCCCCTGAAGACTGAGGAGTATCAAAGAAAAGGAAGAATTGAAACTGTACAGGACCCTGTGGGGCCTTCCCAAGTACAAAGGCCTTTCTGTACTCCCCATCTCTTGTTTGTGGGAAAAAGGTTTCCACCTCCAATACCTTCTCTGAGTTCCAAAGGGCAGATTCAATTAGTAAGTAGAGTGAGGGAATACAGAAAGAAACCATAGTGCAGCCATGGGGTCTGCTCCTGGTTCCTCCTGGGGGGATGTAAGGAAAACCTGACATACATCTCTGAGTTCTTCTATAGGAACTAAGGCCCCTGACCAGGTAGAGGATGGTAACTTCAGGCTCAGTACAAGCACTGGGACCCCAGACTGGGTGGAACCGGAAGGCTGATGATTGAGATTCTTAGAACACCACACTGTTACCTCACCGCCAACTAAAGGAAGGTTACACACCCTGCAGCCCTCCCCCCGCCTCCCAAATTTCCGTATAAAACCTTCTTCCCTGAAACCCATGAGGGAGTTCCGGCCTTTTGAGCACAAGCCACCCGTTCTCCTTGCATGGCCCTGGCGATAAGTCTTTCTCTGCTCCAAACTCTGATGTTCAGGTGTGTTTGGCCTCACTGTGCTTTGGGCACACAAACTTGCGTTAAGTGAGAATAAGAGGTTAGACAGGAGGGTCAGAGTCAGAGAAGGCATCATGAAGACAGAAGCAGAAGGTGGAGTGATGTGGGGATATGAGCCAAGGAATGTGGTGGTCTTTAGAAGCTGGAAAAGGAAAGGAAATGGATATCCCCTAGAGACTCCAGAAGGAACACAGTGTTGACCTCCAGAACTATAAGATAATAAATGGTGTGGTTTTAAGTCTCTAAGTTAGTAGTAATTTGTTACAGCAGCAATAAGAAACAGGCACTGTCAAATCCCTTTACCAGTTTTTCTGCCAGTGAATGTCCAGCCTCGTCTTGAATGCCTCCAATGATGGGGATATCACTATCTACACAGGCACCCTGTTTTCTTTCCAGCAAGCTCTTTCTTCTGTGGAAACCTTCCTCCGTGGTAACCTCCCACCCATTGCATGCCCACCTCAAGCCCCAGTTCTTGGAGCAAGGATCAACAGACACAATCTAAATCCCTTGTACACATGAGGCTTTTATAGACATAAATTATCTCTCCTCCACGTTTAACATCCTCCAGCTTTGTCCTTGGCCAGTTTACAAAAAGGTATAAAAGCCAACTTACTCTTGATGAGACTTCAGCTAAACACTTGTGGAATGGGATCCCATTGCCCGTGTCTTCCCATCCATGGAGGAGCCCATGGCAAAGTCCATAACCGAGCACACCCCCTTCCAAAAAGAATCATGTAGACCCCCTACTCACTTCCCCCAGGGGCTCAACAATAGTCTCGACCCTTTCGATAGTATTTGTCATTAAAAATAATGTCAAAACTTCAGGTTCCGAGCGTTGGCAAGTGACTAGAATTTAATAATATAGTTTCATTTCCATAGTATTTATTTTTATAGTTATTTTCTATTGATGGCAAGAGAAACTAATTTTCATTTTCAGTTCAGGCTAGTGTTTCCATTTAAAACATGTAAGTCGTAAAAACACTGAACCAGATTAAGGATAACGGTAAATCTTGGCAACGCGGGTGGTTATTGATTGCGGATGACGAGGGGCTGTGTGGTTGGATCTGGAGCTACCAGGGACCTCAAAATTATTTGGATAATTCCCAAGCCGCGTCGCACCATACAGTGCACTAAAAAAGATGCCACAAAGACGCTTGCAAGAGTCAGGATGGCCGAGCGGTCTAAGGCGCTGCGTTCAGGTCGCAGTCTCCCCTGGAGACGTGGGTTCGAATCCCACTTCTGACAATCTTCTCCTTTTTCTCTTTTCCTGTTCCAGGGTCTAAGGAGAGTGCCTTTGCGGTTTCAGATCGGATCTTTCTCTTTTACATTCCAAAAGTCAAATAAATATCATTAAGAAAAAAAACACCTTTTAAGAAGGAAATACTTGTTTCGTAAAAAGATTAATAGTATTACCTATTTGATGTGCCACTTTACGTGAAAAGCAAAAAAAAAGAAAGAAAACTGTGAGTCTGTCAGAAGTGGGATTCGAACCCACGCCTCCAGGGGAGACTGCGACCTGAACGCAGCGCCTTAGACCGCTCGGCCATCCTGACTACTGGCATACTTCTTTGCGAGCAATCCCCTTCAAAATTGGCTCTAGTGTGCGCATGCGTACCGAACCACAGGAACTGTCTTGTTCTCCTCCCTGCGTTGGGAGGAGCTAGATACTGGCGTTGACTCGAAGGGGAGGAGCGAGACGGAACGAGAAGGTGCAGAACTAGGCGCTTGGGCAGCGGCAGAGGGCGCGCGCGGCGTGGTGGACACTGAACGGCGGAGAGACCGAGGACTATTACTTTGACCTGTGTGCGTTCGTGCCGCCGACAGGCATTCATTCTGCATTCATGCATTTACTATTCACATCAGCTTTGATTCTTGCATATCTGTAAGTACCCTTGCATTTCTGCATACATGCCCTCTTGCCCGTTCCGATGTGTGTTTAACTCATTCACTCAGGCTCCAGGTTACACCGAGTCCTGCAGCGGCACAGCCGGATCCACCCTCTTTCCTGACCGTGTTCCTAGTTCGCAAACCTTGCTTGGCACACAGTTGGCGTGCAGGGAACGTCCCCGGATTAATCCGTCCCTCGCCTCCTCCTTCCCGCAGTGCGTCATTTCGTGATTCACGTCTCCTCCCTAACCCCAGACTTACCCACGCGCTGGCTCTGCCCAGGGACTAGAAGACCTCAGGTCGTGAGGGTACCTTTCTCCACGGGATTTCGGGGAGGCTTGCATACAAAACAAAATTTCCGCCCTTAAGACACATTCAAGCCTGGGGCGAAGGGAGAAAGATAAGAAATACGTGAAAGGTAAAATGGCAAAAGAAAAAGAAAAAGAAAAAGAAAAAGAAAAGGTTAAAGGTTCTGCTAAGTGCAAGAAAGAGGATGCCAGGAAACTTGCAAGAGACTTTGAAATAGGCCAAGAAAGATAACTGGGTGTCCTGTTTGGGGCACCAGTCCTGGCTGGCTGATTCTCAAGGGCCTGCACCTTTCATTACTTCTATATACAAATGATTCTTATTCACGGAAATGCAAGTGGATTTTGTTGGAGTGGAATGCAATTAATTATTACCCTGTGGATATTGACCATTTTTACATCTGTATTATAAATCCATTTGTGATTGCCAATACATGTATGTCCTTTGAGTCAGTTGTAACATCTTACTGGTTTCCCCACAAATTACTGAGTTAGATGAAATCTTTGACTTGTGTTCATTTTATAATTATGTGAGAATCACGATTTTACCTTAAAAAAAGTCTCTTTTAATAGTGATCAAGGGTGACTAGGGGGACTTCCCTGGTGGCGCAGTGGTTAAAATCTGCCTGCCAATGCAGGGAACATGGGTTTGATCACTGGTCGAGGAAGATCCCACATGCGGCGGAGCCCATGAGCCACAACTACTGAGTTTGCATGATGCTACTATTGAAGCCCAAGCGCTCTAGAGCCCACGTGCTGCAACTGCTGAAGCCTGCGCGCCTAGAGCCTGTGGTCCCCAATAAGAGGCGCCACTGAAATGAGAAGCCCGCGCACCCCAGTGAAGAGTAGCTCCCCGCTCACCACAACTAGAGAAAGCCTGTGCAGCAACAAAGACCCAACGCAGCCTCCCCACCAAAAAAAAAAAAAGTGACTAGGGGCTCCCACCATAAAAAATGGTACTGATGGACCTAGTGGCAGGGCAAGAATAAAGATACAGACGTAGAGAACGGACTTGAGGACACAGTGGGGAAGGGGAAGCTGGGACGAAGTGAGAGAGTAGCACTGACATATATACACTACCAAATGTAAAACAGATAGCTACAGCTCAGTGCTTTGTGATGACCTAGAGAGGTGCGATAGGGAGGGGAGATGGGGTTATGGGGATATATCTTATAGCTGATTCACTTTGTTGTACAGCAGAAACTAACACAACATTGTAAAGCAATTATACTCCAATAAAGATGTATGAAAAGAAAAAAAAAAGAGTGACTAGGGGCTCTCATAGGAAGGGTGGTCAGGGAGGGCCACTCTCAGAGGAGATGACAATGAGTTCCAAAGGGAGAGACGAGTACAGTCAAAGCCGGGAGTAGCAGTGTTCCAGGTGGGAGGCATAGCCAGTGCAAAGGTCCTGAGTCAGGGAGGGGCTGCGGTCTGTTGGAGGGGCAGCAAGGCCAATGGGGCAAGGGTATGGGTGGCAGGAGGCTGAAGTCCATATCACACATGGCTGGGATGCCAGGAAGAGGAGTTTGGCTTTTCTTCTGTGTGTGTTGGAGTCACTGGAGTGTTTAAAAGCAGGCGAGTGACGTGATTCAGTTGGCCTTTCAAAATGATCCCTTTGGCTGCTGTAGGAGAAAGGACATGAGAGGCAAGAGAAAAATCCAGAGTCCAGCGAGAAGGCCATGGAAAGGAGAATGAGAGATGATGGTGGCTGGACCAGGGAAGTGGAGATGCAAAAGGTGGTCAAGTTCAAGATTCAGGATGTGTTTTGGAGGTATAACGAACTGGCTGGGGGATATGTGTGTGTGTGTGTGTGTGTGTGCGCGCGCGTGAATGTGGAAAGAGGGGATGCAGGGATGCAACAGAAAGTCACCAAGATCATAGAGGTTATCCGATGCTCACAACTGCCCTTTGAGATCAGTGCTGTGGGCAGGAGCTGCTTCCTACTCCTACTCCAGGGAGCTCAGGCTCACACAGGCTGAGTGATTTGCCAACATCCTCTTTGGGGCAGAAGCCCTGTGCTCTCCACCTCTGGAACCCTCCCCTCATGCCTTACACCACCAACCTTTCTATGGGCGCATCGTTTTAGAGGTAAGAAAACAGTGGCAAGCCCAGAGCTGGAGCCCAAGCCAGACCCTCTCTGCCTGCTCCCCTCCTGGCCTGGCTGGGAGAAAGTGCTCATTGGATGGAGGTGCTGAGGCCCCACTCAGCCCTACCTCCTGCGTTTGGGTGGATGGTCAGCTGTCCTCCCCTGACACCTTTCAGGTGCCAGATCTGTGGCGTGGAGGAAGCCGTTTCAGGATCCCATTCCAGCTTCAGACCCCCAAGACCAAAAATGGGAAAGGACCACTATTCCTGTTTGTTCCATTTCCCCCTTATCAGCAGCCTAGACACCAACGATGGATCCTCGAGGGACAGACCTCACTCATTTTCCACTCTGGGCATTTGTCCAGGTTGGAAGAGGAAAGTCCCCTGAGCTCAGCCTGGAAAGTCTACCAGCAACTGGGGAAGTCCCGGCACGGCCCTGCTCAGCCCTAATAGGGACAGATGGAGTCAGTCCCTGTGGGGACCTGGTGCTCAGCCAGCCCAGGGGCCTGAAAGGGGGAATCCTAGCATCCCTGTGACCTTGGCACACATACCCACCTCTGCTTGGGAAAAGAGTGGCAGGAAGCTGAGTTTTAGCAAATGCCTCCTTTACATCCATTATTTCACTTAATGTTCATAACATCACCACAACACCGAATATCATTACCTCCATTTACAGATGAGGAAAATGAGGCTCAGAGAGGCCAAAGTAACTTACCCAGAGTCACACACATGATAAGTGGAACCTGATTTTTCTGGCTTAGTACTCTTTTTTTCAATACTCCTTCTTGAGAACTATTCTGAGCCTAGGACTATTCTGAGCCTAGAACTGTGACAGGTACTTTATTTACATTGTTTCTTTTTAAAAGCAAAAGCCATGAGGGCTTGCCAACTAAGGTGGCACGCTGGATTTGGAGACGTTAATTTTAGTTCTGTTTTCATTATTGGAGGAGACTTAAAAGAAAGGGTAGGCTTTTCCCAGCAAGCCAGTCCAAGTGGCAAGGCCAAGCTTTTGTGCCTCAGGCTCTGATTTCCTTGGCCAAGGTTCAGGGACAGAAGCCATCAGGCGCCAGTAGTGGATCCCTGCCAAGGCCTGGTTTGGGCATCCTGATGCACTGAGGGGGGACCTCAGGGGTGAAGTGGATGAAGCAGGTGTGGATCTCTGATGGGGTGGGATAGGAACTGCTTGGTCCCTCTGGAGCCAGAGCCAAAGACCTCAGATCCCCCCTTGGTGTGGAGAGTTGGGCAACCCAGTTCCCTGATTTTGAATGGATCATGTGGACAGTGGTGACCAGAATGGACCAAAGGCCAGAAGCTCACTTCCAAGTTCTGTAGACTTTTTATCATGCCCCCAAGGCCTTTGATCACCCTAGAAAGAGAACCCCAGGAATGGGGGAGACTCTGTAGCACGCCACTCTGATAAGCAAGAGGTGTAGAGGCAATTTTGACTTGAGGCAGCATGGCTGAGAATCTCAGTGTGTGGATTCTGGAAACACCTGAGTTGAAATCTTGTTTCTGCTAGTTCTGTGACCATCGGGAGTTACTTAGCCTCTCTGTCCCTCTGTTCCTCAGTTTCCCAATCTGTAAAATGAATTTAGGAATAGTATCTGCCTCAAAGGGTTGTATAGATTGAACAGTTAATACATGCTCAACATTTAGAGTTCCTGGAATAGAATAAATGCTTTAAATGTTAGCCTAGAAAAATAAAGCAATGTACCATTTCTTCCTTTTTCCCCCCCAGGAACTGCCAAAGTATTAGTGTTTAATAGCACAACTGACCAAGGTCCAAGATATGAAGTTACCGTGTTCAGGAAACGTGCGGGGCACGGGAGGGAAATCACCCTATAAATTAACTCTATAGTATATGGTAAGAAGAATGCACACTTTATAATATAAAACCTGTCGACACATAGTAGTAGACCATCGTCTTCTCTTGGCTTGTAAAAAGGTTGTTCCAGATTCCAGTGCAGATGAGCAACCTTCAGCTCTTCTGTGTGGCAGGGATCTTGTTTTCACCATCCAGCTCTTCCACCCCAGCCTGTGTCATGAGGTCTGTGATATTTTTCTCCAGGTCATCCATGCAACTGCTCATGTCATCAATTCTTCCAATGATCTGGTCGGACATGGTCTGAAATTTAGCTTGCATCTGTTGCAGGGGTGTCTGCACCACCGAAGTGAGATCCTGCACGGCCTTGGGGTCAGTCTTGGCCATCTCCCCAGTTCCCAGCTTGACGGTGCTGTCTCACACCATCACCTACATTGCTGTTTGTCCCCAGTGTACCATTTCTTGCACCTGCTGAATATTGTGGAGCAAGTGCCCACCTGTCAAACTGACTTTGCAGAAGTAGTGTCTATAGGGCCATCCCGACAACCGTAATATCCTGACTGCCCACTTTGAGCCAGCTTCGCTCCCCTCTCCAGCCTCATCTCCCACTTCCAGCTCCCTGCCCACATCTTTGTTCCTTCAATCCACAAAGCACATTCCTCCTCAGGGCCTTTGCACTTTCTGTTTCCTCCATGCAGAGCCATCTTCCCCCAGCTCATGCAGGGCTGGCTCCTTTCATCATCCCCAGGTCAGCCCCAGGGTGAAAATAGCCCCTCATCCCACCTCCCACTCACTTTCAATCTGGCCTCCTTCTGACAGATGCAAAGTTACTGTGCTTATTCACTGGCTTATTTGATGATCACGTTTCTCTCCCACTAGGCTCTGTGCTCTTGTGAAGTCAGGAACCGTGGCCATCTTGTTCATCAGGTATTCCCAGCAGATAGTACAGTACCTGTCACGTAGCAGGAACTTGATACATAAGTACTGCATGAGTGGATGAACGGACAAATGGATGGCTGGACAGATGGGCGGGTCAATTCCCTGGGCTCTTCAAGTCAGTTTTCTATCCGTCTCAGGTGTAGCTCAGGAAGCTTCCTCAGGTGAGACCATTTATGACCCCTTGCCTTCCCCTGAGGCTTCAGCTCAGACTCACACGCCCAGCTCTCTGCATTGACACATCAGTTCCTTTTGTCCATCTGGGGCTCAGGGACCTCCAGACCTCTGGCAGGCCCCATCTGCTCTGCCTCTTTTGGCTAAAACGTTTTGGTGTTCTGCTTAGGGCTTCACAAGCCCAGGGCTTTCTCTCAGGGTGGGCTGAGTACTCAGTGCAGGGGTGAAGCGGGACGTGGTGTCTGAGGTCTAGGGATAACTCAGGTTATTACCCTGGTTCCCTCCCTGTGACCACAGCCCTGTCGACAGAGTAAAGTACCGCTGTACCAATTGCTAAACAGGGCTGCCCTGAGTCCCCACCGCCACCCTGGCCCCTCCCCACTCCTGATTCCTGCAGTCCACCAACCTACCGACTGGCTCCAGCACAAAGGTTGTCGTCCGTCGTCATGGGCAGGTGCGATGCAAGTCATTAAAGATGTTAAACATTTCCGCAGGACCACATTATGGCTTTCCTCTTTGACCTGATGCTCCACTACTCTTTGGGAGCCCCTTCTGATTCAATCCCACCCCTGCTCTGGCCACCTCCCACTCCCACCACTCACCCCTCCCTCTCCCGCTCCCCACCCCGCTCTTCTGGTACCAGCCCCCTGATTTTCCATTGGAAACAACCCCTACCCCACTCTCTGTCCAGGCAGGTCACGTGAAGTGGACTCTACTCTCCTACCACGTTGGGGGGAAATAGGCTTGTGACTCAGGTCTGACCAATCAGTTAGTTCCATTCACCTAGCTACACAGTGATTGGTTCAGAAATGAACACATGATTCCAGTTGGTCCAATGAGAGTCTGGCAAGAGGGAACTCTTGGAGAAGAGAAAGTGGGTGTGGGGATCAGCTGGCTGAGGCGGTAAAGTCTGAGGCTGGTGGTGGCTCTCGTTGCTATGCCATCCAGAGCCTGCTTGAGAAGAGCTGGAAAATACAGAAAGTCAGAACTCTATTGACATCGATATTATTCGAACACTTGGATTTAGTTGTGCCTGAAACCATCCGCCCCTGGTCTTTTCAGTTTCATGAGCCAATGCCCTTTTGCACTTAAGCCAGTTAAATGTGAACTTCTGTCACCTGTGACCCAAAGACTAATATGGCCTAGATCTGTGCTGGCTTACACGGTAGTCAGGAGCTGACTAGTGAGCATTTGAAATGTGGCTACACTGAATTGAGACAGATCACGTGTCACATACAAACTAGATTTCAAAGAAAGTATGAAAATAAAGATGTAAACTACGAATGACCCTTAGAGAATAAGGGTTCAAACGGTGTGGGTCCCTTACGTGTGGATTTTTTCAGCAGTAAGTACTACAGTACTACACAGTCTGCAGTTGGCTGAATCCATCCACGCATGCTGCACTGCAGGTAGGGAGGAACCACGGATATGGAGGAACCTCAGGTGCAGAGGGCAGACTAATTTATACACGGATTTTTTTTTTTTTTTTTTTTTTGTGGTACGCGGGCCTCTCACTGTTGTGGCCTCTCCCGTTGTGGAACACAGCCTCCGGACGCGCAGGCTCAGCTGCCATGGCTCACGGGCCCAGCCGCTCCGCGGCATGTGGGATCTTCCCGGACCGGGTCACGAACCCGCGTCCCCTGCATCGGCAGGCGGACTCTCAACCACTGCGCCACCAGGGAAGCCCTATACACGGATTTTTGACCGTGGGGAAGGTCAGCACCCCTAACCTCCATGTCGTTCAAGGGTCAACTCTATTTTCTTATTAACTTTTAATATTGATATGTTAAAGTGATAATACTTTGGCTATGTTGTGTTAAAACATATTGTTAAAATGAATGTCATCTGTTTCTATTTTCTTTTTCGATGTTGCTAGTAGAAAATTTTACTTGTGTATGTGGCTTGTGTTATGCTTCTGTTGGACAGTGCTGGCCTTGATGACCCACCTGTAAAATATCAGGAAGCAAGAGATCAGAGCCTACGCAAATAATGAGGCATCCCCACCGGAAAAGCACTCCAAAGATACCGAGGAGGAGGGGCTTTCCTGCTGGCGCAGTGGCTGAGAGTCCGCCTGCCGATGCAGGGGACGCGGGTTCGTGCCCCGGTCCGGGAAGATCCTACATGCCGCGGAGCGGCTGGGCCCGTGAGCCATGGCCGCTGAGCCTGCGCGTCCGGAGCCTGTGCTCCGCGACGGGAGAGGCCACAACAGTGAGAGGCCCGCGTACCAAACAAACAAAAAAAACCCCAAAGATACCAAGGAGGAGAAGGCTTCCTGAAGAAGGTGGGCACAAAAGATTAGGTCTAGCTTTGCAGGGGTTGAGAGGAAGGGGAAGGCATTCCAGGTCAGGGCACAGCATGAGCAAAGGCCTGAACGTGGGACTAACAGGAGAGGGGTCTCAGGAGAAACGAGGGTGGAATAGGGAGCCTTGAGGGTTAAGATGGGCCGTCAAGGGAATTTCCTGGTGGTCCAGCGGTTAAGACTCCCCACTGCCAATGCAGGGGGTGTGGGTTCCATCTCTGGTCAGGGAGCTAAGATACCACATACTGTGCAGCATGGCCGAAAGATTTAAAAAAAAAAAAAAGATGGGCCGTCAATTTTGCCCATCAAACTGGGACTTCCAAGGAGGGAGAGAAGGGCCCTAATTCTGGGGAGGGACAGGAGCAGAATCTGCAGGCCTTTCCCACCAGCATGGAGCCACTCAGAGTTTCAGCATTTCCTTTGGAAATTTTCTCATCCTCAAATAGCTCCCAGTTTCCCTCTGATCTTTCGATTACGCCTAATGCTTTCGGTTTTCTCTAGGCCTGTTTCCTGCAGTCCTTTTCTGTGCCTGCTGGCATCCAGCTCCTAGAAAACATACTCATGTCCTTGGACCTCAACAGAGGACATGCCAGCAGGGGCCTGGAAAAGTGACAGGTGGACCCACTGAGTCCCAGTAGGGCATCACTGAGTAGTACAAAATCAGGGTGCTCTGTCCCCCAGCCAGAGACATCCTGGGGGAGCCATGTCCCCCCAATTCACCTTTTGCAATGCAAAAGAAAAAAAGCCCTGAAAATTACTTTTCATTCTGAAAAAAAGAGCATTACTGATGTCTCATTTGTTCTCCAAAGGTTTCCACAGAGATATAGAGCAAGTATCTTAGTTTATCAAGCTCCCCACAAAAATGGGACACAGTCTGATGCAATATTTTTCTAGGTCAGGCGGTCACAAAACGTTTGTGTTGCTGAAGGGCTCCGCATCTTTACAGCCCTTAGCTGTCTATTGGACAACCCCTTCCTGGGGAAGCTGGCCTCCAGCCTGGGTCAGCTCCCCTGTCTGCACCAGAGCCCTCAGCATGGCACACGTGAGTGTGTGTGTGTGTGTGTGTGTGTGTGTGTGTGTGAGATTCTCAGGCCACTGAGAATCACCACTGATCCCCAGCGCCTGGCATCTTGTAGGTAGGCACCCTGGAAATACTTGTTAATTGAGCAAATAAATCCTAAATTCAGAGTTTAACCCCCCCTTATTTAGCACCCCAAATAAGGATCTCAGTTCTTGTGCTCGAATCTTCGAAATCACATTTCAAGGGACACAAGTCTCTCCCAGTTAACGTCAGGCTGCAGAAGAGAGGAACCTTCCTCTCTCCACCTTCCTACTCAGCCTCCTGGCTGAGTGCCCACTCTGCCCCAGCCCTGAGGACCCCAAGTAGGTGTGGGAGTAGGAGGGCGTTTTCATGAGGTTCATCCCAGGCTCTGGTGCATTAAGAAGCCACATTTATAGGAGAGCTTCGAGTCAGACTGAACGTACATGTTTCCATCCTCTTGCGTGTTACTGAGCCTGAGCTCATCATACTGCTCACCACATGACAGGCCAATAAATTAAGAGATGAGCTGTTGGGGGAAGGGATAATGACTTTATTTGGAAAGCCAGCAGATGGAGAAGTTGTGGACTAGTGTCCCAAAGAACCATCTTCCTCAAGTTAGAACTCAGGCTTCTTTTATACAAAAGGGGAAGGGGTAAAGCCCTGGTTCCAGCCAGACTCTGGAGGGGTGGTGGTAATTTCTCTCTCCCTGCAGTCATTCACAGGTGGGCCTGGTCAGGATGGTTCCTGCGAGCTAAACAAAGGTACTTCAGCTTACCACTCATTTTCTGGGAGGCAGGGTTCCCAGAGGTGGGCCATTGTGTATACTTTAAACTTATAGGCAACATCCCTTTGGTGATTAACTTCGAATACAAAGGTTCTTCCTTATTGCATGAGGACTATTGGGGGAAACTGAGGCAAGGGATTTGGAAACATTCTACAAATGGAGCAGCTGGAAAAGATGAAGATCACCGGGGTTGGAGTGAGGGTTAGGGCTGGGCTTCCACCTAGGGTTGGGGTTTTTATCTCCCAGCCGAGGTCTCCTTCAAGATATGTGTGCATGTAAACCTCAGGAGGTGGGAGTGGTGAACCGCGAGGCTCTTCACCAAAATTCCATGAGGCACCGGGGCTGCAAGGGGAGAACAGGAGCCTTAGAATTCTGCTGCCTTGGAATCTTGGCCAGAGGGGAAGGGTGGGGAGGTGGGGGCCCAGCTGTGGCTGGGGACAAGTGGCATCTGCTGGCACAAAATGTGGTCTAGAAGACAGCAGCTGGAATTCAGTTGGGCAGAGAGGGCAGAACTTCTGTGGACAGCTCAGCTAAGAAGGGGACTGTGGCCTCTCTGAGGGGGAGGCTCTGACAGAGGGTATGAGGGGAGTTGGGTGGCGACAGGGCATGTCCTAGTGTCTGTGTCTGTGGGTGTGTAGAAGCGTGTGTCTCTGGGAGTGAGGATGTATATGTGTCTGAGGTGTGCACATGTATGATTAAATGTGTGAATGTGTATGCTGGTTTAGAGATGGCTGTGTGTCTAAGGGAGTGTGGGCACTCCACCGGGCCAGTGTGTGTATATGTATGTGGGGCATTTTTGTGTGGCTGAGTTAGTCACGTGTGTGTGCTGTGTGTGAATGTGTTTTGTGTGTATGCGTGACAAGGGATGGGGCAAAGAAGCACTATAAACTCGGGATGGAGCCATTTAGAGCTTACACCATTGGAAACTTGTGGAAATTTGAAGACTTGGGGGCAGGAGAGCCAAGTTCAAATCCCAACTTCGCCACCTTTCAGCTGTGTCCTCAATAGTCTCTCCTTTCCAAGCCTCAGTTTCCTCATCTGTAGAATGGGCATCTTACCCTCACTGCCTCCCAGGGCTGACCTACAGACCACTCTGGGCCAAGGTAACTCAGCTCCCTCTGGGGAGAGGAAATGAGAAAAGAGGTTCCATTCTCTGTGCTCTTGGAATTTCTTACCAAGAGCATGTATGATTTTTATGGTGGGGATGTTAGGAAAAGGCATCTGTGCTCTGGAAACCTTTACCACCTTTCTCAGTCTGGCTGGGGTGATGCTTGTTGTTCTGCGGACAGATGACCATGGTGGACATGGCTGGGTGTGAGGTTATTTGCCAGGGTCAGATCCTCAGACCAGGCAGGCTCTGGGTGGTCTCCCTCTCCCCAGGAGCCAGCTAGGGATGTCACTGCCTAACTTGGAGAAGACAGGAATGCTGCTTCTCGGAAGCCTCCCGACTTGCGTTCTTGGCCAAGAAGAATCGGGCCCACCCCGGTGCCCGGAGAAACAGGACAAAATCACATGTAGAAACAGACTTAAGGGTTAAATTAAATGGAAACTTGCCTTTCACAATGTCTGTTTTCTTTTCCCTCCTTTTATTTTTATTTTTTTAGGTCCCCCTCCTCCCCACAATGAATCACAAAAAGCTATTGTCAGAGGTTATGTCTGGGGAGGGAAAGGGAAGGATTTCACTTTCCATTTTGTACCTTTCAAAGTAAGGTTTGAATTTTGGAACCATATCCTTTTTTCCTCTTTGTTCTCCTGCTTCCTCCTGTCGCTGGTATCAGGAAGTCTCTGGCCAGAGAGCCTGCCACTAGGGATTTTCTTCTTCAAAGCTTAGCATGTGAAAAGGAAATAAAAACTGCAGTCACTGTTATATAATTTTTTAAAAAATTTATTTATTTATATTTGGCTGTGTTGGGTCTTCGTTTCTGTGCGAGGGCTTTCACTAGTTGCGGCGAGTGGGGGCCACTCTTCATCACGGTGTGGGGGCCTCTCACTGTCACGGCCTCTCTTGTTGCGGAGCACAGGCTCCAGATGCGCAGGCTCAGTAGTTGTGGCTCACGAGCCCAGTCGCTCCGCGGCACGTGGGATCTTCCCAGACCAGGGCTCGAACCTGTGTCCCGTGCATTAGCAGGCGGATTCTCAACCGCTGCGCCACCAGGGAAGCCCTCTGTTACATAATTTTTAAAAATCCCGAAACACTGACTTCCAAAACTTAATTTTTTTTTCACATTGCATATTTAAAAATTTTTTTAACAGGCATTACATTTACATAATTTGACTTTCAAAAGGTACAAAAGAATAAGCAGTGAAATACTTTCCTCTCATCCCTGACCCCAGTTTTCTTCCCCAGAGGCAACCCCTGTTCCCAGTTCCTCATGCAGCCCTCCAGGACATCTTTGCATGTACAAGCAGATACATATAGGTATTTCCTCTCCTTCCCCTCCCGATGCTGTGGTTTCCTTTACACTCTGCTCCGTTCCTCCCCCGACCCCAGCATTTAACAATATATCTTGGTGGTTGTTTGCAAGAGTACACGAATGCCTATAGAATCTGGTCATTTTACAGAAGGGGAAACTGAGGCCCAGAGAGCTCTGGAACCCCGTCTTGCCTCACAGTCTGGGGAGTGTTCCTCAAGTCGGAGGGTGAAATCGTCAGGGATGAACTGTTTCCACTCACAGATATTATTTTAAACAAATTCACTGAGCGAAATAGAGCTTAGACCAAGATTTGTTTAACAGCCCTTGGTTCTCAGAAGGAAGAGAGGAAATCACAGCTTCCCAAGTACACACTAGAAAACAGCACCCGCCTTCCCCGGGGGTCATCTGCGAGACAATGCCTGCCCCTGTCACAGATCGCTGCCTCCCAGCCCAAACTGGGACCAAACCTACTGAGCCCCCTTCCAGTACTGCCACAACAGCTGTGTAGCATTGGGTAGGTCACCTTCCCTCTCTGGGCCTCCAGGTTCATCTTCCCCAAGGAGCTCCTCTCTACGCCTCACCAGCTGGAATTTGTTGCTGCCTTTCTAGGTTCCCACAACTCGTGATTTACAACCATCCTTCCCCGGTCCCCACCACTTCCTCCTTTCACTCAAATCATCTTTAATTAATTGAGCATTTACAATGTTCCGCGGGTCTGTGCCAAGCAGTCTTCATGCACTGAAGTTTCAAAACAACACTGAGGGGAAGGGAGAAACTGGACACATTTTACGCATTTTACAGATAAGGAAACTGAGACTTAGGGAGGTCAAGGAAGTACCCTGTGTTACACAGCTAGTTAGCATTGGAGACAGAAATCAAACGAGGCGGGCTCTGCCGACCGCACGGTCCCTAATGTGACCTACCACTCCCTTGGGTGTTGATATTCAAGTGTAAGCCTAGACAGCTTCACATCAACCCCCAAAGAGGCTGGGCCCAGAGAGGAAAAGCAGAGTGCCCAAAGACACACAGCCACCAGGGCAGAGCAGAAAAGGGAACATTTCCTTCGGTCTTTTGGATATTTATCATGTACAGGGTGCCGGGGGCAGGGAGGTGCCCCCAGGTTGCTCACAGATCTTCTGATCCATACAGTGGCCTAAGCCAGGCGTTGAGCCGTAGCTATGTGCCAGGCACTGTACGGCTCACGCATATTTTCTTCACAGCTCCGACCCATTGAGGAAAGGCACTTGACCCATTTTACAGTTGGGGGAACTGAGGCTCGGAAGGTGTGGAAGCCCTGGAGCTGGAGCTCTGGCCCGACCCCAGCCTGTTGTCCTAACCATCCCAGTGCTCTGCCTCCCAGGCTTGGGAATGCACAGCACTGAGAATGAGTGGGGGGCGGTGTTGTATGATACCTAGTAACAGTTATTATTATCAGTGGAGAAGTGGATGACCCTTCTCCTCGGGCCTGGACAAGAGGAGTGGGGGTTTGGATGGAGGGGTCTGGACATTTCCTGGACCTTCATCATCCAAGAGAAAGCAACCAGGCACCATCCGTAGACAGGAAGGTGACTCAGACTTTCCTCTGGGACAAGTCCAGCCTGAGATCCCAGAACCTCGGGCTGACCCAACTAGCAGCTCCTGGTCTCTCTCCCATAGAGTGTGGAGAAAAGGTCCCCAGGTGATTTCTCTGCCAGGGAGAGATGGGGCGTTCAGCAGCTGAGGAACAGAGAAAAATCTCATTCCTGAGAGAGACCAGAGAAGGGCAGTGATTTATCCAAAGTCCTGCAGAAAGTTGGAGGCTGAGGCCAGCCCTGTCTGGAACACTGAACACTCTTGGAGAGGTCTGTTGTGTGCGAGGCTGGCGACATCAAGATGGACAAAGCCCACACCCTCCCTGGAAATGTTCGTGGCTCAGTGGGGAGTGACGTCATGACTGGGCAAAGACCTTGTGGCGTGTCCACCCCATGGTGGAAAGAAGTGGCAGCCTGGTGGCCCAGAGGTGGATGCCGTGCAATTCTGTCTAGTGGGGGAGAGAGGAGGAGAGGGAACGTATCAGGGAAAGCACTTGTGTGGGCACGGAAGGGTACGTTTTGCCAGGTGGAGAAGGGAGGAAGCATTCCAGAAGGAGGGAACAGCATGACCAAAAGCTCAGAGGTGGAATCGTGCTCAGGGACTGTGAGAGGCAGTAGAATGTATGAGTTGAAGGCCGAGATTTTTTTTTTTTTTTTTTTTTTTTTGCACTACGCAGGCCTCTCACTCCTGCGGCCTCTCCCGTTGCAGAGCACAGGCTCTGGACGCGCAGGCTCAGCGGCCATGGCTCACGGGCCCAGCCGCTCCGCGGCATGTGGGATCTTCCCGGACCAGGGCACGAACCCGCGTCCCCTGCATCGGCAGGCGGACTCTCAACCACTGCGCCACCAGGGAAGCCCAGAAAGCTGAGATTTTGGGCTCAAACTACTTAGGTTTGAATCCTGGCTCTGTCACTTACAGCTGTGGACCTTGGCAAGCATTCTAAACTCCTGGTGCCTGTTTCCTTCTCTGTAAAATGGGGAAAACAGTAGTACCCATCTCAAAGCGTTTTTGTGAGGATTAAATAAATTAATCCACATAAAAGAGAGCGAGGCACATATTCTCAACTTCTATTAACAACGCGGTAGTTGGGTTCAGGGAGAATTCCAGTGTGGTGGTCCAGGGCTCTTTCCTCTGCTCTTGGGGCTCCAAGAAACCTTCTCCTCACCTCACCCAGTATTCAAGATCCCTGATGGGTGGCCTGGAGGGGCGGAGATTCTGGGAATAGGCCTAGTGGAGCTTTTGGAAAGTCCCAGCTGTCGATTGGGATCCAGCCGCAGGGGTTAGGACATGAGAGAGGAGGGGATCCTCTGGGAAGGTGGGAGTATAGGAAGGGGGGGCTGCTCCAGATGGAGCAGAGAGATACCCCCCAACCCCACGCAGGGGCCCTCTTGCCTAAGGGCTCCGGAAAACTCTTACGGGACTGGTCAGCTGCGGAGGGATGTCACAGATTTACGGCCATTCATAAACACAGAAAGAATTTGCCTGGGCCTCCCACGCAGGGACATGGAATATCCAGAAACAACTGGGGTGGGGAAGAGTGGGGGAGTGCAGGGCAGCACTGGGGCTGTCTGGAGCCGTTCAGCCCCCTCCTCTGGTCTGGGGCAGGCGGGAGGCCTCCGGAGTCACCAGCCCGCCTTGACCAGCCGGCGGGGGGGGTGTGGTGCCGGAAGAGGCAGCCGCCTTCCCAAGACGACTCAAGGGTCAATGGAAGAGCCCCACCTGAGCCAGTGTCTTGGAGGAACAGGACATGCTCATGACTCCTCGGGTGGGGTATGTCACAGGGACACACAGGAAACAGGGCTTGAAGTGATGGGAGTGTCTCTAAGGATGCCTTGGGGGTCCTCCCCACCCAGGAACAGGAACTCCTGTTTTCTGTGCCAGGCACTCTGCCGTTTCTATGGTTCAGCTTCTCTCTGGGTCTCTGTGTCTTTTTCTGTGGCTGCTCAGTCTCCCTAGGTCAGCCGTGGCACCCTGTCCTCACATCCCTCCCTGCTGTGGCCCCTGCTCACTGCTGTTCCGCAGAAGCCAAGGAGGTCTTGGCTTCTGTGCCCCTCTCTTCTCCATGTCAGAAGCACAGTGGGGTTTGGGGAGAGGGGCTGACAGCCCCACACTCTCCGAGAGGGGTGTTTTCCCAAAATTCGGCTTTTCAACTGAGTGATTTAACATCTAATTGAGTTATTTATTATAAGGTAAATAAATACTAAATTTGTTTTTGAATCAGTATTACATGTTATCTTAGTCAGCTGGGCTGCTGTTACAAAATAATGTGAACCGGGTGACTTACCAACAACAGAAGTTTATTTCTTACAGTTTTAGAGGCTGAAAGTTCAAGATCATTGTGCCAGCATGGTCCATCCTGGTGACGACCCTCTTCCGGGCTGTAGACTGCTGACTTCTCATTGTATCCTCCCATGGTGGAAAAAGGGAGTGAACTAGCTTTCAGGCTTCTTATAAGGACGCTCATCCCATTCATGAGGGCTCCACTCTCAAGACCTAAGTATCTCCCTAAGGCCCTGCCTCCAACATCACACTGGGGATTAGATTTTAGCATATGAATTTTGGGGGGACACAAACATTCAGTCCATAACACACGTACATGGTATAACAGTAAAAAACAAACCTCTCTCCCTGTCCCCTGACCCCCAGTTACTTTTCCCAGAGGTAACTACTCTTGCCTGTTTCTTCAACAATAACTTCAATGTTGATTTGTGATTTGAGAGTTTCTGTGGTGCTGATGAAAAGTCCCAAGAGAAAGCACTAGGAAAGCAGGACCATGAAATGCCCAGAAAACATAGTTAGAGGGAAGAGTCTTTTCTCTGGACCACTTTCCCTTCTAAACAACGGTGAAAGCCCCCATTCCTGCATCCCATTTGGGCCTCTCTTCCTGGTGTGAGAATTTGACTGTGATTCTGCTCTGTGGGTTTTAAAATCTAATGAGAGAGGTTATTCCTCCATTCCAGAGCAAGCCTGGGGCAGGTCTGGGGTGGCTACCATTGGCTCTAGATTTAACCCCTGGTCCCAACACTTGCTGCCTTAGTGATAGGTTACCAGTTTTTAGTATATCTTTCAGAAAGATCCAAAGATTTTAAGCATATATGTACATATAGCCCCAGTTCCCCTTTTTACTACAATTAGGATAGTATACTGGACAAGTGATTTAGATCACGCTCACCACTTCTCTTTAACATTGTACTAGAGTGGTAGCTAGTGCAATAAGTCAAGAAATAAAAGGCATAAGAATTAGAAAGGAAAAAAAAAAAAGCTATCATTACTCATGACATGATTGAGTACAGAGAACTTTCCAAAAGGATCTACACACTAGCTCTTGGAATTGATAAGGATATTTAGCATGGTTTCTGCATCCAAGGTTAATGCAAAGGTTAATTACATTTCGATAAACAAGCAACATACAAATAGATACTTAAATTTAAAGATGAGGGCTTCCCTGGTGGCGCAGTGGTTGGGAGTCCGCCTGCCGATGCAGGGGACACGGGGTTCATGCCCTGGTCTGGGAGGATCCCGCTGTGCCGCGGAGCGGCTGGGCCCGTGAGCCACGGCCGCTGAGCCTGCGCGTCCGGAGCCTGTGCTCTGCAGCAGGAGAGGCCACAACAGTGAGAGGCCCGCGTACTGCAAAAAAAAAAAAAAAAAAAATTTAAAGATGAGATGATTAAAAATTTTTAAAGGAAAATTTTAAATGTTATACAGTACTATAAATAATTTGAAACCTAGAAAGAAATCTAATAAAAGTTGTACAAGACCTCTTCATTGAAAACCACAAACTATTTTTGAAAAAAACTTACAGAAAAGCTAAATGAATGGAGGAATATACCATGACCATAGATTGAAAGACTCAGGATTATAAAGAGTCTACTTCTCATTTCTCCAAATTGATCTATAGGTTTAAGGCAATTCCAGTAGAAAAAAAATCCTTTTTTTTTGCATATATATAGAATGTCTTTATTCTTGAAAGAAGATACATGTTTGAAATATTTAAGAATGTAGTGTCATCACTGAGTATAACTTCCTCTCACTGAAAGAATACCTAAAATTTCTTTCATATAGCGTGTAACAAACATCTATGTATCTAATGCAGGAAGAAACCTTTACATGCAGATGGAAAGGAAGATACATCCTGTCCCTGTTTGAAAGCTAGGCTTTTCCCACCTTCAAAGCAGCTTTGAAAACACTAGTGCTACAGGTCTGTTATACAATTCACTGCATGCATGACCCAATGAGTATAGCTTTCTTTCACTGAAAGGACGCTGTGCCTAAAATTTCTTTCACGTAGCTTGTGAGAAACATCTATATAAATCTAATGTGGGAAGAGTCTTCACAAGGACTCAGAAAGGAAGATACCTCCTTTTCCTGTTTGAAAGCTAGGCTTTTTGCAGCTTCAAGGTAGCCTTGGAAACAATAGTGCTACAGGTTTGTTATACAATCATTGCATGCATGACTTACTGAGTATTAAAAAAACAAGAATAGAGTGTCATGATGTCTACAATTTTCTTGCAAATTATTATTTTTTTGTTTTTTCTTTTTTAATGTTATTGTAATAATGTTTTTCCATAATCATTTGAGACATTTTCTTCTCTAAACATTTAATAATAAACTAATTTTTTAAATTAAAAAATTTATTGAGGTATAATTGACATACAGCATTATATTTCAGGTGTAGAACATAATGATTCAATATTTGTATATATTGTGAAATGATCATCACAATAAATCTAGTTAACATCTTCTGTCACCATGAATAGTTACAACTTTTTGGTGTGTGTGACGAGAACTTTTAAGATTGATTGACTCTCTTAGCAGCTTTCAAATATGCAATACAGTGTTATTAACTATAGTCATGCTGTACATTGGATCCCCATGACTTTTGATTTTATAACTGGAAGTTTCTACCTTTTGACCCTCTTTACCCATTTTGCCCACCCCTACCTGCCACCTCTGGCAACCAGTTCCCTGTATTCATAAACTTGTTTATTTTTAATTCCACATGTAAGTGACATTTAACAGTATTTGTCTTTCTCTGTCTGACTTACTTCACTTAGCATGAGGCCCTCAAGGCAAGACTTCATTCCTGTAATGTGTTTATTTTGTTTTTGTTATTTTTTGGCCACGCAGCATGTGGGACCTTAGTTCCCTGACCAGGGATTGAACCGTGCCCCCTGCTGTGGAAGCATGGAGTCTCAAGCAGTGGACCACCAGGGAAGTCCCTGTAATGTGGTTTGAAATCAAGGATCATAACGCTTTCAGCTTTGCTCTTCTTTCTCAAGATTGTTTTGGCTATTTGAGGTCTTTTGTAGTCCCATAAATATTTTAGGATTGTTTGTTTCCAGGATAGTTTTTTGTTTTTTGTTTTTTTTTTCCCGGTACGCGGGCCTCTCACTGCTGTGGCCTCTCCCGTTGTGGAGCACAGGCTCCGGACGCGCAGGCTCAGCGGCCATGGCTCACGGGCCCAGCCGCTCCGCGGCATGTAGGATCTTCCCGGACCGGGGCACGAACCCACATCCCCTGCATCGGCAGGCAGACTCTCAACCACTGTGCCACCAGGGAAGTCCTATCCTTTTTTTTTATTCCAGTCATTCTTGTGGTATGAAATGGTATCTTATTGTGGTTTACATTTCTCTAATGACTAAGTGTAGAACATCTTATCATATGCTTATTGGATATTCATATAGCTTCTTTGGTGAGATGTCTATTTAGTTCCTTTGCCTATTTTTAAATTGGATTACTTGTGTTCTTAGTCGTGTTCTGTAAAAGGTTCTTTGTATTTTGGGTACACATCTTTAAGCAGATAGGTAATTTACAAATATTTTCATGTAGTGATTAGATTTTCTTAATGGTGATTCATACAGTTTTACATTTTAATGAAATTCAATTTATTAATTTAAAATTTTATGGATCACGCTTTTGTTGTTGCATCTAAGAAACGGCTGCCGACCCTTTCGAGTCGAGCCTCAACAAGGGTCCTCCTGCCCCGTGTTGCTTGCACCAATAGAACGAGACCAAGTTTGGTTTTAAAGCAAAGGAAAGTTTTATTCTTTGGTCAAATCAAGCTCTGGCTCTCGAGTTCGCGCTACCCCCCTCCAGCAAGGCCGTGGGCGGGGCCGCTTTACAGGGTTCTTGTCAAGTGGAGAGGGGGCGGGGTTCTTGCAGGTCTGGCGCAGGCATGTTGCTCACGCTCCAGATCGCAGTGCCAGGTGCAGCGTCCATGCACACGGCCCTGCCAAGTTGGGGTGCTGGGCTTAGTGGTTCTGCGATGGAAACTCTAATCCGTGGTATTAGGTGCAAGACCTCTGTACCTGGTCCCCTACAGGCAAGGGAAAGTAGACTAAGCACAGAAGAAATTAGACCTTATCACCTAGATTCAATCTTATTTTTCCCTGGACCCCAGTGGGCTTTGCCGGTGACAAAAGCTTTGCCTAATCCAAGGTCACAAAGATTTCATCCTAAGAGTTTTATAGTTTTAACTCTACATGTAGGTCTCTGATCCATTTTGAGTTAAATTTTGTGAATGGTGTGATGTAGGGGGTCCAACTTCATTCTTTTGTGTGTAGGTATCTCGTTGTCTCTTGGCTCCTTGGTTGCAAATCAATTAACCATAAATGTAAGGGTTTATTTCTGTGTCGTTGATCTATACGTCTATCCTTATTCAGCCCCACATTCTCTTTATTACTGTAGTTTATAGTAAGTTTTGAAATTGGGAAGTTACGTCCTCTAACTTTGTTATTCTTTTTCAAGATTGTTTTTGTTATTCAAGGCCCTTTGCCTTTTAATATAAACTTTAGAAACAGCTAGTCAATCTCTGTGGAAAAGAAAAAGACTTGCTTGGATTTTTATTTTTTAATTGGGGTATAGTTGTTTTACAATGTTTTGTTAGTTTCTACTGTACAGCAAAGTGAAATAGAGTTCCCTGTGCTATACAGCAGGTTTTCATTAGTTATCTATTTTATACATATTAGTGTATATATGTCAATCCCAATCTCCCAGTTCATCCCTCCACCACTTGCTTGGATTTTGATAAGGATCGAGTTGGATCTGCTGATCAAATAGAAGAGAATTTCCTGTAGATGATGAGTCTTCCAATCCATAAACACAGAATGTCTCTCTGTTTATTTAGATTTCTATTACTCTTGGCAAAGACATAATTTTCAGTTTTCAAATCTTGCCCCACATTTGTTAAATTTATTCCAAAGTATTTTATTCTGTTGATACTGTTGTGAATGGAACTGTTCATTTTTGGATTGCTCATAAGTGTACAGAAATACAGGTGATTTTTGTATATTGATCTCCTACTCTGCAATCAACTGTACTACTGTTGTTTCTACTAGGGTTTTGTGGTTCTGTTTATTTGTTTTTGCTTTTGTTTTTGTAATCCCTGAGAATTTTCTGTACATAGGATCATGACATGTGCAAGTAGGGATAGTTCACTTCTTCCCTTTCGGTATGGATGCCTCTTATTTCTCTTTGTTGCTCCAATAAAATATTGACTTAAAGTGACTAGAGCAGAAATCCTTGTCTTGCTCCGGATCTCAGGGGGAAAGCATTTGGTTTTTCACCATTACGTATGTGTTGGCTGTGAGTTTTTCATAGATGCCCTTTATCAGATTGAGGAAGTTCCTTTCCACTTTTAGTTAGTTGAGTATTTTTTTTATCATTAAAGGGTATGGGGGCTTCCCTGGTGGCGCAGTGGTTGAGAGTCCGCCTGCCGATGCAGGGGACACGGGTTCGTGCCCCGGTCGGGAAGATCCCACATGCCGTGGAGCGGCTGGGCCCGTGAGCCATGGCCGCTGAGCCTGCGCGTCCGGAGCCTCTGCTCCGCAACGGGAGAGGCCACAGCAGTGAGAGGCCCGCGTACCGCAAAAAAAAAAAAAAAAAAAAAGGGTATGGGATTTTGTCAAATTCTTTTTCTGGGTCTATTGAGATGATCATGTGGTTTTTGTCCTTTATTCTATTAATATGGCATATTGCATTGATTGTTTTTTGTATGTTAAACTAACCATGTATTCCGGAGATAAATTCCACTCGATCATAGTTAATCCTTTTTATATTTTGCTGGATTTTGGTTTGCTCATTTTTTATTTAATAGAATTTTTGCATTTAGATTCATAAGGGATGTTGGTTTTCCTAGTTTTGTTTGTTTGTTTTTGTTTTCCTTAGTTTTCTTTTTTGTGATCACTTTTTCCGGTTTTGGTATCAGAGTAATATTGGCCTCCCAGTGTTAACTGACCCAGGTGCTCGGACTCTTCAATCAATAGAAATTGACAAGAGGCCAGATGAGAAATTCAGGCAAGGCTTTATTGGGCTCTGGCTGCAGCAGGAGGGAGTGAAAACAAGAAACAGGTGCCCTTGCTTTCTCTCTGAGGAGAGCAGGCTGATTCCTTAAATGGAGTGAGTGTAAGGGGTGGATTGGTGGGTTGGGCTGGAGGGATGGCTTAGGTGGGCTGCCCAGCCCCTTGGTGGTGCTGTGTGCAGGGATCACACAGAGTACCCTGCTTTTGCTCTTGGCACCTCAGAAACGGCAGCTGGTTTTGGCCTTTTTGTATCCTATTCATAATTTGCCCTACCCGCACATGCATGCAGTTATTTTTAGTCCCTTATAGTTTTTTTGTATTCTCGAGTAGACATTTATCCAGGTACAAGGACTCCAGTGAAGGGTTCCAGGTGCCGGGTCCCAAGTCCCAGCCTATCTCAATAGAATAAGTTGGGAAGTATTCCCTCCTATTTTTGGAAGAGTTAGAGAAGGATTGGTGTTAATTCTTCCTTAAACTTTTGTCAGAATTCACTACTGAAGCTATCTGAGCTTGGCCTCTTCTTTGTGGGAAAATTTTGATTACTAATCCAGTCTTTCGGCTTGTTATATATCTGTTCAGACTTTCTATTTCTTTCTTAGTCAGTTTTGGTAGTTTTTGTCTTTCTAGGAATTTGTCCATTTCATCTGGTTTATCTAATTTGTTGTCATACAGTTGCCCATAATATTTTCTAGGTAGTAATATCTCCTGTTTCATTCCTGATTTTGTTAATTTGTGTCTTTTCTCCTTGAGTCTAACTAAAGTTTTGTCAGTTTTGTTGATATTTTCAAAGAACCAACATTTGGTTTCATTGATTTTCTCTGTTGTTTTTCTATTTATTTCCACTTTAATCTGTACTATTTCATCCCTGCAGCTTGCTTTGGATTTAGTTTGATCTTTTTTTAAATTAGTTTCTCATGATGGAAGTTTAGGTTATTTGAGATCGTTCTCCTTTTTAAATATAGGCATTTAGAGCTGTAAATTTCCCTCTATGCACTGTCTTAGCTGTATCCCCTAAGTTTTGATGTTTTGTGTTTTGTTTTTATTCAACTCAAAGTACTTTCTAATTTCATCTGTGACTTCTTTTTTACTCACTGGTTATTTAGGAGTTTGTTGTTTAATTTTCATGTATTTCTGAATTTCCCAAAATTCCTTCTGTTATTTTATTCAATTGTGGTTGGAAAACATACTTTGGATCATTTCAGTCTTTTAAAATTTATTGAGGCTTGTTTTATGGCTTAACATATGGTATATCCTGAAGAATGTTCTATGTACACTTGAGAAGAATGTTTATTCTGCTATTGTTGGGTTAGAATGTTCTATAGATGTCGGTAAGATCCAGTTTTTTTTATAGTGTTGTTCAAGTCTTCTATATTCTTATTGATCTTCTACATACTTATATTAATTATTGAAAATGGGACAATTGAAGTCTCTATTATTGTTGAATTATCCCTTGGATTCTGTCAATTTTTGATTCATGTATTTTGGAGTACTGTTAGGTGAATATATGTTTATAATGGTTGTACAATTAATCTTAATTTAGAAGCATCTAATCTGCATTACTCTCAATTTAATTTCAGTAATACACAAAACCTTTGCTTCAATCCCTCCCCTCTCCTTCGTGTTATTATTTTCATATAAATTACATCTTTATACATTTTAAATCTATCAACCCAGTTTAACAATTATCACTTCATGCAGTTTTCTAAATCAGATGAGAGAAGAAAAGAGTTATAAACAAAAAAAATTTATACTGTCTTTTATATTTACCTGTGTAGTTACCTTTACTGGTGCTCTTTATTTCTTTTGTGGATTTGACTTACTGTCTTAGGTCCTTTTATTTCAGTTTGCAGAATTTACTTTAGTGTTTCTTGTAGGGCATGTCTGCTCGTGACAAATTCACTGTTTCTGTTTATATAGGAATGCTTTTATTTCTAATTTGTTTTTGCAGGACAGCTTTGCTGGATAGGGAATTCTTGGTTGACAGTCTTTTTCCTTCAGCACTTTGAATGTGTTATCCTTCGGCCTTCTGGCATCCACGGTTTCTGATGAGAAGTCAGCTGTTCATCTTAGAGGATCATATGTATGAGATGAATTGTTTTTCTCTTGCTACTCTCAAGATTCCTTCTTTGTCTTTCTACAGTTTTACTGTGATGTGTCTAGTTGTGAATCTCCCCCCTCCTTTGTGCTATAATTGTCATATATATGTCTATATATATGTGTTATAAACCTAACAGTATAGTGTTATAATTATTTCTTTACATAGTCTTATGCGTTTCAAAGAAGTTAAGAGAAGAAAAGAGAAAATATATATTTATAATGGTTTTAAATTAACTTACATATTGATGATTTCTGGTAGTCTTCATTTCTTCCTGTGAATTCAGGGTAATTCCTAGTGTACTTTCCTTACACCAGTATAACTCACCTCCCTCCTTCACGCTATTACTGTTACATATATTACATCTTTGTATGTCATAAGCCCAACAGTACACTTTTATCATGATTATTTAAAATTTATTTTTAAATTTTATTTATTTTTATTTATTTTTGGCTGCACTGGGTCTTTGTTTCTGCGTGCAGGCTTTCTCTAGTTGCAGCGAGCGGGGTCTACTCTTCTTTGCGGTGCACAGGCTTCTCATTGCGGTGGTTTCTCTTGTTGTGGAGCACGGGCTCTAGGCACATGGACTTCAGTAGTTGCAGCATGCAGGCTCAGTAGTTGTGGCTCACAGGCTGTAGACTGCAGACTCAGTAGTTGTGGCGCACAGGCTTAGTTGCTCCACAGAATGTGGGATCTTCCCGGACCAGGACTTGAACCTGTGTCCCCTGCATTGACAGGCAGATTCTTAACCACTGCGCCACCTGGGAAGCCCTCTCTCCTCTCCTTCTGAAATGCCCACTGAACATATGTTGTTACTCTTGATGGTGTCCCACAGATTTCTGAAATTCTGTTCATTTTTCTTCATTTTTTCTTGCATTATTCAGATTGGATAACATATTGATCTGTCCTTAAGTTCACGGATTCTTTATTCTGCCAGCTCAATTTTGATTTTGAGCCCCTCTAGTGAAATTTTCATTTTAGTTATTACACTTTACAGATCCTACTGGTTCTTCTTCTTTTTTAAAAAAAAATAATTTCTTTGTCTTCATTATTATTTTCTATTTGATAAGTCTTTGTCCCAATATTTTCCTTTAATTCTTTAAACTTGGTCTCTTTTAGGTCTTTGAATATGTTTACAATAGCTGCTTTGACAACTTTATCTTCTAATTCTAACATCTGGATCCCCCCAAAGAAAATTTCTATTGACTGTTTTGTTTCTTAGGTATGGGTCACCCTTTTTGTTTGTTTATTTGCGTGTCTTGTAATTTTTTGTTAATAGCTAGCTGTTTTAGATCATATATTGCACCAACTCTGGATTCTGTTACCCTTTCCCCACCACTGGGGCTGTAGATTGTTGTTTGTTTCTTTTTTTGGTAACTTGTCTGGACTAATTCTATAGATTTTGTTTCCCCCAGAGCGTGTGACTGCTGATGTCTCTGCTCAGTTATTTTTTATTCTTGTTTTTTTATTTTTAAACCTGGTACTAGGGTCAGCATTCCTTGATTGTTAACCAATGGCTGGTCAGAAGTTGTGCTTAAACATCTTGAGCCAGTAAGGTTTCTACCCTTTACTGAATGATCTGTTTGTGTTTTCGGGGTGCAGCTAGTTTACAAGTCTACTCCAGATTTTAACTCCTGTGTTTGCAAGGCCAAATATTAAGCTCATGCTGACTAGCTCACTAGAACCTTCTCCAATATCTTCTGAGATGTGTGCAGACTTTCACATGCACATAGCCTGCAGACTATCAGAGATGAGTAGAATCTTACTGAGAAGAACTTTGGCTTGTCTCATTCCCCAGACCTCCCTGTTAAACTTCTGGCTGGTCTGTTGGTCTATTGCTTTTCCCAGCCAGTATTGAGACCTCAGGCTAGCTTTGCTATTTGCCTCTCTGATTGTGTGGCACTGAGACCACTATTATTTTCGATAATGCCTCTGGGCATGGAATTTTCTGAACTCTGAGCCAGTAAAGCCACCCCTTTCTATACTATGAAGCTGAGGGGAGGAGAAAGATAGGCACAGCCTCAGGCTGAACACCACAGACTCATACGCTTCTTACTAGGATTCAGTAGATTTTCTTGAGTAAACATTTCTCAATTTCTTGTATGATGTATTCGTTTTTTATTGCTTCTATATCAAATTATCACAAACTTAGTGGCTTAAAATTATAAAAATGTATTATCTTACAGTTCTCTGGGTCAGAAATATAAAATGGGTCTCATTAAAATCAAGGTATCAACAGGGCTGCCTTCCTTCTGGAGGCCCTAGAGGAGAATCCATTTCTTTGCCTTTTCCATCTTCTAGAGGCTGCCCGCATTCCATGGCTTGTGGTCCTCTTCCATCTTCAAAGCCAGTAATGGACCAGTCAAGTCTTTCTTACACTGCTTCCCTCTTCCACATTTAAGGAACCATTGCAATTACACTGGGCCTCAGATAACTCAGGATTGTCTCTTTATTTTATGGTCAGCTGATTAACAAGCTTAATTCCATCCTCAGTCTTAATTCCCGCTTGCCATAGAACAACATATTCAGAGGTTCCAGGGATTAGGACATGAACATCTTTGGGATGCCATTATTCTGCCTACCACATATGATATTGATAAATTTCCAGTTTTCAAATGGTTGCTTTGGGCCATTTTGCATAGTTTTATCATTGTACTTTTTGGGTGAGCGTTTTCAGAGGTTCTCAGTCATTCTGGAAGTCCCACCCCTATATGATAAATTCTTACAATGGAATGCTATAAAGGAATGAGAATGAGTGAGCTGAAAAAAGGCAACAACATGGCTAAATCTCATAAACACAGTTTTGAATGAAAGAAGTCAGACACAAAAGAATGATTTCTACATGACTCAGAAAAACTGGTCTAGATATTAGGAGTCAGAATTGTGGCTTCCCTTGAGGAGGTAGTGATTGGAAGAGGTCATGAGGGGGCTTCTAGGTGCTTATAATCTTCTGATTTATTTTTTACTTTTTGTTTTGAAGTAATTTCAAACTTACAGCAATCTTGCAAAAATAGTATGAAGCATTCCTGTATTCCCATCACCCTGATTCATGGTTAACATTTCATCGCTTATTTTTTTAAATCATTCTCCCTTTCCAGATAAGGGGTACAGACCCATGCAGTAAATACAGCATACCCGGGGCAGTCACTACCTGGAACTCAGAATAAAAGGAGGGTCTCTTTCCTTCATGGTTCCTCCTGGAGGATCCTCTCCTCAAACAGGCAGCTATTGGCCAGGGAATCAATACTAATTTAGGTCATCCTCCTACCTGAAGGCTTCTGGGGATTCCAGATGCCCTTAGTTCCCCCTCTCCTTCTCTGTAGTCCCCCCTTTTTGAAGAGATCACCAGGCAACAGGGAAAACAAATCACAAGCCACCACCTCTTGTCTAGGGACTGTGAATTGGGGTTTTCCTGGGCCAGTCATGTCACCTCTCCAGCTCAGACTTTCCCCATCTGTGAAATGAGCAATGGCCATTCATGCCCTTTTAACTCCAAAGGGCTGTTGTGAGGATCATTTGGAGCAGAGAACGAGCAGGTCTTTGATTCCCCAACAACATGGCAGTGGCAAGCGTTACTAATCCCCATTTCACAGAATTGGATCCTGAGCCCCAGGAGCATGAGGCTTGGTAGTCAAGCTTTTGCTGCCAGTTGGAAGTGGAGCCATGCCAGCGTCCAAGTCTTAGGGTATAGCCACTCTAGTCACACCCTACAGGCTTTAAGGTACCTCTTGTTTTTATGGAACACTGAAAAAACAAATTGGAAACCCACAAAACATATCAAATGGCAGAAGAGATAAATGGAATGTTAGAATTGTTTGTTTTGCTAAGAGATTTCTTCCTATAAAAAAGCAAATGTGGTTTCACAATGGGACTTCCTCTCTGAATCCAGGCCAGAGCAAGCTGTTCATTCAGGATAAGGTGCTGGAGATTGAATCATCTTTTTCTTGCCTGTTCACTGGAAGCCCTCGGAGACTTCCATCATTTGCAAAGACTAGCTGACTCTTCATCAAGCCTGTTTCCTTTTCTTCTTGGGCAGCCAGCTAGATAGTTTCTCAGCCTTTCCTGAGGTAAAATGAGGCCATGTGTCTGAATTCTGGTCAATGGAATGTTAGCAGAGCTGATGCCCCCCAACATCCAGGTCTGGACCATAAAATCCTCCCATGCTTCATGCCCTGCTCTATTTTCCCTTCCTTGGCTTCCTGCAGATGAGCACAGTAACCTGTTAACAATAGTAGAGACACAGACAGAAGGAGCCTGGGTCCCTGAATCATCACTAAGGGAAAAGCTGCCCCATTAATCAGGAATACCCATTTTGGACTCTGTGTGGTGGGAAGTCAACTTTTATCATGTCTGAGCCATTATGTAATTTGGGGTTTGTCTGTTACAGCATCTAGTGTTCCATCATCTAATACATGTTAGTTTACCTAATTCCAACAGTTTTTTTAACCACAAAAGACATTTTATATCCTTCACATGTTTAACAATTTCTCCATCCCCCATAAACCAAAGATATTTTCTTATGTCTCTGTCAATACCTTCAAAATACAGTGTGCTCCAGAGCTCCATCTCCCCCTCCCCTCTCTGAAGCGGATCTTCCTCTCATGAATCTGCCATCACAGGGGATTCCAAAGGAATCTTTGGAATCAGAATGGGAGTGGAGAGCCTAGGACAAGGGGAATTGGAGACAGCAAGTATAGACTATTCTTTTGAGTTTTACTATAAAAGTGCAGTATCTGGAGATGGATGTGTGGTCAAGGCACTGTTTTCTTAAGATGGGGGAAATAAGGGTATGTTGCACGCAGATGAGAATGATACAGTAGAGAGGGGGAAATTGATGATGCAGGAAAGAATGGGAGAACTGAGGAGTGATGTCCTTGAGTAGGAGAGGAGATTAGTCAGGAGCAAGGAAGATGCATGTCCATGGGTAGATGCAGTAGTTGCAGGTGGATGTGCTCTTCTGGTAACTTCTCTTTTCTCAGGGAAATAGGAATCAGGGTCATCAGTTGAGAGTGACGATCAAGGAAAAGGGGTCAAAGGTTTGAGTGGAGAGAAGAAAGAATGAAATAGTGTAGAAGAATGGGAAAGCAAACAAGCCAGGAAGACATAGCAGGACTTTGGGGCAGTATGGAAGGATATCAAGAGATTAGTGATCTTGAATTTTCAGTTAGCATGACTGGTTACTTCTCTCCAGCCATGTTCAGCTGCACTGGTGCAGGCGCAGTGGGTGAAGAGTTGGGTTTCCACCTGGTCTTGGATTTGTCAGGAGGTAGCAAGAATGGGAGTTGAAGTTATTTGGGCAAGAGAGTTGAGGGTATAGGTAAATGATGCTTGTAATGAAAGACCAGGGAAGTTGAGTTGAATTAGGAGAGAAGCAAGGACCTGAGTGGGGAAAAGAGATAGGATCAGTTTGGGTACGGTGGAAGGATAGTTGAAATTGGATACTCAAAATGATGAGCTGGGCTGAGAGATGATGGTAGTTAGAGAGTGGGGTGTGTGAAACTGAGATTATGCAACTGCAGTTACTGGTCAAGATGTGACCTTGGAAGTGAGGGGCTGAGGTAGGTGGAGGATAAGCTTATTGGAGGAGAGATGGTCATAGAACTGAGAGGCTGGTTATGTCTATGACAGAATCACGCTAGAGGGAATGACCATGAGCTGGGAGCTAAAATTATCAGTGAAGGAGAGGGAGTGACTAGGGGTGTACATGGCTGCCACAAGGGGTAGGTAATGGATGGAGACTCTGGTGACATGCATGTCAAAGAATCTGGGAGTTTTAGGGAGAAGAGAGGGAGAAGAGAGGAAGAATGGCTGGCTTGGAAGTAGCTATGAAGAGCAAAGAGGATGCCTATCCTATCCCAGTCTTGTGGTATGACGGTCCTCAGGGAGAGAACAGCGACTGCTAAGAAAGCTGCAAGGGAAGCAGAATCCACAGGGGAAGCAGAGTCCTCAGGAGAGAACCCAGCTTAGAACAAAAACGTGAGCAAAAAGATGAAGAGAACAGGAAGACACAGGCAAGGGTGTCCATTCATTACAGAACTCTCAGTAATAGTCAACGTCTGGAAACAACCTAAATGTCCGCTGCCAGGGGAATGGATAAATAAACAATCGATTGGTTCAAAATAGAGCTAGTTCATTTTCACAACAGTGAAAATGAATGTACTAGATCCATATGGATCAATATGGAAAAAAACTTACGAACATAAACTTGAATGAAATAAGCAAGTTGTAAAAGGTTACATTCAGTACGATGCTACTTACATAAAATATTAAGACCCACAAAACAATGCTATAATATATTATAAGGCTATAATAGGATAATGGTATCCAAGGAGGGACCCCCAGCAGCTTCAGAGTGATGGTTTTGTGGTTACCCATGGAGACAGAGGGAGGGGAGATGGGTGGGGGTGGGAGTAAAATAGCTTTGGTTGTATCTAAAATATTTTACTTCTTAATGAAAAAGAAATGCTGAAACAAAACACAGCAAAATATCAACTGCTGTTAAATCTAGGTTGTGGGTTCTCAGATTTATTTTAATTTTTTGTATGTTTGAAAGATTTCACTTGAAAAAAAAAAAGAACCTGAGTGTATTATTATAAAGTATGGTGATCAAAACAGTGTAGTACTGGCACCAGGATGGACAAACAGATCAGTGGATTAGAACTGAGAGTCCAGAAATGACATCATACATTTAGGGGCAATTGATTTTCAACAAGGGTGCCAAGACAATTCAATGGAGAAAGAAGGGTCTATTCAGCAAATGATACTGGGACTGGATAGCTACATGCAAAGAATGAAGTTGGACCCCTACCTCACATAAGATACAAAAATTACCCCCAATTGAATCAAAAATGGAAATGTAAGAGCTAAAACTATAAAGCTCTTAGAAGAAAACATAAGGATGAATCTTCATGCCCTTGCCTTAGGCAATGGTTTCTTATATATGACACCTAGGGCACAAGTAACCAAAGAAAAATAAATTGATGTCATCAAAATTTAAAACTTTTGTGCCCCAAAGAACACTATCAATAAAGTAAAAAGATAAGCCAGGGACTTCCCTGGTGATACAGTGGTTAAGAATCCGCCTGCCAATGCAGGGGACACGGGTTCAAGCCCTGGTCTGGGAAGACCCCACAGGCCGCGGAGCAACTAAGACCATGAACCACAACTACTGAGCCTGAGCTCTAGAGCCCGCGGGCCACAACTACTGAAGCCCGCGCACCTAGAACCCGTGCTCCGCAACAAGAGAAGCCATTGCAGTGAGAAGCCCGCGCACATAAACAAAGAGTAGCCCCCGCGCGCCACAGGTAGAGAAAGCCTACACGCGGCAACAAAGACCTGACACCGCCAAAAAGAAAATTAATTAATTAAAAAAAAAAAAAAGACAGGCCGGAGAAAATAAGGATCTATCAGGATACATAAAAAAACTGCTACAACACAACAACAAAAATATAAGCAACCCAACTTAAAAATGGGCAAAGGATATGAATAGACATTTTTCTGAAGAAGATATACAAATGGCCAATATGCATATAAGATGCTCAACATCATTAGTCATTAGGAAAATGTGAATCAAAACCACAATGACTGGGCTTCCCTGGTGGCGCAGTGGTTGAGAGTCCACCTGCCGATACAGGGGACACGGGTTCATGCCCTGGTCCGGGAAGATCCCACATGCCGCGGAGCGGCTAGGCCCGTGAGCCATGGCCACTGAGCCTGCGCATCCGGAGCCTGTGCTCCGCAACGGGAGAGGCCACAACAGTGAGAGGTCCACAAACACACACACACACACACACACAAATAACCACAATGACATCCCACTTTATACCCACCAGGATGGCTATAACCAAAAAGGCAGACAATGACAAGAGTTGGCAAGAAAATTGAAAAATGGGAACCCTCATACATTGTTGATGGGAGCATAAAATGATAGATCCTCCTTGGAAATAGTCTGGCAGGTCCTCAAAAATTTAAACATAGAATTACCGTATGACCTAGAAATTCTATTCCTACTTATATACTCAAAATAGTTGAAAACATATGTTCACAGAAAAATCTGTACACAGATGTTTATAGCAGCATTACTCGTAACAGCCAAAAGGTAGAAACAACTCAAATGGCCATCAGTGGATAAATGGATAAACAGAATATGATGTATCCATAAGGAAATATTATTCAGTCATAAAAATGAATGAAGTACTGATACATGCCACAATACGGATGAACCTTGAAAACAGATTAAGTGAAAGAAAGACACAAAATACCGCCTACTGCATGATTCTGTCTATATGAAATGTCCACAAAAGGCAAACTCATAGAGATAGAAAGTAGACTAGTGGTTGTCAGGGTCTGGGGAGAGGGGGAAATGGAAAGTGACTGCTAATGGGCACTGTGTTTCTTTTTGAGATGATGAAAATGTTTTGGATTTAGATAGCGGAAATGGATATACACCTTGTGAATATATTAAAAACCACTGAATTATATACATCCTTTACAAGGGTGAATTTCATAGTATGTGAATTATATCTCAATTAAAAAACAAAACCGGGGACTTCCCTGGTGGTCCAATGGTTAAGACTGTGCGCTTCCACTGCAGGGGGCGTGTGTTCGATCCTTGGTCAGAGAACTAAGATCCTGCGTGCAGCGCGGCCAAAAAGCAAAACAAACCCAAAAAACCTAGGATCCAATCCAGTGTGGTCCCAGCAGATGACTTCTATTCTCTGAGCCTTGGTTCCTCATCTGAGGGGACTTACAGTAACCCCGGCTGCACCCACCTGAGATGGACTCTCAGTCGATCTAACGAGCCCGTCTGACGGGGCTTGTTACTCTCGCGGGTGCCTCTATTCCTAGTCTGATCGTGGCTGCAACGATGAGTGGCCACTGTGCACCTGGACTCTGGCATCAGACCTGAGCACAGATTCAGGCTCCACCACTCACTGGGTGTGGAATCTAAGTCTCAGCTTCCTTCTCTGAAAAATGACGATGATGATGGTGGCCGCTTCTAAGTGTTGCTGTGGGAAGATGATGAGATAGTTGGTGTAAAACACAAGACACAGTACATCTGGCGCTCAGTAAGTACCAATGGGCTGCTGTCGTCTTTTCTTCTTCTTCTTCTTCTCCTTCTTCTTCACCTCCCCTTCCTCCTCCTTCTTCTTCCTCCTATTACTGTAGTGGTTGCCATTGTGGCCAATTAACCCCAAAGTCTTTTACTTCTTCCTCCCCACCCCTCTCTCTCCATCCCAGGATTTCCCCGTTGCCTCAGAGTCCACCTGTCTGGCCCAGGCCCTCAGATAAAAGTGCTCATCCTTCCTTCCATTTGTGGGACAACTTGAGGTGCTGCTCTCCTCCCTGCCAAGTAGATGGATGGCAGCATGTCCCCTAGAAAACTTTGGCTCCTAGCTGCTCAGAAATCAGGAGCCTGGGGTGGTCCTCCCAGCCCCACGTGGAGCTCTCTCCTGGGGCCCCTCGCCTTTGCTGAAAAGAGGAAGCTCTGAGGCAGCTATTCAGGGCAGGGGCTTTCTCTTTGCCTCTCAGTGGAAGCAAAAGCCCAGACACTACTTCTAGGAATTTATCCACCAGTTGCATTCTCCCTCATGAGTATGCTCAGGGAAGGTTATTTCGGCATTTTTATGTAAATGCAAAAGACTGGAAAATCCCCAAACCTCCATCCATCAGGGGACCAGCTATATGAATTTTGGTAGATCCATGCAGTGAAAAACCAGATGGTCACTGGAAAGAACCCTTCCTTTCCCCCATTTCTTTCAAAGGAATGCCTTTATATATGTGCTTGCATAGACTGTTTCGGAAGGAAAAATAAGAAATCATTAAGCTTGTTTGCCTCTGAGAAGGGGAAATGAAATGTGGTTGGGAGGTCAGAGGTGAGAAAATTACTTTGCAGTCTCCCCTTTTTCTGGCTGTATGAATTTAAATTTTTATCTTTTTGAATTGGTCAGTCATGCATATGGAAAATAATTTCAAATCATTCAAAAAGGTATTTGGTGGAAAATAAGTCTTTCCTCCTCTGAGCAGCTGCCCCCAACCACTACCCCGTTTCCCTCCTTAAGGGCAACTAATGTAATGAATTGTTTGTGTATCTTTCCAGATATAAGCTATGCATTTCTGTAAATCCACATTTACATGTAATTAAGTGTATTTTTATAGAGGTAATATATACATAACATAAGCTTTACCATTTAAATTGTTTTAAAGTGTACAGTTCAGTGACATTAAGTATATTCACATTGTTGTGCTACCATCACCACATTCCATCTCCAGAACTTTTTCATCTTCCCAAAGTGAAACTCTATCCCATCAAACAATAACTCCCCATTCCCTCCTCCCCCAGCCCCTGGCAACCAGCATTCTACTGTCGATCCCTATGAATGTGACTACCTCTAGGTACCTCACAGAAGCCTCTAGGAATCATACAGTATTTTTCTTTCTGTGACGGGCTTATTTCACTTAGCATAATGTCCTCAAGGTTCATCCATGTTGTAGCATATGTCACAATTTTCTTCCTTTTTAAGGTGAATAATATTCCAATGTGTGTGTGTCTATCACATTTTGTTTTTCCATTCATCCATCGATGGACACTTGGGTTGTTTCCACCTTCACGTATTTTTTATAAACAAAAATTAATTTAAATAAAAGAAGAAGGAAGTTTAGGGGAAAGAGGATTTGATCTGGGAGCTTCCCATGCATTGCCAGTGCTGTAGGACAGAAGGATAGGGCATCATCAACCTCTTGACAAGAGGAGGGAAAACATCCCCTTCATTGGCAACTGCCCGTGATTCCCCGCCTTCAGCCCCGGGAGAGAAACTCCCCTTTCCTTTCTTTGAAAGCTGGTCCTTTGAGCCCTGCCTGGGAACTCAGGGCTCCTTGAACGCAGTACCTGCCTCTTCTGCACCAGGGAGGCCAAGGGCCCTGGGGGAGCAAAGGCCTGATGGCTGCCCGTGTGGCTCACCATCTTTCCAAGCCCCAGGGAAATGGGGTGCTGGGTAGCAGAGGCTGAGCCAGCAGGAAAGCCTTGGGGCCCTGCCGAGTCCCTGGGGTTGCAGGTGCTCTCCAGGGGGGAGACCCTGGGCCCACCCCCTGGAGGGGCCTCCACGAGGGCCCCGTGTAAGGAAACCCCGAGTGCAGATGGAGAACCGTCAGGCCGGTTCTCTGTCTCTCACTCGCAGTCCTCCAGTGACAACCCATTTTTACAAGATGATTTCCACATTTAAAAAATTTTTTTTTCTTTTCTCCCCATGCTTTTGTTATGAAACATTTAAAATGTTCAGGGAAGTTGTTAGAGCAGTTCCATGATTCACTACCTCACTGCAACATTGTTAACATCTTGCCATGTTTGCTTTGTCTTTCCCTTTCTCTTTCTGGGATATGATATACCTATACACATACATACATGTACATGCGTACAACACATTTGCACACACGTATACACATGTACACACAACCCACACGTGTGCATACATACACTCACATGTATACAATACACACATACATGTATGCATATACACACGTATACATGTGCACATATATAGGCGATACATACATGCATATACGTATGTATATGCACACACACACATATCCCTCTACATACACACATCTGTATGTACACACACACACACACACACACACACACACACACACACACACATATTTCCTCTAACCTGAACTCTTTGAAAGTAGGGTCATCATGAACTTCACCCCTAAATACTTCAAGTGCATCTCTTAAGAACAAGGACATTCTCTCACACACCTTTAAAATCTTTATGATACCTAAGAAAATCAACAATAAAGCCCTAATAGCATCTAATATTTAAATTTCCTCATTTGTCCCCCAAAGGTCTTTTATAACTGTTTTCAAAATTAGGATTCAATCAAAATCTACCTATTGCACATATTTGGCTGTTATGTCTCTTCAATCTCTTTTAATCTTCAATGTCCCTAATCCACATTTTTAAAAAAAGAACATTGACTATTTGTTGATCTCCACACGGTCGTCTTGTAGGAGACCCGGAAGGCCCCACCTTCTGGAGTTGTCTGTTTTCTTGCGGGATGGCTCACCTTCCTCTAGCCCCTGTATTTCTTGTAAACTGGAAGTCAGGACTAGAGGCTTGATTAGATTCTGCGTTACACCTTTTCTTTTCTTTTTTCTTTCAAGACTTAATTTTTTAGAGCGGTTTCAGGTTCACAGCAAAATTGAGAGGAAGGTACAGAGATTTCCCACATGCTTCCTGCCCACAGACGGGCGTGGCCTCCCTCACTATTAACCTCCCCCACCTGAGTGTACCTTTGTGACAAATGATGAACCTACTTTGACACATCTAAATCACCCAAAGTCCATAGTTTATATTATGGTTTATTCTCTCTTGGTGTTGTATAGTTTATGGGTTTGGACAAAAATATAATGATGTGTATCCATCATTGTGGTCTTATACAGAGTATGTTCACTGCCCTAAAAATCCTCTGTGCTCCACCTCCTCATCTTTTCTTCCCTCTAAGCCCTGGTAACCGCTGATCTTTTTACTGCCTCCATAGCTTTGCCTTTTCCAAAAGGTCGTATAGTTGGAGTCATAGAGTTTGTGGCCTTTTCAGATTGGCTTCTCTCACTTAGTAACATGCATTTAAGGTTCCTCTATGTCTTTCCCTGGCTTGATAGCTCTTTTCTTTTCAGCCGTGAATAATAATTCCATTGTCTGAATGTACCACATTTTATCTCTTTACCTACTGAAGGACATCTTGGTTGCTCCTAAGTTTTGGCAGTTGTGAGTAAAGCTGCTATAATATAGGCTTTTGTGAGGACATAAGTTTTCAACTCCTTTGGGTGAATACCAAGGATCGTGATCATTGGACCAGAGAGTAGTTTAACTGATAATATATACATCACGTAAAATTTACCATTTTAATAATTTTTAAGTGTACAGTTCAGTGGCATTAAATACATTCATATTGTTGTGCAACATCATCACCATCCATCTCCAGAACTCTTCCGTCTTCCCAAACCAAAACTCTGTATCCATTAAAAACTAACTCCCTGGGGCTTCCCTGGTGGCGCAGTGGTTAAGAATCCACCTACCAGTGCAGGGGACACGGGTTCGAGCCCTGGTCTGGGAAGATCCCATATGCCGCAGAGCAACTAAGCCCGTGCGCCACAGCTACTAAGCCTGGGTGCCACAACTACTGAGCCTGTGCTCTAGAGCCCACGAACCACAACTACCGAGCCCGTGTGCCACAACTACCGAAGCCTGCACTCCTAGAGCCCGTGCTCTGCAACCAGAGAAGCCACTGCAATGAGAAGCCCATGCACCACAACGAAGAGTAGCCCCCGCTCACCTCAAGTAGAGAAAGCCTGCACGCAACAACGAAGACCCAACGCAGCCAAACATAAATAAGTTTATATAAAAAAAAACCCCACAGGGCTTCCCTGGTGGCGCAGTGGTTGAGAGTCCGCCGGCCGATGCAGGGGACACGGGTTTGTGCCCCGGTCCGGGAAGATCCCACATGCCGCGGAGCGGCTGGGCCCGTGAGCCATGGCCGATGAGCCTGTGCGTCTGGAGCCCAACGGGAGAGGCCACACAGTGAGAGGCCCGCGTACAGCAAAAAAAAAAAAAAAAAACAAAAAACCCCACAAAACTAACTCCCCATTCCCTCCGCCCTCCAGCCCCTGGTAACCACCATTCTAGTTTCTGTCTCTATGAATCTGATTCCTCTAGGAACCCCACAGAGTTGTAAGCATGCAATATTTGTCCTTCTGTGACTGGCTTTGGGTAACGCCTTTTTTTTTTTTTTTTTTTTTCGCGGTACGCGGGTCTCTCACTGTTGTGGCTTCTCTCGTTGCGGAGCACAGGCTTCGGACGCGCAGGCTCAGCGGCCGTGGCTCACGGGCCCAGCCGCTCCGTGACATGTGGGATCTTCCGGGACCGGGGCAGGAACTCGTGTCTCCTGCATCGGCAGGCGGACTCCCAACCACTGCGCCACCAGGGAAGCCCTGGGTAACGCTTTTTGACAAGAGGTCTTCCAAGGCGATGCTGTGCACCTTCAATGCACATCCATCAGGAGGCTCATAGGAACTGCAGCTGAAGAGGCCCTGCCTGGTCCTGCATGCAGCCCCTCCCATCTGGCTGCCCCCTGCTCCCTGACCCACTCTGCCCCAGCTGCTCAGGCCTCTCACCCTTTGCCCTTGCCCCTTCCTCCCTGGCAGGTTTCTTAGTATCTTCTGAATTTCAGCTTGCCTGTCAGCCCTCATAGAGTCTTCTCCTGACTCCCCAAACCTGCTTCCCCACAGTCACTGTCTATTTTTCTCTGTTTCATTTTCTTCGCGGCACTCACCACAGCCTGACATTACCTTATTTGGTTTTGTTTTTTTGTGTGTTTTTTTGCCTGTTTATTGTCTGTCTCCAAGGTAAACATGAGAGCAGGGACCTATTCACTCTTGTGTCCCCAGATCCTGGCAGTGTACCTGGCACGTGGCAGGTGCTTGTGTTACTCTCCTCTTGCCTCTGTAACAAATGACTCGGTGGTTTAATATACCAATTTATTAGCTTACAGTTCAGCAGGTCAGAAGTTCTAAATCAGCCTCAGTGGAGTAAAACTGAGGTGTTGGCAGGGCTGTGTTCCTTCTGGAAGCTCTAGGGGAGAATCTGTTTCCTTGCGTTTCCCACCTTCTCGGGCACATAGCGTCACATCATTTGGACTTCCGCTTCTGTCATCCCATCTCCTGTCTGAATCTGACCCACTCACTGGCCCCTCTTATAATGACCCTGTGATTGCTTTGGGTCCATCCAGAGAATCCAGGAAGTCCCTCTGTTTTTGTTTTTGGTTTAATATTTATTTATTTTGGCTGCTCCGGGTCTTAGCTGCGGCACATGGGATCTTCGTAGCGGCATGTGGGATCTTTAGTTGCAGCATGCGGTCTTCTTAGTTGCAGCATGCAGACTCTTAGTTGTGGCATGCATGTGGGATCTAGTTCCCCTACCAGGGATTGAACCCTGGCCTCTTGCATTGGAAGCACAGAGTCTTACCCACTGGGCCACCAAGAAAGTCCCAAGGAAGACTCTCTGTTTTAAGGGCCTTAACTTCAACACACCTGCAAAGTCCTTTTTACCATGTAAGGTCACATGTTCACAAGTTTGGGGAATTAGATATGGACATTTTGGGGCGGTTCATTATTCTGTCGACCAAGGGCTCAATAAATATTTGTTGAATGAATGGAAGAATGAATGAGTGGATGGATCCCTCTACAAATGGAGTGCTGAGTCCTGAACTCCAGGATGGCTTATCTACTTACAGGCAAGGCCCCTCTTCCTCTGAGCCCGGGTTTCTTCTTCCATTAGATGTGTTCTGAGCACCCACCATGTACCCCACTCTTGGTAGACCCTGGAATGCCAAGACAAATAAAGGGAGACCCCACCTTCTAAGAGCTTGGAGTTTGGCTTCTGGGAGGAGATTGAGAAAGAGAAAACCTGATGTAGTCTGTTCAAGTCCACGTTCTAGGTCACCTCAGAGAATTTTGGAGTCCTGAGGGGGTGTGTTTACCTAGAAGGTGACATTTCAAATGGCTCTTGAGGCACGAGTAGGAGTTTACGCGGTAGAGAAGTGGCAAGGGCATTCACGGCCAGGGACAAGCCACAGACCTCTTTGAGAAACTCTGAGGACTGTGGATGTGATTCCTCAGGGGAGTGAGACCAGCTGGGCAGAGGTGGTGGGGTCGTGTCTGGAATGGAGGCCTTGAAGGCCACAGTCAGGGGCATGGGTTCAGGGGGCCACAGCAGGGTTTTGAAGCAGGAGAGAGGCATGTGCAGCTTTGAATCCGGGCTACTCACTCTGGTCACTGCAGTGTGGATAGGGGAATGAGGGGCCAGCATCTGAGCCTGAGGTGGAGGTGGCCTGGACTGGGCAGGGACAATGGGGATGGAGATAAGTGGACAGATCCGAGACAGACTGAGGTAGTAGAATCAGTGGGACACGGCGGTAGATTGAGAAGGGGCTGGGTGAGGAAGAGCGTGGAGACAGCTGCGAAGGAAGGACAGGCAAGATGGAAATGTGTGGAAGCTCTTTATAGCTGTTGAGTGGACCATGAACTGGTCCAAGCTGAGACTTTGTGAGAAGCCCTAGAGGACACCGGTGATGGGGCAGAGAAACTAACCCAATGGCTTCATGGGCTTCTCCCTTTGAAGACCGATCAGTGATGAAGGTCACCCTTCATCAAGATGGGCCTCAGTTCCAGGCGAGGGTTTAGGGCTATTTGGCTCCTGTCCACATCCTCACTTGATGTACAAACAACCACTGGGGTAAATACGTAGGACTGCAAAACCATCTCTCCCATTTCTACATGGGTAAACTCAGTCCCAGAGACATGGCCAAGGCCACACAGCCAGCAGACCCCAGGGAGAACAGGCCTCCAAGAGGCCCAGCTCAAGGGGATTTTGCAAGTCTCTTGGGACCCAGAGGGGAGGTCAGGGTGGGGGTCCCCTTTGAGTGGTTCCTGGCCGCAGAGAATTTCCTTCTCTTTGGAGGAAGTGGGAGTTCTTCTTTCATAACGTGAATGTCAGAGATTCTGGGCTCACCGGTGACTAAGAGTGTCTGAGGCTTGTGGGTGTAGCAAGCGTTTAAATACCAGAGCTTCCTGTCCTTTGGCGATTGTAGGCACCTGAGCTGGGACACACAGGACGAAAGTATGGCCAGCCTGCAGACCCCACTCCTGGCTGCCCTCATCCTCCTTGCTATGATACTTCAAGCAACAGAGGCAGGTGAGGCTGGGAAGAGGGAGGGCTCTCTGCAGAGGTCAAGGTCAGATACTGGGGTATCTTCCTCATGTGGTAGAAAGAGCACTGAACTGAGAGCAGAAGACTCCAATCTGCCACTGGCTCTTGGGCTAGTCCCATTGCTTCTCTGGACCTCAGTTTATACATCTGTTAGATGGATAGTCTTGAAGGCTTGGAGTCTAGGATCTATCTCAGCTGGGCTCGGGGTTGTAGTGGGCATGGCCCAGGGTCTCCTACTCCAGAGAACTCAAGGGTAGGGCCTTGGGATGTGAAGAAGGAGCCACTGAAGGAGGCCAGCTGGGGTGGGTAAAGGCAGGAGCAACGGTAATAGATGTTCCCTTGGAAAACCAGTCCTGCCCTCTCACCGCCCCATTTTTCTCCAGAACCTGCCCTCAACACTGGGTTCCTGATTTCTCTTTCCATCCCAATGTACACTCTTCTGCCCTATGATGGGTAGGGGAATGAGAACTGGACTGGGAGTCTGGGAGCTAGGAACAACACTGCTCAGTTATTGGGGTTCCTGAGTACCTTCCCTGCATGACAGGCCCCATAGGGTAGGTACTATTATTACCCCCTGGGTCTGAGGAGGAAATCAGGTCTCAGATATTAAGTGACTCACGGCAGAGCGAGACTCGAACCCAGGCTTCCATGCCTGGACTCTGCCTGAGCCCTTGTCCTGACTCTCCAGGGTCATGCTGTGTGATCTGGGCAAGTCCTCCCCCATCTCTGGACCTCAGCCCCACCATTTGCACCATGAAGGGGATTAGAGTAGATGTGAGCTGAAGGGACGTTCTCAGGTTACCTGGGAAGTTCTTCAGAGTGTCCACCTGGTTCAGCAAGGCTGGGACTAGGCACCGAGCTTTTCCGACAAGCTCCTGGGTGATGCTGATGGTGTGGGTCCACAGACCTCAACTTGAATAACAAGGTTCTAAGGCTCCTTCCTGTTCAGCGCGTCTGGTCCCACCTAGAGCTTAGGGCATTGTTGATGCTCGGTCATTCTGAATCCCTCTCCCTTGAGCTGACCAAAGCAGAGTGTAGACTTCGGGCACTTAGCGGCTTCTCAGAGGCCCCAAGAGTGGGGACTTTGAGGGCCCAGAATCCTCTGGACACCAACCTTCCACATGATAACAGAAAAGCTGGGTCAGAGGTTTGGGCCAAGGGAGAGCAGCCTGTGACTCCTCTGAGCACCCTTCTCCCCCAGGCCCCTACGGTGCCAACGTGGAGGACAGCATCTGCTGCCGGGACTACATCCGTCACCCCCTGCCCCTGCGTTTGGTGAAATATTACTACTGGACTTCGGAGTCCTGCCGGAGGCCTGGCGTGGTGTGAGTAGGAAGCCGGGGAGACAAGACCTTGGAGAGCTTGACGGGTGGGGCCTGGGAGGCTGCAGGTGCACCCAGGGATGGAGGAATGCAGCCAGATGTCAGCTGGGAGCACTTGGCCGAACTAGACGGCTCAGCTGAGGCTTGGGTGGACCAAGAAAAATATCACGTTATCATTCAACAGATATTCTCAGGCACCTCTTATGTGCCAGGCAGCGTGCCAGGTTCTGAGGATGCAGAGGGTGCCGCTCCACCCCGGCAAGGCAGATAGGTAGTGCAGAGCTGCCGTAGAGCGTAGGGTTCAGGGTACGGGCAGTATGCCTGGTTCCGCTGAGTCAGCAAAGATGCTCCCATCTTGGATCCCCAGTGCCCTGGGAGTCAGTTACTTGAGGCAGCCTATTCTTACTAGGAGCATATTAAGAGCTGACACTAAGTGCTTCCTCAGGGCCAGGCACTGTTCTGAGCATGACTGTTTAATTCTCACAATGATCCTATAAGGAGGTGCTATTCTTTCCATTTTACAGATGGAGAAACAGGCTTGGGGCGGGGTGAGGGGAGAAGTGACTTGCTCAAGGTTGCCCAGGCTGGAACCAGGACTCCTGGGTCCTCGTTTAGGGCTTTCTCCTAAGGTTCTTATTCTCCTTTGCTTCTTTGCTTCCTTTTCCTCGGCCTGGAGCCTGCCCCCGCCCCTGCCCCTCCCCCTGCCCCTGCCCCTGGCTGGGTGACGGGACCTGTCTTTTCTGGGGCAGCCCCTCTGGCTGCTGCCGGCCAAACCACAGAGTGGGGGGTGTTTGAGCTTGGGGATTTATGACCCCCTTTGGGGCCCTGTCATCTTCTCATCTGAATCCTTCTCACTCATCTTCCGTCCCTCAGAGGGGTCTGTGGGTAAAGTACAAGAAGGCTGAAACAGGAAGGCCTGCCACAGTTCTGGTCACTTCAATACTGGGCCTCAGTTTCCCAATCAGTATAGCGGGAGTGATCACTTTCATTTATTTTTTTAATCAAAGATGTAGAGAGTGCTTGTTAAGTGCTAGGCACTGTTATAGACGCTTTATAAACATTAACTCATTTAATCCTTCAAGCAACCCTATGTAGTAGGTACTGTTACAGTCCCAGGTACTGTTACAGTCCCCTTTTTTTTTTTTTTTTTTTGCGGTATGCGGGCCTCTCACTGTTGTGGCCTCTCCCGTTGCGGAGCACAGGCTCCGGACGCGCAGGCTCAGCGGCCATGGCTCACGGGCCCAACCGCTCCGCAGCATGTGGGATCTTCCCAGACCGGGGCACGAACCCGTGTCCCCTGCATCGGCAGGCAGACTCTCAACTACTGCGCCACCAGGGAAGCCCCTACAGTCCCCTTTTTACAGGTGCATAAATGTGCACAGCGAGTTACAGGGCCTCTCAGGCATCACAGGGCAGAATAATAGTAAGTGGGAGGTGTACTGCTCAACGCCTGACATATAATAGATACTCAGTGAGAGACGGTACACATGTGATTATTGGATCTCGAGCCGAAGGGATTCTAGAAAGAATGTGGCTCAATGAATGAGAAGATCAAAGCTCAGAGAGGGTCTGCGCCTTGTCCAGTGTCACAAAGCAGCCAGGGCAGGCTGTCCACGTGGCCAAGATCAACACTGCTTTGCTGCCTTCTTTGTTCTGTTTATTGGTCATCTGGGGGTGCATGTGTGTGTGTGTGTGTGTGTGTGTGTGTGCACGCAGATCAGGGGTGTTTGTTGCAGCTCTGGCAAAGGTGGAAGCCTTAGCCCACTACTGCCATGTGGTCTTGGGCTGTTGTTCACCTCTCCTCTCTGTGCTCAGGTCTCTCAGAGGGGCCTGGGTGGGGATGCTCGTTCACAGCGAGCACGATGAGTCAGGTCTTACCAGCTCTGGCACTTAGACAAGTTGCTTTACCCCATTGGGCCTCGCTTTCTTCAGCTATTAAGTAGATAGAATATTGGAGGCTCATAGGGTTGTTGTAAGGACTTATTAAGGAAATCAATGTTAAAAGTTCAGGCCAGGTCCTGGCACAATTATATATCACCTACTGTCTGCTGTGCACTGTTCTGAGCACTCCAGTTTATATTAACTCATCATATCTTCATCAAATTCCTATGAGGTTGGACCAGAATTATCATGCCCATTTTACAGATGTGGAAACTGAGGTTCAGAGAAGTTAAGGGGCTTGCTAACATGTGGCAGAGCTAGAATTCTAATCCGGATAGGCTGTCTCCAAAGTTCATGCTCTTGGCTACTACCCAATACTCTCTCCCAAGGCAATGTCAGCAAAGATTATGGGACTCCTGGGCATTCTATTTCCTGGCCTGCCCTGGCACTCATGGCTGGGGCTGAAGGTATGGGAAGTCTTTGCTGCTTATCTCCCCCTCTCCGTCTTAAGAAATGTGTTTGCCTACAGCAGGTGTCTCATAATTGCTAAGGTTCTGCAGCGGGGCTGTGGCATCCTTGCTGCATGCTAATGGCGCCTCCTTGTCTCCCTGGTGTTTCCGCCTTCCAGCTTGCTAACCGTGAGGGACCGAGAGATCTGTGCTGATCCCAGACTGCCCTGGGTGAAGAAAATTCTCCAGAGGCTGGACCAATGAGGCAGGCCCTGCCCTGATGACCGTGGCCTTGGCTCGTCCAGGAAGGCTCATGGAGCCCCACCTCCCTGCTGTTACAGCTGCTCCCCGACACAACCCTGTACCAACAACCCTCTCAGCGGTCCCTGATCTTGATGTCTGCAGCTGTCACTCCCAGTCAAGCCTCCCACTGTCACTCTCATCTCCCCACTTACCCTTCCAACCCATCCTCTGCCCCACCAAAGCCAGAGGGTCCACAGTCCTGGTCAGTCAGTCCCCTGCTCAAAATCCTTCCATGGCTCCCCTTTGCCCTAGGCTGAGGTCAGAGCTCCTGAGCCTGGCATCCCTGCCCTCCAGATCTGGGTCTTATCCTTTGCCTCCAGCCCTGCCTCATTTCCCTCCATGCATGTTGGACTCCGGCTCCCTGTTCTCCCAAACCCATGTCATACATTTCCACTTCTGGCTCTTTTCCCGAGCTGCCCCTGACACCCAGAATGTCTCCCCATCCTCTGCACATGTCCAACCCCGCCAGCCCTCCAGGGCATCACTCAACCTAAGCAGCCAGTAATTGAGTCATTTTTAGACTTCCCCTGGCCCTCTGCCCCCTTTTAACAGCCCTGATCACAGTCTACCCAGAATTCTCGGGAACTGGGAGCTTGTCCTCCAGCCCCACCAGCTGGACCAATATCCACACCTGAGTTACTTTGTCTCCCGGCCTCTGGCACAGAGCACAGGGCATGGCTCAGAATCAGGGCTCAATAAGAGGCTGCAGGTTGAATCAATAAAAGTAATGTCCGCCTCCCACCTCTCAAGGGCTCTGACACATCAATACAGAGACTCAAGGTCATCTAGAGAAGGGCTGGCGGGGTTCATTAGGAAGCCTCAAATTTACCCAGATTCACCTTTCTTCCCCATGTTACCTCTTTAACCTTCTTGCCTCCCTTGGGTTTTTTACTGCTTCTCCAACATCCAGGCCTGACCTCTTCAGAGTCCCGAATTTCCTCTTCCTCCTTCCCCAAATAGCTGACAACCAAATTCCTGCTATGGGGTGAATGAGTACCCTTGGCTTGGTATTATAAGCTCTAGTTATATATGTATAAGAAAAGAGGGCAAATGCTTAAAAGGCCCAATGGATGACTGGAAGAATTTTAAGAAATGTGTGGGAGGGGGACAAGGTAGAGATTTCCTGGTCCTTGGAGTGAATGTGTGGGGTATAGTTAAGTGAAAGAGCCTTGGATGGAGGTCGTTCTCAGGTGGCTGGGGCCAGGCTAAGGACTGGGACTTGGGACTTATCTACACCTCTTTGAGGACCACAGCTTCCCCAGGTATCTGTGCTTGTTCCTTTCGGAGGGAGCCTGGTATAGTATGGCAGGGTGGTTGTTGCTGTGTGACCCTGAGGAGACCATCTAACCTCTCTGAGCCTCACCTGAGAATGAGAATACCTACCTTATGGGATTGCTGTGGGGCTCAAATCCAAGTCACAGAAAATGTGGCTTTGCCGGCCATGAAACTCAGTGTCTTCCGGGGCTTGTGTCCCACCAGGAGCCCAAGGTCATTTGCCCACTATAGGCACCAGAAGTGTTAACCTACTGCCCATGCACAGGGCCTTCAATTTTTCTGGGATCTCCCTCCGCTGCTGTCCTGCCCTGCCCTTGCCCTTGCCCCTCAAGCCTTCTGGAAAATAAATCCTCTACAACAATGTCTGTTTTGTTCCTTGGCATGTGCTGTTCCTGTGAGGTGGGGCAGGGGACGCATGGCCCCTCTTTCCCAGTGGGGAGGCCCTTGACGTTGATATGTGAGCTGGCTTGCCCAAGGTCACCCTGTGAGAAGGTGGGAAATCCCAGCCAGACATGAGGACCTGGGAAGTAGCTGAGCAGGTACCAGCAGGGAACCCCACACATTTGTCCACCCTGGGACCACTTGTCAGGAGGAGCTGATAAAATCATTCATTCAGTCCTCAAGTCTAGATCTTTGAGCAGCATATTCATCCATTCATTCAATAACCCAATCTCAACCTTCCCACTTCAAGGGTGGACACAGAGGCAGAGGAGAGTATATCAGTCAGGAAATGCTACTTCTTGCAAAAAACAACCCCCCAAATCTCAGTGGCTCAACTCCATGGAAGTTTTTTTCTTCTCACACGAAGTCTTATCAGGCATTCCTGGTCTGTGGGCGACCTTCCATCCATGTGGTCATTCAAGGACCCAGGCTGCTTCCTTCTCATGGCCCTGCCCACCTCCAGGACCAGGTCTCCTCTCCCTCATCCAGCAGATGAGAAAAGAGAATAGAGGCTTGTGGGAAGGTTTTTTATGAGCTGGGCCAGGAAGAGGGGCTCATCACTTCTGCCCACGTGCCATTGGCAGAACTTAGTCACATGACCACCCTGACAGCAAGGGATGCTGGGAAGTACAACCAAGCTGTGTGTCCAGGAGGAAGAGGGAGTGGGTTTGGGGAGCACTTCAAACCCAGTTCATCTGGCGCTAACTTCCCTGGACCCTCAAATGGGCCTGCTTCCCTGAAGTTCCTGGACACAGCTCACTCTGCCAAAACAACAATAACAAAAGAAGGACTCCTCTGCCCTTGTTGCATCTTCATTATTTCCTCGGTGTGCATACCGTTCCGTGGACATCTTGGCACAAGTGGCCTTTGGGCCCTTTTGGATCTGGCTCTCACAGTGGGATTTCCAGGGTTGAAGCTACAGACACCTAGAACATTGTCTGGGAGGCATGGAGAAGCATGATGAAGGGCACAGGTCACGGATTCAGACAGATATAGGAACTCTCACTGGCTGCGTGTCTGGAACAAGTTACTTGGTCCCTCTGAGCCTCAATTTCTCCCTCTGTGAATAGGGGGCAATAAGAGCACATGGTGCATGTAGTTGTGAGAATCTCATAAGAAGGTACAGACAGCCCAATAACAAAATGGGCAAAGACTAGGATGGACAGCTCTCCAAAGAAGATATTCAACTGGTTAACAAGCACATTGTAGGGCAGCAATGTTTGCCACCCCAGAATGTGTCTCTTTGGCACGAGGACTAACTTAGGCTGATTATTTTTAAGAAACAGAAGACTCGGGAAGTTTTCCTTGTTACTTCCACCTTAACTGCCCGAAAGAATTTAGAGGAAGGACTGGTCACAGTTACAGAGCTATCGCCAGAGGTATCTGCAAAGAATATGGGGCTCACTGTGGTGGGGAGGACTCGGCAGCATCTAGAGATCAGGGTCCACTCTGTGTCCCGTTGTCTCTGCATGACCCAGCAAACATTTATTTACCAAACATTTGCTTTTCTATCTCCCTGTGGATTGTATTCCTCCCCTTTGAAGTCCCAAACTACTACCCCCAGCGACCTCTTGTCTTTAGCTGAAGATAGTATTTAACGTGAAGGTTTCAGCCATTTTGGCAAGTTACTCCGTTTTCCTGGGCCTCTCCCATATATACAAGTTATTAAACTTTTGTTTGATTTTCTCCTGTTAATCAGTCTCATGTCACTTTAACTCTTTTTTTTTTTTTTTTTTTTTCACTTTAACTCTTAGACCAGCCAGGAGAACCTAGAAGTGTAGAGGAAAATTTCTTCCCACCCAACACATGAAAAGATGCTTAACAACACTAATCGTTAGGGAAATGCAAATCAAAACCACAATGAGATACCACTTCATACTCATTAAGATGGCTATTATAAAAAAAAAAAAAAACAAGGTTGGTGAGAGTGTAGGGAAATTGGAACCCTCGTGCATTGGTGATGGGAATGTAAAACGGTACAGTTGCTGTAGAAAACACTGTGACTCTTTCTCAAAAAATTAAACATAGAACTACCATATCCAGAAATCCCACCTCTGGGCATACACACAAAAGAATTGAAAGCAGGGACAGGAGCAGATATTTGTACATCCGTATTCATTGCAACATTTTCTGAAATAGCCAGAAGGTGGAAACAACCCAAGTGTCCATCGATGGATGGATGCATAAGCAACATGTGGTCTATCCGTACAATGGAATATAATTCCGCCTTCAAAGGAAGGAAATTTTGACACCTGCTACAACAGGGATGAACTTTGAAGACATCGTGATAAGTGAAATAGGTCAGTCACAAAAAGACAAATACTGTATGGTTCTTGGAGGAGTCAACTGCATAGAAACAGAAAGCAGAATGGTGGTTTCCAGCAGCTGGGGCAGGAGGAAATGGGAGTTATTGTTTAGCAGCTCCAGAGTTTCAGTTTTGCAAGTTGAGAAAGTTCTGGAGATGGATTGTGGTGATGGTTGCACAGCAATGTGAACGTACTTAGTGCCACTCAACTGAACACTTAGAAGTGGTTAAAATGTTAATTTTTACGCTATGTGTATTTTACCACACTAAAAAAGAGCGTGTGGCCAGGCATGTGCACAGAGGGAGGAAATGCCCGGTGCATGCGGGTAGCCCTCTTTACTGGTCACAAAAGGTGAGCTGGGCAGGACTGGCTGGGGCAGGGAAGGCTGTTCCCAAGGGGCCCTGGAGATGACCACCGCACTGGCCACCACATTCCTCCTACCATCCTGGGACCCCACAGGGGTGCCCAGGGCTCCCCACCCGGATCCCCATGTTGTTTCTGTTCTGCTTCCAATGCTGGGGGAATCTCTCATGTTCCACAAGAACGACACAGGCTCCCTGCTCTGTGGGACACCCATGCAGGGCCCCAGCCATCTGTGGGCCTGCACAGGTATGGGTGGGAAGACCCCCATCCCTACCATCCCACCGACTCTGAGAGAACCTACTTGCCTGCTGCCCAGTGCAGCTCTAGTTACTCCTCAGCTCAGAAGATCCCCAGCTCCCCTTTGCCCCTGAACAGCATTCTCTTTCCTCACTCCAGCTTCAAAGTGTCCAGCTGCAGCCTCCTGGCCCACTCCTTCCTCAGAACCAATGGCATTGGACCGTTCCCCAACCCCTGCATAAGTCCTGTGCTTTCCACCTTGGTTAAGTTTTCCCTCTGCCTGGAATGGTCGGTCAAAATCCTGCCTGTCTGCATATGGCAAGTTACCTATGAATCACAAAGGGAATAACACTTCTGCAGTGGAGAGATCTAGCGGTCGACCATCAATCTCTCAAGAATAGTGGAATAACCTGTCCATCGTGGTGGATGTGATGGTGTACAAAGTATTACTCATAATGGATTCTTACCAAGGATTTGTAGCCAAGCTCTACGGGCCTCTAGATCTAACTTCCAGTTTACAGGAAATACATAAGGTAAAGGAACAAATTGGATGACATCACAATGAAACAATTCAATAAATTAAGAATGAAGGCTTCCCTGGTAGCGCAGTGGTCGAGAGTCCGCCTGCCGATGCAGGGGACACGAGTTCGTGCCCCGGTCCGGGAGGATCCCACATGCTGCGGAGCAGCTGGGCCCAGTGAGCCATGGCCACTGGGCCTGTGCATCCGGAGCCTGTGCTCTGCAATGGGAGAGGCCACAACAGTGAGAGGCCCGTGTACCGTAAAAAAAAAAAAAAAAAAAAGAATGAGAACAGCATGTGAGACAATGGTCCTGACTCTTCAGAAAGTCAATGTCATGAAAAATGTAAAGGAGGTCTATCGTACAATAAATAGAAATGACCACACGCAATGCATGAACCTAGATTGGACCCTGGTTCAATAGATAGATAGATAGATAGATAGATATGTATGGATAGATAAATAGGTAGATAGATAGATAGGAAAGAAGGAGGAGAGAGAAAAAGGGAGGGAAGGAGAAGAAACTTAAAATACATTTTGAGATAATTGGAGAAATTTGAATATTAACTAAATATTATAAGACATAGGAATCATTGTTAGTTTTGTTAGGTGGGATAATAGTATTCTATTTATGTAAGACAGTATCTATACAATGGAGGTACATGCTGAAGAGTTCAAGGGGCAAAGTATCAGGCATCCATAATTTACTCTGAGATGGCTTAGCAAAAAAAAAAAAAGAAGAAAGATGAAGCAAATATGAAAAAATGCTAATCATTGAATCTTGCTGGTAGAGATAGGAAAGCTCTTTGTTTCATTTCTTCTTTATTGTTTACAGATTTTTCAAAACGATAATGTAAAAAAAAAAGCAAAATTCTGCCCATCTTTTTTTTAAAATAAATTTATTTTATTTATCTATTTTTGGCTGTGTTGGGTCTTTGTTGTTGCACACGGGCTTTCTCTAGTTGCAGCAAGCGGTGTACATGCTTCTCACTGTGGTGGCTTCTCTTGCTGCAGAGCACGGGCTCTAGGCGCACAGGCTTCTGTAGTTGCGGCACGCAGGCTCAGTAGCTGTGGCTCGCAGGCTCTAGACCGCAGGCTCAGTAGCTGTGGCGCACGGGGTTAGTTGCTCCACAGCATGTGGGATCCTCCCAGACCAGTGATCGAACCCGTGTCCCCTGCATTGGCTGGAGGACTCTCAACCACTGCGCCACCAGGGAAGTCCCTCTGTCCATCTTCTGATTGAAATATCGTCTCTCATTCCTGCCTTCCTTGATTCCCAGACAAGAACAAAGGCTTCTCTCCCTCCCTAAAACCTGTAGCCTTTGAATCCCTGGTAAGATTTGCATCTTCTACCTCCCAGTGAGCTGGGGTTCCTTGGGGCAAAGACTTTGGCTTATTTGCCTATGTTCCCCCACCAACCCTGTCCCACCACAGTGCCAGGCACACATCAGGGCTGAATAACAAACACCAATGGTTTCTGTGTGCCAGGCACTCTGAAAGTCCTTAGTTTTATGAACTCCCCCAGGGAGTGATTTGATGAGGTGGCTTTAGCATCCCATTTTACAGAAGGGGAAGCTGAGGCTCAGAGATGTTAAGTCACTTGCCCAAAGTGATACCCCTCATAAGTGGTGGAGTCATGTTTGTCTCCAGGTCCCACCAACCTAAAAGCCTGGCTCCTGTGTCTGAATTGAATCTAAACTCAGTTCTTAACACCCTGATGAGATAGGTGGGGTGACCATTCCAATTTTATGGGAGGGAAAGCTGGACCAGTAGAAGATAGAGGACGTTCCCAAGGGCTGAACAAAGAAAAACAGTGTTATATCTGTGTTTTGGCACCTGTTTCGTGCCAGGCTCTGAACCGGCACCTTAAGGGCACAAACTCAATTCTCACAGCATTCCACGAAGTGGGGATGGAGGGAGGTGGTGTAGTCTGGTGATCAGGAGCTCAGACTCCAGAGCCAGCTGGCTGGGGCAAATCCAGCTCCCCCACTTCCTGGCTGGTGATCCTCAGAAAATTCCTTAACTTCTGCATGCCTCAGTTTCCCCATCCATAAAATGGACCACGATAATGGTATTTTGCTTACACCTGGGTTTGTTGTCATGATTTCCTGAATGAGTCATACAAAGCACTTAAAACAGTACCTATCTCAGAGTAAGTGTGAACTCAGAGAGGCAGGGAAGCCGCCCAAGATCACGCAGAGATAGTGGCAGAGCCAGGATCATCTGATCCCAAAGCCCTTGCTTTCTAAATCCTTCTTTGGAGCATAGTCTGGGGCCAAGGGAACAAGGGTCTTTACCCCCAAATACCTGGCCCAACCCGGATCTTGTCCTTTATGAAGTGTGGGGCTTCCCAGGACTTGCCTCTCGCCTCTCCCCTCTCCCCCTTCCCTCCTCCCTATTTCTCCCCCTTCCTCCTCCCACTTGTCCCCTATCCCTGGCCCTCCCCCTCCTCTTTCTCCTCCCCCTTTTCTTCATCTGCTCCTACTTGGGCAGAACAGAAAGCCTTGGACCTCAGTTTATTTCCCTTCTTGTCCGCCTCTGGGCCTCAACAGCTATACACCGAGGGATGTGAAGGTTACTAGCTTCGTATCTGCATGGGCTGCGACAGATTCTCCGAGCCTGAGTGGACATTGGCGAGTGCCAGGGGTGTTCCTCCCTGTCAAGGAGGGTCCAGGCTCTTAGCTCCACACCTGAGGCAGCTTTACTGTGCTTGGGTGAGAGACAGGTACCCTGGCCTTGGGAGCTGTGACCCCTCCACCCAGCCCAGCCTAGACCAATTGGCTCCGTAGCCTGCAACAGTGCCTCACAAACTGGTTTTGCTCTGGCTGGCAGCCCAGACTTGCCTAGACGGGAGTGGGTTCACAGTTAACTCCTGTCCCAGACTGGGCTAGGCTCCTGTTAGACTCTTCCAGAGTCTTGGGCATTATTGCCACTGCCTGCAGGGAAAGCAGCCATGAAAGCAGCTGTGCTGCACCCATTTATACCAGCAAGCCCTTATACCAGTTTGGTGGGAGCTGATGGCCGATCAGGCCTGGTCCTGTTGTCACCACCTCTAACAAAGAGAGAACCCAGAAAGTCAGAGCTGCGCAGCTCCCTCCTCAGTGGATAAGCCCAACTCCCTCCTTGTACAGATGGAGCCCCCGTGAGGGGCCGGACTTTTTCAAGCATGCTATTGAGTTAAGGACCAACCGAGAGGCCCTGAGTTACCAGGGGTGAGGCTGGCAGCTGTATTTTTCCCGTGGGCTCACAGGGGGCCAGAGCCAGCTATGGGAGTGGGTGCAAATGAGGAAACGACAGGTAGCGGGGCTGGAAGCAGGGAGGCCGGGGCTCTTGCCTGTGTCCTGCCTGAACTGCCCACGCCCCGCTCACGTCTACTCTTCTCTGTGACAGCGGGAGGTGGGTTCTCTGCTCTGATGACCTCTATGACCTGGCATGATTCTGCCCCCTCTCTGGGCTTCAGTTTGCCCATTTGTCCCTATGAAGTTGGGCTGGATCATTCTTTCGGCAGGCATTTGCTGTACGGAGCCCCTACTGTGTGCCAGGCTGCATGCTGGGCTCGGAGGATACTTCGATGAACAAGGTCCCCCAGGTGTTGGGGCTTTAAAAGGTAAGGGCTGGAGGTCCTTCTTGGCGTGGGAGAGCTACCTCCCAGAACAAAGGAGACTTCGTCAGACCCAGACTGACGGGCCCTGTGTCCTCCTGGCTTGCCCGCAGCCAGCATTCTCTAGTCTTCTGTCCTTTGGTTTACTGCCCACTTAGGAGCTAGGACCCCAGGTCAGACCCTAGGACGTGTGCCAGCTCCCAGTAGGAAGGTGGTCCTAGCAGATGGGAGGAGGGGAAGCCCTTTGAACCCTAGCAGGCTTCGTCCAGCCTCGCAGGCGGGTCCCCGTATGAGAAGCCAGCCCATTGCCCCCACCAGGAGCCCTCACCCAGAGCCTGGGAGCCGACTCAGCTCCTTGGCAACATGCTAAGGAATTCAGTCGCTGAACACGCTCCCTTCCTCTCCCCTCCCACCGCCTGCCTGCTGCCTGCGGGGGCGAGCGAGGCAGAGGCAGTGGAGCCCGGTTATAAACCGCGGCAGAGCTCAGGCAGCGAGGGGACAGCACGGAGCCCCGACGAGGGCCCCCACCGCCTGCCCCGGCACCCCCGGACCCCCTCGACCATGGCTCTTCCACCTCTCTCGTGGCTGCTCCGTTTGACTGCCCTCTGCCATCTGATCGTGCTGCTGGCTGGTGAGTGTGGTGGACTCAGGCATAAGCGGGGTTGGGGAGCCCCCAGCCCCACTTCTGCCCCTCAGGCCTCCATGAGAGCCCCCGGACCCTGCCCGGGTAAGGCTGAGATCCGTGGCAGCCCCTTCCTGACTGACATGCCGGAGGGGGCTGGGCATCTCCCTGCTGGTGGTCCCGGACTCAGGGCTGCCCCTCCGGCTGGAAAGATTTACCATCTCCGGAGACTGTCCCTGCCTGGCCCAGTGAGCAAGGTGGCGACAGCATGGCAGCACAGAGAGGTGGTGGGGGCAGCACAAGATGCCGGTGTGGAGGGGTGCCAGGAGGTGGGGCTGTGGGAAGCCCGAGGATGCTCTTGGTGGGCGCTGGGGTGGGAGGCCTGGCAGACTGTGGGCCGGTCTCCCTGCACAGCCCTGACTCCTGAGTCTCAGCTTGGCCCTGGGCTAAGCCACAGCTGGGACTTTCTCCTGCCCTGATTTCAAGTCCTTCCCAGGAGTAGGGGGCCCAGGACCAGTGGAGGTCAAGGTCATTGCAGCTCATGAATTCGGCTCATCACTGTTCCTCTGGCCTGTAGCCCCCAGTCCCTCTGCCTGTGTCTCCCCCATGATACTGCCTTTCTCCTACCAGCATAGCTTAGAAATGTTTGCACCTCCAGTCACTTGCTTTCTGGAGCCTGGGACCTGATAAGGCATGATGTATCCATCCCACCCGACATGAGTAAGATGGAGGCGCAAAGAGGTTTAGAAACTGGCCTGAGGATGCACAGCCAGCAAGTAGGGCAGGAGAGGGTAAGACCGGGTGCAGGAGAGAGTGTGGATGCATGCTCACCACATCTGTGCATCACACTGCCTTCAAGAACCGTTTGAGTCAGCCCCATCCTCAGGGAATACCCGGGCCATCCGGCAGGTTGGGGCTCAGAGAGGGTGGGAGGCTGCCTTAGGGCACACAGCCAGGCTGGGAAAATGAGAACCGGTCTCCAGCTTCCAGAGCACCTCCGTGGAGCAAACTGTCCCCCGAGTCCCTCTATTTGGGGAAAACCCACCAGTGGGGCAGAGAGCAGGTGGGTGGTGTGGTGCGGGCCTCGTGCCGCTGGCCCTCCTGCTTCCTGGGCTAGAACACTGAGCTCCGAGGGGTTTGGGGATAGTGGGTACTGGAAGACGTGGACTCCGATGGAGGTTGCTTTGCCATAGCCCTGACCCTGAGTGGGGTCTTACCTTCTTTGGTCCCAGCTGCTGCACGTTTAAATATAGCTATTGCCTCCACGTGGTGAGGCTCTAATGTCTATGAGGACGCTTTGAAAGTGGGAGGAGGAGGGATTACTTATACGAAGCTGGGGGTGGAGGCCTTCTATGTTAGGATGGAGAGGGGATCCTGGGGGCACTCTGGATGCTCTGTCCAGCAGCCCGAGGCTTCAGAATCATCAAGTTCCTGCCCTAATCTTGGTCACTGGTTTTGCTGGGACGTACTCACATATTTCAACCTTTCTGAGCCTCAGTTTCTCCTCCTTTAAGACTGGGCACTTGGCCGGGCTCATCTTGGAAGTCCTTAGCCACACTGACATTTGTGCCTCTGAGAGAGCCCCTGGGAACCCCTGCAGGACTAGGGAGTGGTCCACAAGCCAGAGAGGCCTGGAAGGGGGCTGGGGACTTCGTGGCTACTGCCCTGGCCGGTGCAGGGTGGCGGCGTCAGTTCCCAAATGTGGGTTTGCAGGGCTGTGTCAGGCAAGAGGCTCTTCTGCTTTATATAACAAACCTGCAGATAGAAGTCAGAGCAGAGAATTTTTCTCCCCAAGCGCTGACGCATTCACTCCCACTCAAGCTCCAGCAAGAAAGAGAGAAAAAAAAATCTGAATTAAGCTGCTGTCGTCTGCCCCCCTGGTTAGGGTGTGGGTGGGGGGAAGGCAGGGGAGGATAAATCCAGGTCAGGTCCAGGCCCAAGTCGAACTTAAATTAAAAGTCCTCTATGTCTCCGTTGGTTAGGATCTCATATGTCACAAAGCGCTTCCTTGTGCATTTTGTTGATTCATCACTGGCCGAGCACCTACTACGTGTCAGGCACAATGCTAGGTGCTGGGGCCACATCAGTGAATACAACTGCCAGAGATCCTAGCCCTCGGCGTGCTGAGCATCAACTGGAGAAGACAGACGGTCCTCAAAATAAACAGATTTGGTCTGTTAGAAGGAAAAAAGCGCTGTGATTTTAAAAAGCAGGGAGTCGGGGGTGGTGGGGAAGGTGTTGAGGTTTTAAGTAGTGGGTCAGGGAAGAAGGGGGCGTTGAGGGAGCTGGGCGGGGACGCATGGGTGTCTCCAGGGCAGCACTCCTCAGTGCGGGATTCGGCCTCCAAGGGGACATTTTGCAATTTCTGGACACAGTTTTGGTTGTTACATTTTGGTTGGGGGGTGCTCGGACACCTAGTACATAGAGGCCAGGGACGATGCCAAATGTCCTCACAGAACAGCCTCCATAACAAAGAATTATGTGGTCCAGGATGTCAGTGGTGTCTGCTGTTGAGAAAACCCTGCTCTAAGGGTCCAGGTATTTTTAAAGCTTCATTCTCATAACTATCCTGCAAAGCAGGTGTTATCATGTCCATTTTACAGGTGAGGGAATGGAGGCTCAGAGAACCTCAATCACTCGTCCAGGACACACAGCTGAGCAATGGCTCAAGCCTTCTCTACCACCCAAATACCCAGAACATTCCCATCTTTTCCTGCCTGTAATCCTCCAAACAGTCCTTGAGGTCCAGCCTAATGTACACCTCCTCTAAGAAACGTCTCCTGATCACTTGCAGCTGGAAGTGGTCTCTCCCTCCTGTAAACCCTGGCACATTTGGGGTCTGTTCTGGAACATGGTGTTTTTACCTGGTGTTTAAGGCAGCCCAGAACAGCGGATGTCTAGGGGCTGGGAGGAAAACCAGATCTGCCACTAAGCAGCTGTGTGGCTTTGGGCAAGTCATTAAACCTCTCTGATTCTCAGCTTCTGCATCTTTAGAATGGGGATAAAAATCATCCCTTTGCAAGAATTAATGAGAGCAGATGTGTGTGTGCTGAGCATAAGGTCCAAAACACAGTAGGTGTTCTACTAAGAAAAGCTCTGATACTTTGTGGTTATGTCTTAGCTGTCCATCAGGCTGGGAGACTTCTGAGGGCAGAGATGGGCCTTGTTCATCCCTCTACTCCTCACAGGGCCTGGCAAGAGCCAGGTCGGCATTTGTTGATTGACTGAGTAAACATGGTGATCTGATAGCATTCATTGGGATTGAGGTGCTCTCTTCAAGCCCAGCACCAGCACCTTCGGGAGAAGGAGCTCAGGGTTAAGGATGAGAGGGTCTGGGTCTTTGCAGATACTCAAAAGTAATTCAGACAAGTGTTGCCTGAATCAGGAAGTGGATGGATGAATGGATGGATAATGAAAGATGTGTGAGTGGGCTGGTGAGAGATGGAGGGGTGGGGAGATGAAGGGGGCGGAGGATGCGTAGGGGATGGACAGGTGATGAGTGGTTGAGTGGGGCACAGATAGACTGATGGACCAGGGTGAGTGGAGATGGATGGGAGGTAGACAGGTGGGTGGCAGGGAATGGGTAGGGGATTGACAAGGGGGTGGCAGATAAATGGATGGATGGATAGATGGATGGGGAGGTATGTGAAGGGATAAGTAGATTGAGACATTATTTCCTTCGATGAATATTTATATCTACCTTATGCTGGATGCTGGGAAACACTGTGACACCAAGACGTACAAGGTCCCTGTCCTCCTGACACTCATCTGACAGGTAATAGATGACTGGCTGGTGGAGGCATTATCTCCAGTTAAAGAAAAGAAAATTTCAGCTCTGAGAAGAAAAGACCCCCCAGTTAGTTCCACAACCTTCTCAAGCGGAACCAAGAACAGAGCCTGGCCGGGGCCATTCAGGCACCACGGCAGAGGGCGGAGACTTTAGGACAGGCCGCCTCTGCGGCTCTTTAAGCCCTGGAGGTGGGCAGTGGAAGCAAGTCAGAAGAGCAAATTGACCTGCCCGAGCTTATCCCTCCTGTCCGCCGGACAGCCTCTCCCGGGTCCAGGCCATCTGGGGGCACCATTTTTCTGGGGATTCCTCTGGAAGTCACCGGGCCGGCTCCTGGCTCTACTCAACAGGACCTGGGGGGGCTGCAGCTGAGTCATTCTGAGGTCCCATTGTGGGAGAAGGAGGGTGATAAAGCGCCTTTCACATCCTGTTTCCTCAGAGAGAAAGGGCTACCGGTGACTCAGGGACCAGCGGCAGGGAGCCCGCCGCCCACCTCGGGGCTACTACTGCTGCCCCCTGATGGCCCAGCCTCACCCTGCAAGCCCTGTACCCTCTTTCCCACAAAGCAGGGTGGGCCGAGGCAGGGGAAATGATGAGAGAAGGGGTGGCAGATTCTAGAAGGTGTGTGTGCACGCCTGTATTTGGGAAGGCGGAGCGTGTTTGGTTTGCGTGTCCACACACATAAGTATTTGTGTGTGAGCTGTGTGTGTTTTGGTGGAACCCCGGGGGGGTCACCTGGGGCCTCCCTAGCTCTGCAGAGCTAAATTAGTTTGTTCCCTCAGCTCCACTGCCCTGGAAGTCCTGGCCTCTAGATTTTTGCAAAACCCTCTAAGGTCATGCTTCAGGGGCATATGACCTTGACCCAGATCTGACACTCAGGTTCTTCCTCATTTTTTGCATACCCCTCTAGAGCTTACAGCAAACACAGTAAATTTTGCTGGAGATTTTAGGGGAAGGTGGAAATGCAATGCAAACCACTTCAAATGTTTATATAAAATATCTGGGTTCTCAGCTATCTGTTGGGTCACCGTCATTCTGTCCTGGGGTTTCTGTCTGGCTCCACGTGGGACGCAGCCATCTGCAGGCCCCCGCCCATCTCACTCTGTCCCCACTCCATGTACAACGCATCTCCATTCCTCCTCCTCCTTACGCCTGCTCCCAGCTTGCCCTGGGAATCCAAATGGCCCATTGCGTTCCTCCCAAGAAAGTGCTTCCAAAATCATCCTGGCTCTTAATGGCAGAACAAAGGATCACCTACTCAGCACACTCCTTAGAAGGTGGTTGTACTTATATATTTAACAAATTTTATTATCCGCTATGTGTGCCTGGTTGCATGTATGCCTTTATGTGTTTTTTTGGGGGGTGGGGGGCATATATATATGTGTCATTGTGTTTGTTGCTATGAGTGTACGTGTGTGTCATAGGGTATACACGTGGGCTGTGGATGGACCGAGGTCTGGGTGTGTCCCAGAGGTTGCGGCTGAGAGGGACGGATGGGATATGGTTGGGAGGGGGCGATAGTTGAGCAGGTGACTTTACTGGAGTAAAAGCATGGTGGGGGGAAGGGCAGCGCCCTGGGCCCAGAAGGGCCGGGAGCCAGGCCCGGCAGGAGAGCCTGTTCCATCACTTGCTGGCTGTGTGACCTCAGGCAGATCCTTGTCAGTCTCACACTCCTCTCTCCTGGGTGAACCAACTATAGCGATTTCATTTTTAAAATTAAACACAATGTGCCAGGCAATAAGAGCTTTATAAGTAAGAATTCATTTTCATCACCTTACAGCAACCCTCTGAGGTAGGTTCTATTGCTGTCTCTATTTTACAGGTGGGGAAACTGAGGCATAGAGAGGCGTGGCCGGGGACAGGGGGCTGAGGTCAAGGGTGTGGGGCATCGGTTCTGGTTTGGGGGGTGCGCGGCGGGGACAAGCTGGCGTGGGGCTGGGAAGCCAGATGCCCATGGACAGTCCTGCTGACTGGGGGCCTCTGTGGGCTCAGGACAGCACCACGGTGTGAAGAAGTGTAACATCACGTGCGGCAAAATGACCTCGGAGATCCCCGTGGCTCGTCTAGTTCACTACCAACGAAATCAAGAATCATGCGGCAAACGTGCCATCATGTAGGTACTGCTCTCTTGGCCTCTGAGTTCCTTTCAGGCCCCGGGGGTGGTTCCCTGGCCTCCGCTAATCCGTGTCCACATCCTGTCACCCAAAGCTGGGCTCTTCTCTTGCTCCTGACCTGCTAGCCTCCTCGCCAATCTTACTATCTGTGCCACAGGGCAAAGATGAGCTGTGGCTTCCTGAACGGCCGTGGCCTGGAGATGCCACCCAGGGTGATGATTCCTTCTGGGCCAAAGGGTGTTTATGCAGCCCTCGAACCTGCTGGATTTCATGGGGGATGAAAACACGGTGCTCTGAATGTGCAGGCTCCAGACGCCAACAGATCTGGTGCAAATCCTGGCTTCACCACTTACAGACTGGGTGGCCCTGGTCATGTTGCCTACCCTCTGCACTTTAGTTTCCTTATCTGTAAAATGGGTAGTTTGGGGAAGCTGAAAAGAGATAATGAAACTAAAGTGCTTGGCAGGGTGCCCAGAAGCTGCTGGCAATAGGAGAGGCCAAGGTTATTATCACCATTGGACAGATGGGGAAATAGAATCCCTCTGAGACTTTGGGGAGGGGTCAAGCCAAGCCAGCTTCCCCTCTGGCTGTTGGGATCCCTGGCCATCGTGGCTGCTTGCTCCTCTGGGGTCCTTCTTGGGTACTGCCAATCGCCCAGCCCTGAGGCCTTTCCCCAGGACTGACCTTTGGGTCTTAAAGCGGCCTCAGCCAGACTCAACCAGACCCTGAGTCTTGGCAACAGGAAATGGCCAGTGGGCCTTTGAAGTAGGGTCTCAGCTAAAGGAAGTTGTACTTCCTCCCACTGATTGTTACTAAGAGGAGCATGTCTGCTACTGCCTGACCTCTCTGCTCACCTGTCAAGACTCGCTTCCCCCAGACTCCCCCACGTATATGTTTCTATTTTGTAGGCGAAGGGGAAGTGGGACGCTCCAGAGAGGGAATGATGGCACTAGGGCAGCACTGCACCTGTGGGGCCTACAGGGTCACGCTTGCTTTCTGGACCTCTCTGGCTTCCTAGCATACTGGAGCCAGGCACATTTACATTACCTCTCTGAGCCTTGGTTTTCTCATCTGTAAAATGGGGGTGCACGTGGTAGCCATCTTACAGGATGGGTGTGAAGTTTAACCAGGCAAAATGCCTAGCACAGGTCATGGCGTGGAGCAAGGGTCCCCGCCAGCTCTGAGCTGTGGTCTCGGTAGTAAACCGGCCACACGCAGCTTCAAAGGAAGTTCAAGATTTGGATGGCGCTCAGGGTCCCAGCAGGGCCACCATATATAGGGTCGGAGCTCCCTAGGGGCCCTTTCAGTCTGAGGATACACACTAGGAGAAGAGGGTAGAGGTCCGGAGGGCAGCCTGCAACCGAGGGAGAGGAGGAAGAGGACGTTATGACATCGAGTCCTTTCCAGAGTGAGGAGGCCCCACCACCAAGCTTGCCAGAGAACACCGGTGACATCTTCTCCCAATCAGAAAACTTGCAGCCCACAGCCCCCACCTTCATGTTAATGACATTATTATTAACATTGTTATTATTTTGCTGATCTCCTACTCTGAACCAGGGGCTTTACATCATTTTCATCTTCTACAATAACACAGAAGTAGGGTGACCCACTTGTCCCAGTTTGCTGGAATTTTCACAAAAAGACCCGCATCTTGAGAACGCCCTCAGTCCCAGTTTTTCTGGGATGGTTGGTCACCCCGCGGAAGGTAGGACTCTCTTTCCGGTTCTCAGGTGAGAACACGGAAGTTCCATAAGCTGAGCTGCCCCAGCTAAGAACTCGTAGCTCCCAGCTAGTAAGTGGTGGGGGCAGGGTTTCTAGCCAGGTCTGCTCACCTGCAGTGCATGTGCGTGATACCCCTACTCCGCATGGCATCTGGGCATCACTGGGTCCCTCGTCTTCCTTCCTTGCAGCCTGAAGACCATGAAGGAAAAGTTATTCTGTGCTGACCCGCAGGAGAAATGGGTCCAGAAAGCCATGGAGCATCTAGACCGCAAGGCTGCTGCTCGGGCTCCAAATGGCGGCACATTCGAGAAGCAAATCGGCGTGGGTGAGCCCAGGACCAGCCCAGCCACCAGGGGGATGGACTGGTCTGAGGCCTCAGAGACCAAATTCACAAGCGAAAGCAGTAGCCAGGAGGCACAGAGGGCCTTCGGGACTTCCCCAGAGCTGCCACCAGTAGTGGCTGATTCCAGGGGGACCAGGTCCCCCTCCACTTCAAAGACTCCGGATGGAGGGCCCGAGACAACTGAGCTTTTCAACAAGCCTGCCGTCACCACCACCACGTCTTGGCAGAGCTCTACCGCCTACCAACCTGGGGCAGACCTCGAGGCTGACGGGAAAGCCTCTGAGGCCCCCTCCACCCAGGCCCCCTCCACCCAGACCCCCTCCACCCAGGCCCCCTCCACCCAGACCCCCTCCACCCAGACCCCCTCCACCCAGACCCTCCCCACCCAGGCCCCCTCCACCCAGGCCCCCTCCACCCAGGCCCTCACTATTTCACACACAGTCCCAGAGAACAACACTGGGTCCGAAGGCCAACCTGGGTGGATCAAGGGACAGGACCCCACGCCAGAGAACTCTCTAGGGTCCAAAGAATTGGGTCCCACTTCAGCTCACACGAATGCTGTCATGGGGCTCGACAGCGTGTCCGATGTCTTCGTGGTCCCTGTATCCTCTGAAGGGGTCCCCAGCACGGATCCACTGGCCTCTGGCAGCTGGACCCCCAAGGCCAAGGAGCCCATTCACGCCACCATGGATCCCCAGAGGCTGGGTGTCCTCGTCACTCCCATCCCCGACTCCCAGGCAGCCACCCGAAGGCAGGCAGTGGGGCTGTTGGCCTTCCTCGGTCTCCTCTTCTGCCTGGGGGTGGCCATGTTTGCCTACCAGAGCCTTCAGGGCTGCCCCCGCAAGATGGCAGGAGACATGGTGGAGGGGCTTCGCTACGTCCCCCGGAGCTGTGGCAGTAACTCGTACGTCCTGGTGCCAGTATGAGCTGCCCACCTGCCTGCATCCAGTTGTTCAACTCAGCTGCCTGGGGTCCCCCATCCTCACACTCACCCTCACCCAAGAGTCTGGCCCAAGCTGGAATGACTGGAGTGAGGAGGTGGGATCCTCTGGGCGGAACTGCCCCCAGCTCCTGGAGGCCACCCTTGACCATCCTTGACCTACTGCGGACCGAGGGGGTGGCCTCCACAACTCGCTCCAATGTCCCAAGTCAGAAAACTCCCCTCTGCTGTTGGCTGGTTAGAGGGTCCCTTAGATACCGTGCCAGCCCCAGTGAACAATTATTTATTGAACGCCCGGCCCCTCTGACCCATACCCCTGCGGGTACCACAATCATCCCTTCTTACCAACGAGGCTTAGGCCAGGCCCCTTCTCCCCACTCCCTCAGACCTCATCGTGTCTCTCGGTCCCGCTGTGGTTGCCAGTCACCCCGGCCACCTGCGGTGCTAGCTCCCCTGCCCCCTGTATAGACCCCATGCCCCAGCCGGGGGCCTGTCTTTTCTTGCATGAGGCTAGTGTGGTGTTTCCTGGGACTGATCCCGGCGAAGGATCTGCCCTCAGGTAGGCATCATGGGAATGGGAAATGAAGTTATCCAGTGGTTTTGATTCCCACCCGCTGCCTTGCCCCGTCTGTGCTGTGAAGGAGCATTGACTACGAGCGTGAAGGTCGGGGGGGTCTAGTCCCAGGCCCACCAGCAACCCATCAAGGCATTCATACCTCTGGTTTCCCACCTGTGAAAGGGGAGAGGGACAGCAAATATGTGGCAATAGCCTGTACCCCTGGCAGGCATCACTAGTTGATCCAGAGACCCCTTTCTGCAGACCCCGGGGGCAGCCTCTCAACCTTCATCAGAAGAAATGGTCTCTGCCAATCGATGAGACCGGCACTTCCATGGACGCTGGGACCTGGAGGTCCTGCCCCGTTGTCAGCAGTGTGGGCCCCCTGGCGGGGGCTAGGCTGGGGTACTTGAGGTGCAGAGACCAACTTTGAAGGCCCCCCCTCCGGCCCCGCTGGCTTTGAGACGAGTGACAGGCTGAAAGAGGAGGGGAGGCCTGCAGGCTCCGAGAAAGGAGCCAGGGAGCGGCTGCGGCTCCTTCGCTTCTTCGTTAGGGACCCGAGTCAGGCATTTTCTCTTTCTTTCCTGCGGCCTGGGTCCTCTTCCACCTCTCGTGCCCTGAAAACACTGTCCTCTGCACTCTGATTTCTTCTCCCCTCACCTTCGTCTGCCCCGCAGGCAGGGCCAGGAATTTCCATGAGATCAGAATCCACCAGGGAAAGCTGAGGTTCCCGTGTTTACTTCTGAAAGGGACTCTGTCTTGTGGGCAGGGGAGGGAAGCTGTGGGCATGAAGTCAGAGGTTCTCTTTTTGGCACTGAAGACTCGGGGCAGGCCTGGATGGGGCCGAAGGCTCACCGGGCCGGCCAGCACCCCGCAGTCAGAGCCGGACCTGCAGGTCTCTCAGGTCCCTGGCGGCAGCTCCCCACCTCCCTCCGATTGTCTCTGATGGTGTTCTTTGCCCTCCACCAGAGGGGTGTCCCATGGGCTAGGCTTCCCCCAGGTACAGGTGACATGCTCCTTTGTAGACAGGTGCTGAGAGGAAGCACCCAGGGCTCCGGTCCACAGAGAGGGAAGCCGTGTTTCCCTGCCGGCCTGGCTCTCCTGCACTCCCCTGCAGGTCATGGCACAGGATGTTGGGGCCTGGCTCCGGTTGGTGGCACTCTGACAGCTCAGAGAGGAAGACAGCGGATCTGAATGCACTTTTGGGGGCTTCTCTGGCCTGGGAGCCTTCAAGGGACGGGCACCCATGAAGGGGCTCCCCTCTGTGAGGAAGCAGCTGGGGAAAGCGTGTCCCCCTTCCACGGATTTTGTGAGCTCCGCCAAGCAGGACAGGTACAAAGACAATTTGGGGAGGACTTCAGAAGGAGTTGATTGATCCTTTTGCTTTTCCAACACTATCACCAATGTCTGTGCCATTTTGTATTTTACTAATAAAATTGAAAAGTCTTGTGAATCAAATAAAGTTGCTTTTCCTAGGGCAGGCTCAGGACCAGAGCCTCCGGAGGATGGAACAAAGGAGAGGCCAAGACTCTCTGGGAAAGCGGGACTTCCCTGGTGGTCCAGTGGTTAAGACTCTGCGCTTCCACTGCAGGGGGCATGGGTCAATCCCTGGTCCAGGAGCTGAGTTCCCACATGCCAAGCTGTGTGGCCAAAACAAAGAAACAAACAAACAAAAGACTCTCTGGAGAAGTACTGGGGACCCGTGGGGCAGAGGGGCAGGATCTTGACAGTCAGCAGGAGAAGGGGGCACTGGGAACGGGGCTGGGGAGGGTTGAGTCTCTGGCCTGGCTCTGCTCTGCCCAGGTATGTGACATTGGGCCATGTATAAAATCAGGTGTGAGACTTCTGGTGGCTCCCATCCCTGGCAGGAATCAGAATCCCTTATGAACCACCACCCCACCCCTGGCCCATGTCTACTAAACCACCATCTTGGGGGCCTTGGTATCACCATTAGTGATCTAGTGACCCACAGGAACAATCTGGGCCACATTTTCCTCTTTACTGCCTTGACTCATTGCTGGTCCAGATAAAGATCAGAGAGGGATTACTCCTCAAGGGGTGTTCATTGATATGACCCAAGTATAAACCTCCAGTGCCCGAGGTGGCATCATAAGAGCTGCTCTGTACAGTTGTGTAGGTTGGAAAGTGTACAAGGTGCCAAAGGCCAAGCCCAGCTTATTATTATACAGTATATCATGGATTCTTAGAGGCACATTTTTTTTTCACATTGTGACATCTTTGGAATTGGGATTTGTCCTACAGTCAATGACATCACAGTTTAATTGACAGGTCTTTTGTTCTTTATTAGTAGTTTATTAAATATCAGAATGTTTTGCAATCAAAGCCATCTTAGATTCGATGTCTACATGGTATTTTTAAAAATTAGAGGCAACATTTAAAAATCAGGAAATTGGGTTTCCCTGGTGGCGCAGTGGTTGAGAGTCCGCCTGCCGATGCAGGGGACTCGGGTTCGTGCCCCGGTCCAGGAAGATCCCACATGCCGCGGAGCGGCTGGGCCCGTGAGCCATGGCTGCTGAGCCTGCGCGTCCGGAGTCTGTGCTCCGCAACAGGAGAGGCCACAACAGTGAGAGGCCCGCGTACCGCAAACTAAATAAATAAATAAATAAAAATCAGGAAATTACACACACCAGCTCACTTTTCTATGTTCTCTCAGGTGATTCAGAAGGTCTGGTCCCACTGGGTGGTTTAACCCCCAGGATGACAGTGGGCAGGGCCTGAGCAGTGGCTGCCCCTTGAGAGGGGGCAGGCCAGGCTGAGAACCCCCAGTTTTCTACCATCCTTTCCACCTCTTGGTGGTCTGGACCCTGTGGCCATGTCAGTGGCCATTTATCATCACCGTTCTCTTGTTTTTCTTATACTAAGGATATTTTTCTCTGAGCCCAAGTCTTCATCAAAAGTAGGACAAGGAAAGACAGAATATGATGGGCACATAATTTTTCTTACACATTGCTTGCCTCATTTTCCTACCTGCCAAGCCCCATAGACATTTGCGTTTGAGGTTCCTGCAAGAATCTGAGATCGCTGCCTCTGCGCCAGCAGCACGTTCTATTTATTTATTTTTTTTCTTGGCTGCAGCCTGCGCGGCATGCAGGATTCCCCAGCCAGAGATCAAATCCACGCCCCCTGCAATGGAAGTGGAGTCTTAACCACTGGACCGCCAGGGAAGACCCTGCAAATTCTAGTACTGCCCTTAGCAGTGTGCAGTAGCTCTCCCGTTCCACCCCAAGTCCAGTCCCTCCTGCTTCTGCCCATTCCCACCCCTAGGAAGGAGCTTGGAGGCAAAGTCACAGCCCTACAGCCTCTCCCCGAATACCACCCTTTCAGCAACATGAGACACCAACGGAGGCTTTGAAATGAAAATGCTTGTCCCTGTCTTTTCATCACATTCTCAGATAAGGAACTCTTCATGTGCCAGAAGAGGATGGAGAGTGGGGAAATTTTATTCCCCCTCAGTCCAGAGCACCTCCCTAGGGACGCTGGGATGTTTGTGTTTTATTTTCTCTTTCAGTTACAGAGCTAAACTTTAGCTGAAGCGATGCCTCACAGTTAGTGCAGAGTTTCATAGAGACTTGGAGGCCTCTGAAATCTTGGATAGAGCAATCAGGGCTCTGAGATATAATAATAAAAATATTATTATTATTAAAATAGCCATTGTTTATTTAATGTTTACCATGTGCCAGGCAATATACTAGGTTCTTTACGTACCAGGGCTCCCACCTTACAAATGACGAGGGTAAGGCTTTCAAAGCGTACAAGACTTGCCCAAGGTCACACAGCTTGTAAGCAGCAAAGCTGGGATAGGACCTGAAGTCTTTCTCCAGGACTTCAATCTTAATTACTATTTCTGAAAGCGTGAGCCACAGATTGTCAAAAGTACAGACTCCCGAGCCCCGCTTCAGCCCTGCTGAATTCAGACTGCAGGGGTGGGAGAGCTGGGAATCTTCAAGCAGTGGCCCCTTCCCCCTCCTCCCCTCCTCTCCCCCTCCCCCACTGCCCTGCCTTCCAAATTAGGGGATTTGGCTCCTAGCCAAAGTTTTAGAGCCCTCTGCACCAGGCCAGCCCACCCCCACCCCTCCCAGGTTTGCAGAGTCCTTTGGGTGGTAGCTACCTGCATTCTTCTCACCCTCTGCCCTTTGTTGTTATTCCCCTTTCGCTCTTCTTTGTTCTCTGTACATTCCCCAAAAGGGTGAGGCCAGACAGAAAAACACAGACACAAATGGCTGGGAATTTCCAGCACGAGGCTGAATAATAGGCATCTGAGTGTGTGTGTGAGTGTGTGTGTGTGTGTGTGTGTGTGTGTGTGTGTGTCTGTGTGTGTGCCCCTGTGCGACTAATAGCTCAGGAGACCACCCCGTGCCCCATTTACTTCTTCTCAGTCATGTGCTTTCCTGGATAAGTAATGTTTCAGCTGCTGGGATTAAAGTAGAGATCTAGGGCTAGGCTGGCTTTCCCCAGATGACTGCAAACTTCAGCGGCCAGACCCATGCAGGATCTCATTAATCTCACCAAGTCGGCTGGTGATGGTGATGCCTCTGAACCTAGGAGAATTCCAAAGCAGGGAATGTTTTGGAAGAGATGCCCCCTCTTACCTTCAAGGGATCTGTTGCCCCCAGACGACAGAACAGAATTATTTATAATGAGCCTCTTGTTTTTTATCCATACAGGAGTGTAATGTAACATGGTGATCTTTGGCTGTATGACTTTAGGCAAGTTGCTTAACCTTTCCGGGCTTTGATTTTCTCCTCTGTAGAATAGGAATAATAACAACTCTCCTCGTAGGGGAAGATGTCATAAGATAATCCTTGCTGAACACTTAGAAAAATGACGTGCCTGTAGTGAGTTCTCGGTAAATTAGAATCTATGATCAGGCGATAGATATTTCCAAAGGGTTCGAAACATCCTATTTCTATTCACTTTTGCTATTGGTTACCCAAACAAGACTATAGCATTATAGGATGTGTATAAAGAAAAGCAGTCTTCCTGTTTTCGGTAAAGATGAAGACATGTTATAGTGTCAGCAAGCAGATAAAAATCATTTGTAATTTGCATAATTTTTTCCCTAAGCTGATAGATGCTGTTCAAATTGGTGTAACTTTTTTCCTCTAAATTGCTTTTGAACTTGGCAAGGTCAAAACTCATGAACCCCAAGTAATTAGAAGCAGACTAGCAAGACGCCTGAATCTTAGACTTGGACAGGATGGGAAGTTAGTTTCAGCATCAGTCTCTCTGAGTCGTTCTGGCTTACTGCCCCTAGGCATTCAAGAGCACTGCTCTTCTTGCTGCCTTGGCGTTGGTGAGATGCCACATGACCAGTTCTGAACTGGCAGTGGGAGAAAGGTTTGTCAAACCAGATTCAAACATTTAATTATCAGTGAGAGAGCCTTCAGAACTTTTAGTTCCTTGGGTCCAGAACTTGGCAATATTCCAGAAAATGACAGGTGCGTTACCCTGGGTCCCAGAGTGAGGATGACTTAGAACCTCCAGCCAGAGAAAGAGCCCCAGCAGATCTATGTGGAAGAAACAAAGCTTTGTGGTTTTAAACCACTGAGAGTTTGAGGCTACTTGTCATTGCAACATAACCTAGCCTATCCTGATTGATGCAGCAATCAGGAAGAAGAAATATATTACTTGGTCTAAGTAGGAATGACTTGTCAGTAATGTGCATGACGCTGTTAAAAGGCTCGAACCATTCCCTTAACTGGGGTAAACAAGCTTTCCGTTATCGAGCTCACCTGTCTTCACTTGCTCTCTTGGCAGATGGGATGAAGTTCATCCTTAGCCCACCGGCTGTTAATGGATTTATCTGGGATTCTCACTGAGTGGAGCTGGAAAGGAGAAGGGTTTTGTAGTTGCGTTGAGATACACTGATACTCGGGAGTTCTAATGACTCAGATACGCTGGTGATCACTGCAGCAGACAAGGAAGGAAACAGAGAGAAGAATATTAAAATGATTGAGCACCGGCTGTTTACCAGATGATCTTCATTAATCAGTCTTTCACGTACCTCCTAAGCCCAGAAGCCCAACCAGTGTAACCTAGGCCTGTTGGCACAGAAATCGAGCATAGTTCTAGGGACTGACAAGTGCATGTTCCGTGTCTTTGTTTTCCTAGAGGATTTCAGCTGGCCCGCTGGCTCCAGGCTCATTTCCCCTGATGCGGGTTCCCCCGTTCTCACTCTACTCCCCCACATCACCTTTGGCACACATTTTGTTTTGTTTTTTTTTACATCCTCAAGTCAATCTTCTCTCTCATACCTCTGAGCCATTGCACTGGCTGTTCTCTCTTCCTGGAATAACTTCCCCCTTCCCTGTTGCCCTTGCCAACTCCTACTCACCCTTTGGTCTCAGCTTAGATGTCACTTCCTCCAGGAGGCCTTCCCTGACTTAGCTTAATGAAGGCTCCCTGCCACGGGTACTCACCTCACCTGCGCCCATTGTATCCCTCATGTGACCCAGCTTGTTTCATGGTGCTTCCGTAAGACCCGTGAGAGCAGGCATGTGTGTGTCGTGTTCCCTTTGTGCCTCAGTGACCCCCACAGGTCCTGGAAGAAGAGAAAGAGGGGAAGGACCAGGGCCCACAGCTGTCTGTGTCCATTGGCCCTCTCTGACCTGGTGCCTGTGCCACACCCCTTTCTGATTTATTCAAAGCCCGCCCATCCATGGCGGGGAGGTGCATTTCAAGGCATTTCCTGGTGAAAATATTTAACTGCCTCAAAGGGACGTCAGAGACTGAAAGTGGCCTTCTGTGAAAATGTGTTCAAGTAACCCTGGAAACTCTCTGACCCTCCGCCATCTCGTTCTGGTCAAGAAATTGCTCCTTAGGCCCAGCAAGGACCCCTGGGAAGCCTGGACTGGGTCAAGGCTCTGATTGTCACCCAAACGCACAGAGGGGCGAGCAGGTCGAGGGAGAACCTAGCATCCTGGGATCTCAAGGGTCTCAGCGTGGGCGCCTCTGCCTGGCCTGGCCACTTTCCTGGGTCTTCCCTTCTCCTCCCCAGCCCTGGTTCTCACTGTCCCTGTGCAGCCTGCTTCCTCGTTTTTATATATCATCATGACTGCCATCAACATGATGGAGTTGAAGTCCTGTCGGCGTGAACACTCAGAGGCCAGGTACGTAGGCCCGGGTCCTCTTTCCAGGGTGTCAGGAGCAGAAGCCGAGGGGCCCCTGGGTGGGAAGGGGAGCAGGGGAAGGAGGAGAAGTTGTTCATTTACGGCCAGAGACACCGATGAATAGGACACTAGCCTCCTCCTCCTCGGGAGGCTCACTGTCCCTGTCACACACCACTGTGTGCCTTCGAATGAATTCTCTCATTTATTTATTTTATTTATTTATTTTTGGCTGCACTGGGTCTTCGTTGCTGCGCACAGTCTTTTTCTAGTTGCGGCGAGCGGAGGCTTCTCTTCGTTGCGGAGCACAGGCTCTAGGCGCGCGGGCTCAGTAGTCGTGGCGCACGGGATTAGATGCTCCGCAGCATGTGGGATCTTCCCGGACCAGGGCTCAAACCCGTGTCCCCTGCATTGGCAGGTGGATTCTTTTTTTTTTTTTTTTTTTTTTTTTGCGATACGTGGGCCTCCGACCGCCGCGGCCTCTCCCGTTGCGGAGCACAGGCTCCGGACGCGCAGGCTCAGCGGCCATGGCTCACGGGCCCAGCCGCTCCGCGGCATGTGGGATCTTCCCGGACCGGGGCACGAACCCGCGTCCCCTGCATCGGCAGGCGGAGTCTCAACCACTGCGCCACCAGGGAAGCCCCCAAATTTTCTCATTTAAATCCCTTCCTCAGGTTTCAGATGATGTCCTACTAATAGGAGCCCCATTTTCTAGATGGAAGTGCTGAGGCACAGACCGATTAAGGGAGCTTAACTTGACCAAGCCAGCAGGCAGTCCAGCTCCAGAGACCCCACTCTCCTTTTTGTAAATTGTAGTATAGTTATTGTATGGAAGAGCATACAATATAAAAAGAAAGAAATACATTGATACCTGTCAACACACATGACTCTCAAGTTCAACACTGCAAAATGTGAAAGTACAGATACAATATGACAGTGTTAATATGAAGCATAAAAACATGCATGAACAGTGCTATATATTGTTTAGGGACATACACCTATTAGTAAAATATGAAGAAATGCGTGGGACTAATGGATGCCCAGTTCAGTTTTCTCTAATGCATAGAGGGATGGATTAGGAGAGGCACACAGGGCTGCCGTGAGCAGTAATATTGACTCTTACCTGGTGGTGGGTTCATGGCTATGGTTAATGGTGCTGGTGTCCCGCCCAGAGCCCCACTCCCTTCGGCTGCTTTTACTTCTAATTCTCACTTAGAGCCCCTGCGGGGCCAGGCAGAAACTCCCTGGGGGACCGTGCCTGACATCACACCTTCTCTGGGCTTCCATCCCTTCCCTGCCCTCATTCCCACACTCCTCCCCATCTCCCCTGAGAGCACGTCCTTAATGAGCCCAACCTCAGACATCGGAGACAGCCTGTCACCCTGCTCCCCAGCCTGTACCCCACAGGAGGTGACTGGGGGAGGAGAGGTCGGACAGGCTAAGAAAAACTTCAAGGAGTAGATGGTACAGATACCCAGCTCCCTAAAGACATCTATACATTCAATGTGATCCCAATAAAAATACCAAATTATTTTTGGAGTTAGATTAGATAGTTTTAGTTTCATCTAAAAAAAACAACAACAACAAAAAAAACATGAGTCTGGAGAGTTGATGGGACGGAGGCAAGGCAGGAAGGAGGGAGATGCTCAAGCAAGTGGGGTTGAGGGGGAAGCCCCGCGTGTGGTAGGACAAGCACAACCCACCTGGCTGGGCCCGGAGGGCTGCTGAGGCGCCGGCTTCTCTCTGGAAAGGGAACAGGGCCTTAGCCTCTTCTGCGGGCTCATACTTCCCAGGTCTGGACCCTGCTCAGAAGTGGCCACACCCCCTCTGCCCTCACTGGGGGAGCCATGATCCACGTAGGACTGTGCCACGTGTCAGATGGCCCAACGCCGCTGCTCTTGTCTCTGTTGGCTTGTCTGCAGTGGCTGAGATTGGACAGGAATGCGGGGAAAGCCCTAGACTTTCAAAGAGGCCAGATCCACCAGGCAGGCTCCTTAGCAAGGGTGCCGTGTTCTCCTTGCAGGACGCTGGGCTCTGAGCGCTGACCCTGGTGCTGAACAAACCTTTCTTGGGAGCACGAGGGTCAGATTAGATAAGAAGGACCCCCACCCCGCCAGGCTGGCTGCAGACTTCTGACATCCGAACCAAAGATCCGTCATTGCTCCCCGAGGGCTAAGTGCCTTGAACCGGTCACTCGGCAGCACAGCCTGGGATTGTCCCAGTGATGTCAAGAGACCAAAGACCTGCCTGTGAAATAACTTGGAAACTGGGACACATGCTCCCCAGAAAGAGAGAGTTGGACTCTAGCGTGAATAAAAGGAACTGTTTTACAGGGCTGGAGCGGGAGCCCAGATGGAGTGCTAAAGCCCAGGCACGAGAGAGATTGAGACAAGTCCATCACCGGTAAGAGTGAGACTCCATGAGAAGTGCTTCTGTACTCTGCCCCCGGAACAATGTCAGCCATTATTGGTCCACTCACTGAATTCTACCAGTATGTAGAATATGGCCCACTGTGTGCCAGGGGGTATGCTTCAGACAAAGACTGAAAGGCCTTTGTCCCGTGGAACTTACATTCCAGTGGGGATGGGGGTAAGGGGATACGGGTAGGAGACGGGCAACGAACAGCAGGCAGAATAAGTAAGTCAGTGGTATAGTATGTTTGAGGGTGGTAAGTATTACAGCAAAAAGAAAAAGAAAAAATAGAGCAGAGGAAGAGGTGGGGGTGGGTTGCAGTTTTAAATAGGGTAGACCTCACTGAAAAGCGACATTTAAGTAAAATTTGAAGGAGGTGAAGGAACAAAGCACGCAGGTATCCAGGGAAAGAACATGCCAGCGTTAGCAGGGTAGGGATGGGTGCAGCGCACACGAGGCCTTGTAGCTGCTGTGGGGTCCTTGGTGTCTCCTCTGAGTGCGATGGAAAGCCATGGGGATGCTCTGATCAGAGGACACTCACGTTCCCTGTGGCAGCTGTGCTGACAGTAGATTGTAGGGAGCAAGGATGGAGGTGGGGAGACGGCAGGAGGCAGTGTAGGAATCCAGGGGAGAGATGACAGGCTCTGGATGGATTCTGGAGTCAGAGCCAGGCGATCACCGGACAGATGGGAAGTGAGGGGGTGAGAGAAAGAGGCGTCAAGGATGGCAGCCAGGTTTCTGGCCAAGTAACCGGACGGAAGGGGCTGGCACAGCACAGAGGAGGAGCAGGTGTGGGAGTGAACGGGAATGGGGAATTCAGTTTTGGACTTGGCGGTTTGCGACATCTGTTTGACACGTTGAGTAGGCAGCTGACACACAAGTCTGGAGTTGGCGGGAGGAATTTGGGAGTCATTGGCATAGAGATGATATTTAAAGTCAGGAACACGTACTATTTGCCAGAGATAGGCGCTAAGGCAGTTGACGCGAACTCAAAACTTCTAATGCAGTTACTATTATTATTTACACTTTATAGATGTGGAACCTAGGCTCAGAGGGAAATGACTTGCTTGAAATCCCCCAACTTGCTGATGGCAGAGCTGAATTCAAACCCGGGTTACCTGACTGTGTTTGTTCCCAGCCCCTCGGCTCCACATTGACCCCCTTGCTTAATCCGTCATGGCATGCCAGATATGAGAAATGGGTAGAAAGTGGGTAATCTAGAAAAGCAGAGGATAGGAGATGCAAACCCAGGCACAGAATATAAGGTGAACCCTGGGGATCCCTGAGATGAGACTGACTAGGGAGGGATGGACCAGATTGACAGTAGGGCTTAAAGACTGGCCTGAAGAGTTTCTAGTGGAGGCAGAAGGAAGCAGGGAGCCATCAATGGTTCTTGGGGGGGGGCAGTAGCCCTTGAGAAAGACCTATCAGACATAAGCATGCAGGTGGGTGGCGTCTAGAGGACCAGAGAGGAGGAAATAGGATTGGAAATTGTTGATACAGTCTGGGTGTGAAGGATTCGTGTGGAGCCAGTGGGAATGAAGAGGAAGTGAGAAAGCTGAGCGTTGCCTGACGACATCGCTGAGCAGAGTCTGTGCCTGATGCAATGTGGGGGCTGGAGGCGAGGAATGAGTCGAGGGCAAAGTTTCAGACCAGTGAGGCAGATGGGGAGGTAGGGAATGATATTGGCTTGAACAGAAAAAAGGGAAGTTGGTAAAAAGGGAACTTGGTTCTGCCTTTCTGGTCCTTGAGGCTGAGTGAACCGTGAGGGGACAGCTTTCTTCCTCTCTGGAGCTCAGTCCAGTGTGGGTGACAGACCTGCACAGAGCCGTCTAGACCGCAAGGCAGAGAGAGCTAAGGCATCTGACAGTGCAGGCAAGAGGAAGCCAGAGGATGGGGTGGAGTCCAGGGGTGTGTGTTTGATCTGTTGCTGGCAGAGGCTGGGGACAGAGATTGAGGAAGCATCCATCCCAAGATCAAAGGCCTGAGTGGAGACATCAGGGAGGGAGAAAGGGTTGCTTCAGGTGAAAACACACCCTAGGACAGAGCCCCGGGCATGCTTCTGCCACAGGCTAGCTCTGTGCCCTTGGAACAGTTTCTTTTTCTTTTTTTTTTAAATTAATTAATTTTCTAAACATCTTTATTGGAGTATAATTGCTTTACAATGGTGTGTTAGTTTCTGCTGTATAACAAAGTGAATCAGCTATACATAAACATATATCCCCATATCTCCTCCCTCTTGCATCTCCCTCCCACCCTCCCTATCCCACCCCTCTAGGTGGTCAGAAAGCACCGAGCTGATCTCCCTGTGCTATGTGGCTGCTTCCCACTAGCTATCTATTTTACATTTGGTAGTGTACATACGTCCATTCCACTCTCTCACTTCATCCCAGCTTACCCTTCCCTGCCCCTCCGTGTCCTCAAGTCTATTCTCTATGTCTGCATCTTTATTCCTGTCCGGCCCCTAGGTTCTTCAGAACGATTTTTTTTTTTTTAGATTCTATATATATATTTGTTAGCATATGGTATTTGTTTTTCTCTTTCTGAAATGGACCAGTTTCTTAACCACCGTGGTTGGCCCCAGTTTCCTCATCTGTAGAATGTAGATAATAATAGCTCTTACCTCCTAGGGCTGTTGTGAGGACAAAGCAAACCCGTCCATTAATCCATGCGTCCCCTCCCCCATAAACATAACTGCTAAGAACCTCGCCCAACCTGTGGTGAGAGCTCAGGGATGTTACTGAGAGGAGCCTACAGAGAGCCCAGGCAGGAACCATGTGTCAAATCCCATGGGGAGGAATGTCAAGAAGGGAAGTGGGTTCTCGGTGATGACAAGGAGACTCATCAGACCAGCTGGGGATGAAGAACTTTACATACATCATCTCAGTTCATTTTCCCAGTAATACCGTGAGGGAGAGTCTACCAACCTTCCCCTTTTTACAAATGGGGACAGTGAGGTTCATAGTCTTGTTCTTGGGTCACACAACCAGGGACAGATAGATGAAGGACTGGGGCTGTAGATAATGCTTCCAGAGCACCTGCTGGTAACCACTGCCCCACACTGCCCTCTGTGAGGGGATGGGAAGTTCAAGGAGTGGCCATGGAAGGGGGGGATGTTGAGAGGCCCAGAGAGAGTCGCTTCCGCAGAGTGTCAGTGCCAGAAGCCACAGTCTAAGAATTAAATCACACGTGGGTCGAGAGGAAATTGGTAATGGGAGGTGTAGACCACACATAGGAGAAGTTTGGTGCTGAATAAAAGGGGGAAATAGGAGGACAGTGTGCTGGGGTTTAGGAGAGAGGGGAGTTGGGGGCAAGGAGAGGTTTTATGGAAGCAGAGAAATGGGATCATGTCGTGAGCAGAGGGGAAGGGGACCATGGGGCAGGAGACTGTGAGAAGCCAGGACGTGGCAGCGTAATGGAAGGAAGAAGGCCCTTCTGGGACGAAGAAGGGATGAGATCAAAGCCACAGTTGAAGAAATTTAGGTTTGGCAAGAGGCAGGAAATGGCCACAACCCACAAGGAAGCTGTGAACTAGATGGAAACAGAATCAAAGAGTGCCTTGGTTGGGTTCCTCCACCTCATCCATGACAGAAGGATTCAGGTGTATCTCATGAACTGGTGGGACACACTAGATCAAAAATCACTTGTCCTTGGGACTTCCCTGGTGGTGCAGTGGTTAAGAATCCGCCTGCCAATGCAGGGGACACAGGTTCGAGCCCTGGTCCGGGAAGATCCCACATGCCGCGGAGCAACTAAGCCCGTGCGCCACAACTGCTGAGCCTGCACTCTAGAGCCCGCGAGCCACAACTACTGAGCCCATGTGCCTAGAGCCCGTGCTCTGCAGCAAGAGAAGCCACCACAATGAGAAGCCCGCGCACCACAACGAAGAGTAGCCCCAGCTCGCTGCAACTAGAGAAAAAAGCCCACACTCAGCGACAGAGACCCAATACAGCCAAAAAAAAAAAAAAGTCGCTTGTTCTGAGGTGAAGGAACCACTAGGATAGAATGGAAGCTGGGCCCAAGCTGTACTTCAGAAATGTGTTAGGTGTCCATCCATCCATCCACACATCCATGTGTCAATTCACCCATCCATGCATCCACTCACCCAGCCACACATCCATCCATCCATCCCTCATTCGTCCACCCATTCACCCATCCACCCAACCATCCACCTCTTCATCCATTCAATAAACATATCTTATAGAGTACTTACTGGGTGCTAGTCCTGGAGGTACAAGCTGAAGGAAGCCCCGTAACACAGGGAGATCAGCTCGGTGCTTTGTGACCACCTAGAGGGGTGGGATAGGGAGGGTGGGAGGGAGACGCAAGAGGGAGGGGATATGGGGATATATGTATACGTATAGCTGATTCACTTTATTATACAGCAGAAACTAACACAACAATGTAAAGCAATTATACTCCAATAAAGATGTTAAAAAAAAAAAAAGAGAGATCCTGTTTTCAAGGAGTTCACAGCAATAAACCAGCCATCACAATGCAATGGAAAGAAAGTGTAGTGGGAAAGTCAGTGACTTATGAGGACACAAAGGGAAATTGGAGCTGAAGGAAGGAAGTGAGAGTTTAAGCTGTGATCTGAAGGAGGGTAGGGTGTGGGGTGTGGGGAGCAGAGAGAGTGTTCTAGATGGGAAGCAGGGGACAGGCTGTGCAAAGGCTTGAGTAGTGTCAGTGAGAGCCTGGCATTTTCAAGGAACTGAAGAAACATCGATGTGGCTGGAAAAAAGTGACATGGTAGGTGGCAGGGCTGAGCACAAAAGTTGAGGCTGAGAGGGCTTCCCCGGTGGCACAGTGGTTGAGAGCCCACCTGCCGATGCAGGGGACGCGGGTTCGTGCCGTGGTCCGGGAAGATCCAACATGCCGCGGAGCGGCTGGGCCCGTGAGCCATGGCCACTGAGCCTGCGCATCCGGAGCCTGTGTTCCGCAAGGGGAGAGGCCACAACAGTGAGAGGCCAGCGTACCGCGAAAAAAAAAAAAAGTTGAGGCTGAGAAGTCGGTGGGAATCTGGACCTCATCCTGAGGGTAATGAAGGGTTTTGCAAGGGGAGAGCCTTGCTGAGGTTTGTGTTTAGGGAAGATCACTGGGCTTTAGAGAAGATGGACTGGAGGGCAAGGCTGGGAGTGGGGAGATGAGTGTGGGACCGTGGCCCAGCAGAGAGATGCAGGGGTGGCCATGTGGATGGTGAGAAGGAGGTGGATTCAAGACATGTCTATGTGGCCGACTCAGTAGGAGGGGAGTGGGGGAAGACCCCAGGGCAGGGATGACCCTTGCGTTTCTGACCTGAGGAACCAAGCAGACCCACAACCTGTCAGGAACAACCTGTCAGGACATCAGTGCATCAGTGAGTACATCAGGCCCTCAGGGCAGGGGAGTGGGACATATCTTGGGATTGGAGGATGGAGATAACTTTGGGGACCTGCACACCTCAGCCCCCATGGGCAGGGCAGGGCAGGACGAATCTGGCTTCAGCTGCCAGAGGATGGAGCTGAGTAGACAAAACACTCCATCTCCTGCAGGAGACCCTGGGCCTCAGCTGACATGGGTGTGACCCACGGTGACAACTTTGCTGCCCCAGTGACAACTGTGCAATTTGAAGATGATAAAGAGCTTCCACACCCCAGCAACCCGGTCCCTGCTCGGTGACTTGGGGCTAAGTTTTGGGGTGTGTGACAGCAGCATCCCCGGTTCCCACCCAGCCCGTGGTAGAGCCAGGGGTGGGCCAGGAACCCTCCCTCCCTCCCTCCTTCACCTGAAAGGAACCCGGAATCAGGCTGGTCCAGCTCCTTCAAGCTAAATCTGGGGTGGGGCATGTTGACCCCTCTAGCTGGTTTTACCCTCGAGGGACTCCTCGTGGCAGCAGTGTCAGGGCTGGGGCAGGAGGGGTGGCAGGGTGTCTGGGCGGCTTGGGGCAGAGGTGTTGAGACCTCTGGAAGCTTCGCCACTTCCTCCCGCTCCGATGCAATTCCCCTTTGATGCTGTTCTCTTAACAGGCCTGTATCTGGCCTGCTTCTCTGCCTGTGCCGGCCCCCTCCCTCCATCTGGAGCGCCCCCTCCCCTGCGGCCCCTCTCGGCTTCCCTCCCTCTCCCTCTTCCAGGGCGCATTCCTGATCCCCCTGACAGACCTTCGAGTCCACATAGCACCATAAAGGCCTTTTGAGACCCTTATCACAGGCCCACCCTCCAGGACACTCATCCGGAAGGTCCCTTGGAGTTTGTTTCGCAGCTGGGAGAACCAAAGAGGAATAAGTGGGTTAATCCCTGGTGAGGAAAGCACCTCAAAAATGTCCCTGGTCTCCTCTGTCTCTTGCAAGTTAGGCTGAGAGATGCACTCATCCCTCCCGGCCCCGGTTCCTACGCCGTGTCACCAACCTGCCTTTCCGTCCTGTACTCACTCAGTCAAGGCTCGTTGCGAGCTGCTGTATGGCAGGCACTGTGCTTGGCGCTGGGGACACACACGATGGTAAAGAAGGCAGACATGCTCCTGTCGCCACGGAGTTTACTGTCCCGGTGTCACATCCAGGCCATCTTCCCCACTAGGGTTCCCTGCTGTTTCCCCCATTTATCTCTGCACCTTTGCTCCGTGCTCCCCTCATGTGAAATGCCCACCCCTCCTCTTGGTATGAGTCCTCCCACCTGCCCGGCCCAGCTCACTGGCTGCAGCCTCCTTGTGGCCTCCAAGGTGGCCAACCTCTCCCCGCACCCAGGCCCTGCAGCCCTTTACCTCACCTGCACATTCCCCTGTGAGGCCAGGCCTTGTTTCTCCATGCTCACTTCCTGCGAACTCCCCCAAGGGCAAGGGTGACATCTGGCCTCTGCCCGCCCCATAGCCCCTGGCACAGTGCTGGGCACATGGCAGGGGCTCCCTGACACATTTGCTGCTCTGTTCCCCGTCCCCAGCTAGGCAGGCTGCGCCAGCCCAGAGCTAGTCCAGAACCCTCTGCTCCTGTTCTTATAACCTGTTCCCTAGAAGGGACAGGGGAACTTGGGTTCTTCCACAGAAAAGTTCTGAGTCTGTGGCAAAACAAGGGAAACTCAAAACCCACTCAGGGAGTTTCCCCAGCAGTGGGTGCTGGGGCGGCCTCACTGTTAATTGCTAATCATTGTCGTAACAGTTTACTGTTGTCCAACAGAGAAGAGCCCCTGTGGGAGGCGGAGTGTCCACAAGACAGGGGGCAGAAGCCACTAGGCAGAGGGCATGGGGAGCAGAGAGGATGCAGAGACTTCCATCCAGGAGGGGCTGCATCAGCAGACATGCCCCCTCTGCGTCCTCCAGGACACAGGCCCTCCCTGAGCACCTCTGGGCTTTTGTGTTTCCTTTCTGTCTCCAGGCCAGAGCTTCCCCTCCCAGCCAGGGTGGCTGAGGGCACCAGCACCCCTTCCCCAGCTGGGCCTGTTTTCTTCTGACTCAGCAGGAGGGGGGCTGCCGGGCACTCCTCTGTGGGAGGTACAGGTTGCCCCCTCATCTGTAGGAAGCTGGCGCCAAAGATGTGCACAGACAGGAAGATGACACTCCCCTCCCCTCTGCTCCACTGAATGTGCAAATGGAAACCTGCCCCGGGGATAGAAGGAACGCCAGCAGGACAGGCTGGGGGCAGAAAACCCTCCTGGGCTGTGGCTTGAGGAGTGGGTGGGGTTAGGGGTCTCTGGCAGGCGATGTGACCTTAAGAGAAGCAGACAAATTGTCCTCCACTAAGGGAGGACCCCATCTTTCTCAGACCTACAGTCTTGGTGGGGCCTCCTGAGTCCCCCTACAGGAAATGAAACTGAGGTCCAGAGAGGGTCTGCAAGCTTCCTGAGGTCACACAGCAAGGACACGACAGAGCATTCCACCCACAGGGTGGTCCTGCCATGGACAGGAGGACTCCCCCAACCAGGAACTGAAGCAGCCCAGCCTGTGGGAGGTGGCCCTGGGGGAGGAGGAAGAGCACGTGGCCTCCTCCTATGATCTAGTCCAGTGTCATGGTTTCCTTTCACAGGTGAGCTGTGAGGGCTGATGAGGTTATAGTCTGAGCACTGTTCCAGGTTTTAACAAACAGTGCCTGATTTTAACCTACCCTACAAAGCTGAAGTAATCAAAACAGTATGGTACTGCACAAAAACACATAGATCAATAGAACAGAATAGAGAGCCCAGAAATAAGCCCACACTTATATGGGCAATTAATCTGCAACAAAGGAGGTAAGAATACACAATGGGGAAAAGACAGCCTCTTCAATAAATGGTGTTGGGAAAGCTGAACGACTACATGCAAAAAAAGTCAAACTGGACTACTTTCTCACATCCTATACAAAAATAAGCTCAAAATGGATTAAAGACTTAAATGTAAGACTTAAAACCATAAAACTCCTAGAAGAGAACATAGGCTCAGTTCACGCTCTCATGAACTGAGAAATAACCAGTATTGGCATATAACCTGTACTTTTTATCTGTGTGCGTAGATTACATTTTTAATGTACAGTTTTATAAAATATACCATATATACTGTTTAAAAAAAATAAAAAAGAGAACATAGGTAGTACAGTCTTTGATGCTGGTCTCAGTAATATTGTTTTTGGATAGGTCTCCTCAGGCAAGGATAACAAAATCAAAAATAAACAAATAGAACTACATCAAACTGAAAAGCTTTGGCACAGCAAAGGAAACTGTCAACAAAACAAAAAGGCAGTCTACTGAATGGGAGATTATATTTGCAAATGACATATCTGATAAGGGGTTAACACCCAAAATATACAAAGAACTCATACAACTCAACATCAAAAACACGAACAAACAAACAAAAACCAACCTGATTAAAAAATGGGTAGAGCAACTGAATGGACATTTTTCCAAAGGAGACATACAAATGGCCAACCGGCACATGAAAACGATGCTCAGCGTCACTAATCATCAGGGAAATGCAAATCAAAACCACATGAGCTATCACCTCACAGCTCAGAACGGTTATAATCAACAAGACAACAAGTAACAAGTATCGGTGAGGGTGTGAAGGAAAGGGAAGCCTTGTGCACTGTTGGTGGGAATGTAAGTGGGTGCAGCTACTGTGGAAAACATTATGGAGGTTCTTCAAATAATTAAAAATAAAACTACCATGGAATCCAACAAATCTACTCCTGGGTATTTATCTAAAGAAAACAAAAACGCTAATTTGAAAAGATATATGCACCCCTATGCTTATTGCGGCATTATTCATAACAGCCAAGATATGGAAGCAACCTAAGTGCCCATCAATAGATGAATGGATAAAGAAGATGTGGTGTATATATACATATAAAAAAGAATGAAATAAAAAAGAATGATATCTTGCCATTTGTGACAACATGGATGGACCTAGAAGGTATTATACCAAGCGAAATAAGTCAGATAGCGAAAGACAAACACCGTATATTTCACTCACATGTGGAATCCAAAAAACAAATGAACAGAGTAAAACAGAAACAGACTCATAGACACAGAGAACAAACAGGACCTGCAGGACACCCATGCAGGTGAGAGCAGATCAGAGGCAGCAGGAGGAAGGGACACTGGGCAAGGAGGAGTGGGGGCCCTGAGACTACAGCAGCTGGCCACACACATTATTCCTACACCCCACTTATTCCTACAAAGATGCGAGAGGCCGGCAGCAATAGGATTTTTTTTTTTTTTTTTTTTTTTTTGCTGTACGCGGGCCTCTCACCACTGTGGCCTCTCCCGCCGCGGAGCACAGGCTCCGGACGCGCAGGCTCAGCGGCCATGGCTCATGGGCCCAGCCGCTCCGTGACATGTGGGATCTTCCCGGACCGCTGCACGAACCCGCGTTCCCTGCATCGGCAGGCGGACTCTCAACCACTGCGCCACCAGGGAAGCCCCAGCAATAGGATTTTGAGGGAGGCGTTCAAAGGAAAATGATGGAGATGAGGATGCGGATGCCCCAGGACTTGGGGCTCAGCTTCTGAGGAACAAAGTACTTGCATATCTCACACTGCAAATGTTGTGAGGCAGTGACTGTGGTTGTGTTTTGACAGTGGAAAAGGAAGAATTCTCACAAGTATTTGTTAGAGTCTATTTTAGTAATGGGTCTTATATACAATGAGAGGATCAGCATAAAGGCAGGAGAACTGGTTCCCAGAGCAGGTGAAAAAGGAGATTTTTATACTCAGTTGGGAAAGGAAGACTGAGATAAGACTGCTACTTTACAAATAAAGCTGGTTAGCGCCCTGTGTGGTGACATGGTGACACAGCTGCAGTCTTCGGGGTTATCTTAATGGGGTGATCTTCATAGTTGGCTGCACGTTCACTCTCACTTCATAAAACGCTGGGCCTGGTCAGCTCCGTGTTAGTCAAACCAAGTTCCACCCCCGAAGTGGTCAGAGGACAGTCAGAGCCTTCCTAGAAAACACTCTGTCGCGGCCTTAATTGTGGTCACAGATTACCAGCTTGCCAGCTAGCAAGTGCTGGATATTTTTTCTTGTGCAAAGATGAGGACACTGAGTCCCAGGAAAGTGTGTTCACACCCCAGACCTCCACTTTCTCATCTGCAGAATGGGGTAGTGACAGCACCTGTCTCCAGGTGTGCTTGAGGGCTGAAGGGGCAGCGGTAGCAAAGGCTCAGCCCAGAGCCTGGCCCAGAGTCAACATTTGGTGATTCGGGGCTGGTCTGAGTGTGAGCACACACGGATGCACACACATGCAGACACACACATACATGCACAGACTCCCCAAACACATGCAGATACACACATGCACACACACAGAGATCTCACACACACAAATATGCACACATACAGACACACACTCACAGGCACACACACAGACATGCATACACAAACCCTCCCAAACATACACAGACACGTGAACAGACAGACACACAAACTCAAAGGGCCCCCCAAAGCACACACAGGACCTCATGCACACAATCGTGCATGCACTGACACACACAGACACACACAGACACATGTGCAGACCCCTCACATACGCCCTACACAGAAATACAATTACAGACCCTTCCCAACCACACAGACACACACATGCAGAAATACACACACACACACGGATCCACCCCGATATCACAGACACACACAGGCACACCAACACACATGCAGATATGCACACACAGACTCGGCTCCAGACACACACGCACACACACACACACACACGTGCAGACCCTCACAGAGCCTCCGCCACAACCACAGCCATAGCCATGCACATGCCCTCCCCACGCAGACAGCCGCAGACACACCTGCTGCTGCTTTGTTTCCCCCGCAGCTCGAGGAGCCAATGTGGGCCGGGAGTGCTGCCTGCAGTACTTCAAAGGAGCCATTCCTTTCAGGAAGCTGGTGAGGTGGTACCGGACCTCAGGGGACTGTCCCAGGGATGCCATCGTGTGAGTCTGCCTGTCCCCACCCTGCCCCTGTCCTGGGAGCTGAGTGTGGGAGAAGGCAGAGCCTGGAGCTCCCAGAAGGGCCACTGGGGAGCAGAGAGGAGAGAGCAGGGCCTTCGTCCCTTGACCCCCTGGTCCCGCTCCTCAGGGCAGCCCCCGTACCCGACACTGCGAGCCCCCAAAGGGCCCCAGGCTGTGAGGTCTAAGCTCTTCATTGATTTATGGGGAAACTGAGGCCCTGAGAGAGATGGGACAGCCCCATATCACACGGGCAGTCAGCGGCCCATGTGGTCACTTCGCAGGCCCTGGGCTTGAGCCCTGAGCACTGGGCCCCTCCCGGGCACCCCTCGTTCCCAGGCCTAGGTGGGTACAGGCGGTCTGAGGACGGGGGCGGGCAAAGTCGTGCGGCCCCGGCTCCCTGGGAGGGCCAGGCCTGGCAGGGACCCTGGGAGGGTCAGGAATCACCGAGGACAGAGCCGGGTGTCTCAGAGCTGCCGCTGATGCCCTGGGTGACTTCAGACAAGTTTCTGCCCCTCTTGCGGGCTCAGGGTCCTCGTCAGTGCAGGGCGAGGCTGGTCCCGGGGCTCTGGAAGGCCTTCCTGCCCTGAGTGCCCGCGCGGTTTTCTCCCTCTGTGTAGGCTGGTGACTCTCCACGGCAGATCCATCTGTTCAGACCCCAAGGACGGGTGGGTGAAGAAGGCAGTCAAGTACTTGCAAAACACCACGAAGTCATGTGACCTGGCCGCCCAGCCGGCCTGACTTCTCCCTGGCCCATCTGGAGTCTTCCCGCCTCCACGTTCACTACCCCAACCCCGAGCTCCCTGGGTCCAGTGGAGGCCTTACAAGGACAAAGAGGCCCCTGTCCCCTTCTCTGATTAAAGTTTTTCTCCCCCAGTCTGGGTCAGTGTGTTCTGTCCACTCTGGCCTGTCGCCCTGGAAGGGCCGGCAGAGAACATCTAGTCTCACCCTGTCCAGGTCGGAGAGGGAAAATGAGGCTTCGAGTGTGCAGACCACCTTAAAGAGGGGAGGCCTGGGCAGGGGTAGGGCTGAGGGGGGTCTGTGGGGCGAGCAGGGCAGGGGTGACAAGAGGCCAGCAGGTTCTCCCCTCTGCTGCACGCAGGCAGGAGGGGGACCTGGGAAGGGCCGTCTGGATTCTCTCCCATCTTATCTGCCCATGGAGCCCTCCCAGGCCTGCCCCATTCTCCTCCGTGACACCCCAGCTGATGCGGAGCTGAGGACACGCTTCGCCTTACGCATTTGATCCAATTCCACAAATGGTTCTAGAATTCTTCCGCAGGCCAGGGTTCTGTCAAGTGCTGGGGAGCTCCCTGGCCCGGAGGCTCCCGCAGCCCCTTCCCCATCTCACCCACCTCCCAGCCCCCACCCACCCTCGAGCCCAGCCAGCCCCGCCCGGACGATCTTTGCAAGACCAGCTCCACCTGCGCCCAGCTCCCTCTCCCGGCTCCAACCCCAGGCCGCCTCCCAGGGCCGAGCTGCTCCACCTCATCCGGAGCCTCACCCCAGAGCCCGCTCATCCCCACTGCCCCCAGCCCTCGCCTCCCGCCCCAGCCTGGCCCCGTGGTTCCTGCCGACCTGAAGTGTGAGCCCTGCCCTACCAGGTGACATCTCACCCAGCCTCAGCCCAAGCCAGCCTCCAGGAAGCTGTCCCTGAGAACAGCTACCCCCATTCTCTCTCTTGCTCTGATTCCTCCCGCTTTCAGGGACTCTGGGGCAGCCCGAGGGGGTTGTTCTCCCGTCGACTCCTGTGTGGGTCTGTAGTCCTGACTCGTCCGTTAGGCTGGGAGCTCAGTGAGTCTCACTGGGGACCCCATAGTGCTCAGAAGGATGTGGACCAGGACCCATCCCCAGACCCCTCTGTCGAGGCGCAGCTCAGGACTGGAGCCGTGGGGGGCTGGGGGAAGTTAGGGTCTTCGGATTCTAGTTCTGCCTCACCCTCCTGACCAGCTGTAGGCTGTGGCTTCTCTCTCTGGGACTAAGTCTGGGAGCAGGCGCAATGGGTCCTTCTCTCCTAGGATTCTGTGACCTGTGTTGTTTGGCGGGGCTGCAATTGAGTTATTTTCAGGTAAAGCTTATGCCTTCTGCTGCTCCCCTGTGGCCAGTTGTCTTATTGCAGGGCAGATGTCAGAGCCAAGCCCACTTTCGAAGAGGGACAAGAAGAAAACAGCAGCAGTACTGCTACTACTACTACTAAGGCTGATGATGGTGATGAACTGTGAACTGCTCTGTGACCCCAGGGTCTCCTCAGCCACAGGTGGGCTCTTTCCCTGCCCTGGTCCCAAGGAGTATCCCTTGAACAGCTGCCTTGGATCCAGAGTCCTTGGGGCAGCCTAGTCTGAATTCTTTGTGGAAAAATGTCGTCTGGATACATGGGGTGAGGGGTGAGAAAAAGGTGATCTCAGAATAGGGGGAGGCAAGGAGGAGCCCCTGGGACAGCAAAGGAGAACAAGGGCTGGGGCCCAGATCCCTCGCCCTGCCAGAAAGACACTCAGAGAACATGCATGTAATCCAGTGCATTGAAAACTTGCCTTAAAAGAATCAAAACCTTTTTTTCCTAGTGAAATATGAAAGTGAAAGTGAAATATTCCTCAGAGGCCCATATTGTGAACTCGGATAAGTGGAGGACGATGAGGAGGTAAGGGGTTACCAGGGGGAGGCCCTGAGAGTGACCGAGCAGGGGGTTGGCTTAAAGGTCCCTCAGTGGGGGAGAGGTGGAGCCAGGACTGGCAACAAAATGCAGGATTCAGAATCCAAGTGTCTACTAGCGGAGTCAGGGTGCAATGTGGGTGGGGCAAGATGCAGGAGATGGGACCAGCTACCATGTTCCCCTGGGAAGAAGCCATTTTAAGGACTCGTGACTGGGAGACTCCCCATGACAGGCTAGTAGGGAGATAGGAAGAAAGAGGACAGGGCAGGAACCAGAGAACACAGAACGGTAGGGAGGGGCGCTGGTCTCTCATTGTTCCTTCCGTCTGAAAAGAGCTTCGCCTCCTCCACATCTGAAATCCAGTCCCCCTTTAGAGCTCAGCTCAAATGCTGCCTCCCTCAGGAAGCCCTCCCTGGTCTCCTTGGTTGCAGTTGATGCCCCACTCTGTGTCCTCCATGAGCTCCCTGCTCTCACCTCAGCTTTACCACATTGTCCCCGGTAAATGTAGTTACTTGCATGTTTGACTCGATGATGAGCTCCTTGGGGCAGGTATTTGAATCAGGCAACTCGGTACTTACTGACTCATTTATAAGGGGGGAAAAGTGCTTTGTGCATAGTGGAAATTTGACATATATATTTTCATCAACAAGCCCCTGGGTGAATCCCATGACGGGCACGTCAAGAAAGAAGCTCCCAGAGGAGCGGTGCCCTGATAACATAACTGGGCTTCAAGCCCGGCATTGAAGTGGAATTTTGAATTGCGCTGCTCTTCGGTTTCCCACCAGAGGGCGCTCCAGCTCCCAATAAAGATTGAGCCTGATTGATGTCCCTGACCACCAGGTCCCTGGCCTCAGTGCTGTCCCCAGGGGCTGGGGTCACCTACATCCGACTGTAGCTGCTCAGGGCCTAGGGTCAGAGTGTCTGCGGTTGGCCAGCCCTTCTCCTAAGGGAGCAGAGGCAAGGAAACCACCAACGACGCTGCCAGGGGTTAGCGAGATGAAGAGGAAGAAGGAAAACCACTGCTGGGAATTGCAGGGCCACTAATTCCAGATGCAACGTGGGCAGTGCTGAGAGCAGTGCGCCAGGGGTGTTCTCACCGTGTCTTCTTAGATTCTGTATTTGTCTACTTGGCATCCATTCATCACAAGTTACACCTCCCCTGTGATCCAGCTTTCGAAGGCATGCAAAAATCATATTGCAAACTCTCCAACCAATCCTGAATCCCCCAACCACTTCCTTTATATAACTCACTCCCCAAATGAATATTTCCCCAAATCACCCAGGGCCGGGTACCAGACAATGAGGGACAGCACCCACGCCCCAAAGCCCGCTGGAATGACTCCCACAGGCCAATCCTCAATTGCTGACCCTGCCCTGCCTTGCTTTTTCTACAGAAACCCAATAAGGGTTGTGGCCTCGGCTTTCCCCTTGCGTCTCCTTCTGCCCTGCGTGGTGTGGCATGGCCCCTTCTCTTGGGAAATGTAAGTAATAAATTCTTCTTTGGTGGCATTCAGTCACCTACATACATTTAAATCCCATGGGTTCATTTTATTTATTTATTTATTTATTTATTTTTATTGACATACAGTTGATTTACAATGTTGAGTTAATTTCTGCTGTACAGCAAAGTGACTCAGTTATACATATACATACATTCTTTTTTATATTCTTTTCCATTATGGTTTATCCCAGGACATTGAATATAGTTCCCTGTGCTATACAGCAGGACCTTGTTGTCCATCCATTCTTTATGTAATAGTTTGCATCTACTAACCCCAAACTCGCAATCCATCCCTCCCCCATGCCCCCTCTCCCTTGACAACCACAAGTCTGTTCTCTATGCCTGTTTCTGCTTCGTAGATAGGTTCATTTTTGTCATATTTTAGATTCCACATATAAGTGACATCATGTGGTATTTGTCTGGCTTACTTCACTTAGTATGATAATCTCTAGTTGCATCCATGTTGCTGCAAATGGCCTTATTTCATTTTTTTTAAATTAATTAATTAATTTAATTTTGGCTGTGTTGGGTCTTTGTTGCGCGCACGGGCTTCCTCTAGTTGCGGCGAGCGGAGGCTGCTCTTCGTTGTGGTGCGTGGGCCCCTCATTGCGGTGGCTTCTCTTGTTGCGGAGCACAGTCTCTAGGTGCACAGGCTTCAATAGATGTGGCATGCGGGCTCAGTAGTTGTGGCTCATGGACTCTAGAGCGCAGGCTCAGTAGTTGTGACGCACAGGCTTAGTTGCTCCATGGCATGTGGGATCTTCCCAGACTGGGGCTCGAACCCGTGTCCCCTGCAGTGGCAGGCGGATTCTTAACCACTGCACCACCAGGGAAACCCCTTATTTCATTCTTTTTTGTGGCTGAGTAGTATTCCATTGTATATATGTACCACATCTTCTTCACCCATTCATCTGTCGATGGACATTTAGGTTGTTTCCATGTCTTAGCTATTGTAAATAGTGCTGCTATGAATATAGGGGTGCATGTACCTTTCTGAATTATAGTTTTTTCCAGATACATGCCCACGAGTAGGATTGCTGGATCATACGGTAATTCTATTTTCAGTTTTCTGAGGAGCCTCCATACTGTTTTCCATAGTGGCTGCACCATGGGTACATTTTAACAGAAGAGGGTCAGGGACCTGTTCTGTCTCGGCTTTGCCACTGACTGGTTGTGGGGTTTTTTTGCGGTACGCGGGCCTCTCACTCTTGTGGCCTCTCCCATTGCAGAGCACAGGCTCCGGACGCGCAGGCTCAGCGGCCATGGCTCACGGGCCCAGCCGCTCCGCGGCATGTGGGATCTTCCCGGACCGGGGCTCGAACCCGTGTCCCCTGCATTGGCAGGCGGACTCTCAACCACAGCGCCACCAGGGAAGCCCTGGCTGTGGGTTTTTGACACGATCGCTTCACCTTCCTGGGCCTGTTTCTCCATGAAATGATGAAATCGAACCCTTCTCTAACCTGCTTTAGGGTGTAGCCAGTTAGAGAATGGGGCTTAGTCTGCTGCTGTCCTGCCTCTCACATTGCCCTTAGGGGAGCAGAGTCTTCGAAAACCTGCAGTTTCCCCATAATTGAATTGCCATGACCCCTTCTCCAAAACCACCACGCACACTGCAGGGATGAGACACTCAGACACGCAAAGGGGCTGGGGCCTTGTTGAGAAGTAAGCCTTAAAAGGACGTGTTCAGCACATGGACACACCCGTTTATAGCAGCGCTATTCACCAAAGCCAAAGGTGGAAACAGCCCAAGTGTCCATCAGTGGATGGATGGATAAATAGTGTATATCCACACAACAGAATATTATTCTGCCATAGAAAAGAGTGAAGTACTGGTACTTGCTACAATGTGGATGAGCTTTGAACACATGCTGAGAGAAGCCAGACACAAAAGGTCACATATTGTGTGATTCCATTTACGTGGAACGCTCAGAAGAGGCAAATCCATAGAGACAGAATGCAGGTCGGTTGTCACCAGAGGCAGGGGCATAGGGCAGCCTGCTAAAAGGGTACACGGTTTCCTTTGGGGGTGATGAAAATGTTTGGAACTAGACAGAATCAGTTGTTGCACAACCTTGTGAATACACTGAATGCCACTGAATTTTTCACTTTAAAATGGTTAATGTTATGTTATGCAAATTTCACCTCAAAAAAAAGAAAAGGGACGCATTTCATACAAGCTCTTTTCTGCAGAGTAACAATATAAACGTAGGCACAGGTGTGATATATGACCTCAGGATGGAGAACACCTCTGAGGAGGGTAGGGAGGGGAAAGGGATGACACAGCTGTGACATTTCACCTATTAAATAGAGTGATCTGAATCAAAATATGGCAAACCCGGTTGTCTGTTGTATTATATCTGTAGTTCTCTGTATCTGAAATCTGTCATAATATAAAAGAAAGAAAAGTTTAATTAATTGTTTAAAAAAAGAGAGAGAAAGAGAAAAGAAGGAAGGGAGGGAGGGGCTTCTGAGCACTTCTGAGCCCAGCTGGGTCTAAATGTAGCTTTCAGATCATCACAGGGCTTTGCAGAGGTAAAGGCCTCTTATGCTGGATGGTGGTGAACAGACCACAAGTTGACCACCCAGAAGTGACAAAAGAAGGTGAGGTCTGAGGCCACTAAGGTTGGAGTGGAGCGTTCAGTCCCCACTGTGTAGCGAGAGGGGTGAAGGGCTGCCTGCAGAGCTGCACTGTCCCTACCCCGCAAGTCTGTCACTGCAACGGGACAGCAAGGAAGCAGAGAAAGACTGAAGGAGCAGAGAGGATAACACAAACAAGCACAAACTAGAAACATTTCTGGACTCAAAACAACCATGTTTGTTCTGCTTGTTTACAGAGAGTATCACACGGCTTTCACGGTAAGGGACCCTAAGCATTAACAAGGCCCCCTTGCGATGCTCAGCCCTCTGCATGCGCGGGTTCTGGGACTAGAAATGCTAGCAAACAAAAGTATTACGTTTAGTATTGAACGTTCTGTATCTTTTTTTGTTTTCATCAATCTATGGATCAACTCTTGCTTTATTTCTGGAAAAGGTCTTGAATTACATCTTTAAGTAATTCATTCTGATTCCTTATTGGTGTTTCTTCTACCTTCTGTGCCTAATCATTTTCCCACTGATCCTTTCTCCCTCTTTATTTCCATTTCATTTGGTTGGTCTTTTATTCCTGTCCCTGTTTTTAGCCCTGTCCATTCTCCTAGTGTTATTTCCAATATTGACTTCATATCTAGGATGTTATTTTTTTCACTTCTTGCCTCGGCTCTGCCAGTGCACGTTTCCATCACGGCTCTCTCTCTCTCTCTCTCTGCCTCATTCATCATTTCCTTGAGCTCTTGTATCTCTTTGATATATTTTATACATTTGTGTAATTTGTAGTAAAAATTTTGGTCACAGGCAATGTTTATCTGCTCAGTGGCAATGTTCTCTGTTCCTGTTACTGTTGTTATTATTATCATTTGTGTTGGTTCGTTTTATAATTTTGAATGAGACGTTAACTGGGCCAAATATTTCCTGGAGGTTCCTGTCAGGGAGGCATGGGACTTTGTTCCAGGCTAGTGGGCATTTTCCTTAAGACCCAGAGTTTTATGTGTGGGTTTCCCTGGTTTTTTAAAAATGAAATTTCTTATCAATACAAAATACATAATGTATGGGGCTTCCCTGGTGGCGCAGTGGTTGAGAGTCCGCCTGCCGATGCAGGGGACACGGGTTCCTGCCCCGGTCCAGGAAGATCCCACATGCCGCGGAGCGGCTGGGCCTGTGAGCCATGGCCGCTGAGCCTGCGCGTCCACAGCCTGTGCTCCACAACGGGAGAGGCCACAACAGTGACAGGCCCGCGTACCACAAAAAAAACAAAACAACATAATGTATATGTAAGGTAGACAAACCAATAAAAAATAAACACCTGTATACCCACCATCCAGCTTACAAATAGAACCTTCCTGCTGCTCTGAAGTCCCCATCCCCCTCCCTGTTGTCCTCCTCCCATCAGCCTCCGGAGACATCTACGCTCCTGAATTGAGTGTTCATCATTCTCCTTGATTTTCTTTCATTTGTCACATGTGTGTATATACATACTACATATGCACGTATGCACACATCCCTAACAATATGTTGATGCATCTTGTATGTTTTTAAACTCTTGAACTTTATGTAAATGTAACGTATCTCATACACATGCTCTCCCGTGACTTGCTTTTGCGGCTCCCTGTTCTCTGAGATTCTTCCACGCTGATGTGCACAGACAGCTACAACTCATCATTTTCCCCCATGTGACGACCAACCCCTTCACCCATCCTCTTGGTAATGGCCACTTGGATTATTTCCAGATTCTTGCTATTACAAACAGTGCTGCTTTAAACATTTTTTAGCTTGTCTTCTGGTGCATGTGTCGAAGAATTTCTCCAGGACAGTGGCTCTCAACTTTGGAGGCACTTACCTGGGAAAGCTTTGCCGAAATGCTGACACCTGCAGCCCTATTCCAAAAGATTGACTTAATTGGTCTTTGGAAAGGAGGGATCCCAGGCAATGGTGTTTCTGTTGTTTTCTGGGGAGGGGGAAGCTACCCAGGTGATTCTAATGCATGGCTAGTGCATGTATCTTTTTGAATTAGTGTTTTTGGTTTTTTGGGTATATACCCAGGAGAATTGCTGGGTCATATGGTAATTATATTTTTAGTTTTTTGAGAAACCTCCACACTGTTTCCCACAGTGGCTGCACCAATTTATATCCCTGCCAACAGTGTTTGAGGGTTCCATGAGGGACTTTTTTTTTTTTTTTTTTTTTGCGGTACGCGGGCCTCTCACTGTCGTGGCCTCTCCCGTTGCGGAGCACAGGCTCCGGACCCACAGGCTCAGCGGCCTTGGCTCACGGGCCCAGCTGCTCCGCAGCATGTGGGGTCCTCCCGGACCGGGGCACGAACCCGTGTCCCCTGCATTGGCAGGCGGACTCTCAACCACTGCGCCACCAGGGAAGCCCTACATGAGGGACTTTTAACTACATCTGCAAATCCCTTCACGTCTGCCACACAAGGTAGTCTAATCACAGTAGTGATGTCCCATCATACTCACAGGTCCTGCTCAAACTCAAGGGCAGGGCATTATACAAAAGTGTGAGGCATTGGGGTGTCATCTTAGAACTCAGCCTACCACAGGGGCTTCAGAGTCAAGCCACACCCATAACTAAAATCCACCAGCAGGGACCAGGATAAGCAAAAGCAAACTTAGAGGATCAAGTCAAGTTTCAAGGACAAATACCAATGAACACTTTTCTTTATTGTCAAAATAGAAAAACCCAGGTCTCTTAAATCCACATGATCTCTCTGCTATTTGGCAAGATCCATTCCGAGTCTGCGTTGGTGGAGAACAAGAAGAACAAAGTGTCTCCTGCTCAGAGGTTTACTGTTGGGTCAGAATTGTGTCCTGCTTCTCTCTAAATGCTACCAACCTGGACTCTCCTAAAGTAGATGGAGAGAGGCCCTGATCTCTAAGTGCAGGACTGGCCCCATGTGGTGTGACTCAGCCTCTCCAGAAAAGAGTTTTGTGGTCCCAGGTGAGCTTGGATGGCTGTGTCAGACATCACGCGTACACACACACACACACAGACATATCCCCTCTTCACAGCGAATATACATTAGTACGTAAGTTTAATACCTGGAGATTAACAGAAATGACAGTAGGGCACAGATGCAACACAATAAAACAGGGATGGGGGGTAGGACTGGAGGGGGCAGAGGGACACTGGATATGATCACAGCAACCAAGGAGTGATTCCCTTGGTGCTCTGAGGTCATGAGACACTTGCCTCTTGTCACCAAGAAAACTGCATGGTGAATAAACCACCAACTCTGGAAGATAAGCCGTGGCACTACTGCGGAGCTTAGAATGGGGGGGGGCCCTCTCTGTCACAGTGTTAATACTCAAGGATGGCGGGCTTGGAGAGTGTTACGAAATGTCAGCATTTTGACCTGGCGAGAGGGGCCTATTTGGGATGTACCCCGTTTACCTAACACTGGGTGAAGGAGGTCCCCACTCAGGGTAACCGGGCCCCGGGATACTGTGGTCTTGATCTGCAGCAGCACTCCACACCACTGCTCCCAGCCAGCTCCACTCTGTCCACTGAGCACCCTCTCCGCAATGGACCTAAGCCAGAGTGAGCCAATCGAGAGGAGGCGGGAGGAACCACGTGGTGGGATGGAAGGGGCAGGAGCTGGCAGAGGAGCAGGCGTGTCTCAGGCCGGGCCCTCCCCTAGGCATCATTGAGGCTGCTGTCGCTCAGGAGCACCTTCTCCCCAGGTCTGAAGGCCGGCATCCCAAGGTAGGGGCAGCTGGCGCAGCGGAAAGCATCACCCAGGTAACACTGTTGAAAGAAGAGACCATCATACAGGGAAGCCAAGTGTCAGCTCTCCCAGAGATACAGGCCTGGAGAAAGGGATCCCAAACTTCATAGTATGGCCACAGCGGCCTGAAGAGAACGACTGCGTACATTTGTAGGTCCAACTGGGATCCAAATACTAAGAGTCTTTAAGATCTCTGATTTCATGAAAGACAAAAGTCTAGAGAAGTTCCTTAGGTGGACATACTTCTATATTCTCAGCAGTTCACATCACAGCCACACTCAGCAAATGGCTGAGTAGCATCAGGCCTAATGTGAAGCAGAAAGAAAGGGGCCAAAAATAAGAAATGACAAGTGCCTCCCCTACGGTCATGAGTGTGCTACCCACCCTCATGAGATAACCCCTCTTCCCATTACTACCTAGAGACACGTTCTCGCATGTTCACCTATTATTAAAATACTTGGGCAGTGAACTCTGTAGAGCTGGAGCTGGTCTGTGTTTAGTTTAGGCCTTTGTGAATACTGAGTAATCAACCAGATACTCACGTTTCCACAAGCCGACTTGGGCTGGGAGCTTATCTGGTCCCTCACCTTCTCTTTTTCCAGTTCTTCTGCGAGGCCACAGGTGCTGGGGGAAAGTTAGCAGCTGATGAGCGGGACCTGCCACCACCCAGAAACTCCAAATCCTTGACAGACCTTTTCCCTGGGAGCCTTCACAGATATGGAGTATTGACCTTTCCTGGCCTAGTCAGGTTTGGGCTCCACAATTCAATGATGGATTGTTTGGAGATTCACACATAGACAGTAAACTATCGAAAAAGCCAGGAGAGGTTAGCACAAATTTGGGAGAATGGTAGCCTCTTGTAAGGAGAGGGAGGGAGATGCAGCTGAGGGAGCACGCAGAGGCGACTTCTAAGGAACAAGTCATGTTCCTGGTTCTTCAGCTGGGTGAGCAGTACATGGGTGTTCATTTTATTGTTCTTTAAAATGTACTTATTTAGCATACTCTTCTAACCGTCTGATACATTTTACAATAAAACATGTTTTAGTAATTGTAAAGTACAGCGATTCCTTGATAATCAGAAGCCGCTGGCAGCCTCTTCTCACCCCAAGGCTTACCAGTTCTTGCAGGCCTTCCTCTTTTTCCCTTCCCCACAGGAAGCAGCCCGCAAGGAAGCTGGGTCTGGCTTCTTCATATCTTCTGGATCCAGCAGTTCATCTGAGTCAATGAGATCCTGGAGAATGTTCGAAGCCATTAATGACACAGTCATGGTCTCTGCTAAGGAACAGGTGAAGTGGCCACAGTCCACAGCAGCAGTTCGCCCATCTATGTAGAAGGCACCCATCATCCTACCCGGGCTTGATCATCACGCCCAAGCTGACCACACAGTGAGTACACTACGTGCACAGAAGCTGTGTTAGGCTGTGAGGGGGCTGGGGACTCATTTACGATGTGCAGAGAACATGTGTGTGGAGGGCAGGGAGGGAGGGGGCAGGAAGAACAAAGAGAGAAGCGTTATATTTATGCGAATATATAAAGGGCTGTCGTGTGAGAAAAGGGAATGGAATATTTTCTATATAATTCCAGAGGAAAAGGCAGATAATGATATATACACTTGTGTAATTCTTCGATAAACGTGTAGACAGTTAATCTGTAAGCTCTGTGAGGGCACAAACCGTCGCCTAGTTTGCTTACCACTCTAACTTCAATAGTTGTAGGAATGAAGAACTTTATTACAGAAAGCATTGATCTGAGTTGGAAGAGCATTACTGTTAAGACAGTGAGCATTTGGTGACTTGCCCAGACGAAGGAGCCAAAAAATATTTTAGCTGACAAACTCTTTTCAGGTTTACGCATGCCCACAAGAGTCTTTAATACATCACATGAAGTGAGAACAAGAAAATCTGCGGGGGGAAGGATGCTGAAAAAGAAGTTTAAAATGCCACTAGTGTGGAGTTTCCTTCTGAGTCAAAAAATGCCAGTGGCAGGCACAGCCACAAGGCTGGGCTTTAAATGCTTTCACACCTACAAACCCAGAGAGGCCGCTCCAAACAACAACATTCCCACCCAAAGTGGGAAAAGAAAGCAATCAGGTGACCACAGTGCTGACTCACCACGCTCTCATCCTCCATATCGTTGGCCGAGAGGGTCCAGAGCTTGGCAGCTGCAGGGTCCATAGCAGGCTTCCCTGAATCCAACCAATGAAAGAAAACAAGCTCCAGAAAAGCAGCTGGGAACAAACTCCAAGCACGTGTAAGCGCTTTCTACTGAGGCTGTGCAGGGAACACACTGGGCCGGCGGTCAAAAGACCTGGGTTCAAGGCCCAGCTCTGCCACTTAGAAAGGCATGAGAGGAACCCATCACTTTATGGCAATAAAAGCCATCATTTGTTAAGCTTTGTGCCAGATACTACATTAAACATTTTACATACATGATCTAATTTAGTCCTGCTCACCACCTTATGAGGAAAGTTCTTGTCATCCTAACTTTATAAATGAGGAAAGAGGTTTAGATACTTAGGCCAGTTACACACAGCCACAAATAACACAAGTACAGACAGAGTCTACCTAACGCTTTTAACTTCCACTCCATATTGCTTTCTCCTCCTTCTCTTAGTTCCCATCCCTAGAACATGGGGCTAATAGGATTCCCTATACCCACTGCAGGAGATTTGAATATTAAACAAGAAACTGTACCAAAAAGCATTATAAATAGCAAAGCTCCAGTCACATGTAGACCTGTTACAGACAAGAAAATGGGTTCGAGAGATGGTGGCGGCGGTGTAACAACAGATCAGTAGCAAATTACACCTCCTGATTCTCCCTCTGGGCCCAAAAGAGCTGAGGGTTCAGGGTGGGCCAGTCCACGAATGGGCCTTGGGGGGAAGTGCACCCCCCAGAGATCACTGTCACACTGGATGCTCAGATCTCCCGCAGGGCAGGTCATCTAAGCTGCTCCTACCCATCCTGGAACTGTGACTCCAAAGGTTAGGACGTTAAAGGATTTCTTGAAGATTTAGGCTGGACAGTCAAAACAGAGCAGTGTGAATGTACCTGTAAATTTTTGCATACCTCACAGCTAGGACAATTTTTCTCAAGTCAGGCATTAAAAAATAGTGATAGGAAGGGTGAGAATGGTGACAAAGGGTGGAGTGCGATCTTCTGAGAGGAGATATTTTTATAAGTGTCTTAAGATCCTCAAAGAAAAGCTGCATTCAGTGGTACAGAGAAAAGGACACATGGGAAGGGGAATAGCACACTCTTATCCGCCATGACCGTCACTGTGAGGTCTTCTGAGGGTTAATGTCATAATTCTGGGGTCTGGAAAGACTTCATCAACTAATGAAGCTACGGGAGTCTGACCTCTAGAATCTGGAGACCTCAGTGTCCTCTGGTGCAGAAGAAGGGGCTGAACTAGGTAATATCTATGCATCATTTCAGTTTTGGATCCGAATATGCCCAGAACAACAGTACATTAAGCATTCTTCCATTTGGAAATGAGGGAAATTAAGGAAGGGAATGATCCTCTGAAGATATCACCACCTCATTCCGATCTCTGGCTCAGTTTTTAATAGGGCTCTTCAGGCCCACTCAGACAGAACAATGTCCCTAGGCCAGTCTCACCGGAAGACTTCTTGGTAGTAGAAAGCTTAAGTTGACTAGAAGAACCCACTTCAAAATTGGGCTTTTTTCCTGTGATCTGCACAGAGAGCAGGCTGTCACTGTGGTAACCCAGGTGTTCTCGGACAGACTGAATCTCCTCAGGGCTCAAGAACTTGCGCTGCAGCTGAAATTCAAGATATCAGAGGATTAGGCCACACTTCTTCTACAGTATGATGGTGTACTATGTCCCCCTCACAGGTGTCAAATGCTCACATCTGTAGTAAGCACACGACAGCAGGAGATCACAGACATTGCCTCGTGCCTCACGTTCAGTTTCTCACTGATCAGGACCCTGGAGTGTAACTTCTGTCTACATGTTTATGTTGAGCCTGCCCCTTGGAGAGTTTTATCAAATATCTGTCTATTAGGTACAAGGCACTGTGCGAGGCATTGTGGAGATTGTAATGATTATGATTATCAAGATGAATCGGACATGTTGAAGAGGCTGTCGAATGGAATCGAAGCCTGTGGCGGGGGAGCATGCCCACAGTAAAGATGCTAGAAATGAAATACACAGTAGAGAAAGAGAACCACAGGGGGAGGGAAATGCTTTCTATGTTCCTTGGGAAGAAGCTGGGGGTGCCGCCTCTACGTCCGACAATTATGGAACTGCTACATAAACCACAGTCCATCTAGAGCACTGAACGCCGTTCCATCATTAGTAAGGAAGTGGGTCAATACACTGAGGTGGATAATGTCGAAGACAGCTAAAGGTGGGGAAAAGAGCTAGTGACTGAACACTGTATACATATGACCTTGTTTACATTTAAAAATGTGTATACACACACACAAAACACACTTGTAAATACATAAAAAGAAGTCCGAACAGCAACACCAAAAATGTATTGGTGGCTCCCTCTGGGGAGGAAAGTGTAAGCAAGGCCTGAGATGTCACTTTATATTCTTCAGTCTTAACTGAATTTTTATGAACATCCCATATTTTGGAATAAAAAATGGAAGAACTTTAACTAAAAAGAAAAATAAGAAAGGGTAGGCGTGAAGAAACTGAGGCCCTAGGTCATGTACAGATCAATGGTATAACAGCTATCGTGGTATAACACCTCTCACACAAGGAAATTTCAGCATTGGAGAATAATGTAGAACCATAAATACCTCTATTTAATGTTAATATTTCTAATGAATTGTCAGAAAAGGATTTCCCGCTCCAACCTATTCTAGCCTCCCACCCAAAAGCTGAGGAAAATACAGGCAACTGCCCTTCACTTAGGCCTAAGATTCGTGTCCACTAAGAGATGTGTCGCTCTCTCCCTGCCTCAGTCAGTGGTCACCACTAGTACTGAGACCAAAATATGTCCCAACCCACATGGGACCAAGCTGAGTCTCTTCAGAGGAGATTGATTTCAGAGGTTTCGTCCTTCGAGGCATCTGGTTTCTCCCATGCAGAGCCCTTCTCAACTTGTTTCCTAGTTGAGTGACACTGATCACCTCACCTTCAGGGTTGTTATTTCTCCCAGATTCTCTCTGTATCGTCTGACAAAAGAGATAGTGGGTTTAGTCACCCAAGGCTTAAATTCCCAGCAAAGAAGGTCGTCTACAAACATACCTCTTTTACTTCCACAAGACCAGAAAGAGTCAGGGCTGAACACAGCTTAGATGCCGTCTTCACTTTGCTATTGTTAACTGCTAAGAGGAAAACCCCAGTTAATAGCTTTATAGGTCAAAACAGGAAAAATAATAAAGGCTCTCTTCAGGTCAGCAGGCACTAAAACAATAATAACCTATTCTGTTCAATGTATATATATTTTAGTGATAATATTTTAATTGGACAACTCCTTTTGGTTGTTCAAAGTGCTCTTACTGATGCTCTTAAGTGTCATATAATAATTCCATTATTATTGCTTCATATCACTCTCTGTTTCTTTGAAAAACCTAACCTTCCAGGGGCTGTTGGATAATGACCAAGAGGCTGAGAAACTGTAAAGTATACAAGTATCTCTGTATAGTTCCGACAGACACTGTGTTTAGTCACCCAAGGTTTACATCCCAAAGAAGGCTATAGCTGCTATTAACATCACAAGCTTATATTTCCACATAAATGCCTTTACACATTTCAAAATACTTTTTTTTTTTTTTTTTTTTGTGGTACGCGGGCCTCTCACCGTTGTGGCCTCTCCCATTGCGGAGCACAGGCTCCGGACGCGCAGGCTCAGCGGCCATGGCTCACGGGCCCAGCCGCTCCGTGGCATGTGGGATCTTCCTGGACTGGGGCACGAACCCGTGTCCCCTGCATCGGCAGGCGGACTCTCAACCACTGCGCCACCAGGGAAGCCCTCAAAATACTTTTATTTCTATTATTTGATGAAATAAGTCTTCACATTTTGATAGAAAGTCTAGTTAAAAATGCTAAAAATCGGGCTTCCCTGGTGGCACAGTGGTTGAGAATCTGCCTGCCAATGCAGGCGACGCGGGTTCGAGCCCTGGTCCGGGAGGATCCCACATGCCGCGGAGCGACTGGGCCCGTGAGCCACAAGTACTGAGCCTGCGCGTCTGGAGCTTGTGCCCCGCAACGGGACAGGCCACGATAGTGAGAGGCCCGCGCACCGTGATGAAGAGTGGCCCCTGCTTGCCACAACTAGAGAAAGCCCTCGCACAGAAACGAAGACCCAACACAGCCATAAAGAAATAAATAAAAAAAATTTTAAAAAAAGGCTAAAAATCTAGAATGATTCTGACAGCTTTACCACTGAGCAAAAAAGAGGTTTTTATTTCTTGGATTCTATCTTTACTTTCACATGAATCAATACTTAGCTCATCACTCTCAGACTTCTAGTCACTATTTTTTTAACTTTTTAGTTTGAAATAACTATAGATGCATAGGAAGTTAAAAAAAAAATGTTCAGGGAGGTCTCAAGGACCCTTCACCTCTTCTCTCCACGATATATCTTACACAACTATCATATAATATGAAGACCAGGAAGTTGTCACTGATAGTCCACAGAGCTTATCCAGATTTCACCAGTTTTACATACACTTGTGTGTGTGTGCGTAGTCTTCATCACCACAAGGAACCCTCACACCACCCCCTTTACAGCCTCACGTACCCCCTTCCTCCCATTCCTAACCCCGACGATGGCCAACCTGTTCTCTGTCACTATAACTTTGTTATTTCAAGAATGTTATATGAACAGAATCATACAGCCTCTAAGCTTTTGAGATTGGATTTCTTTCACTCAGCATGATTCCTCTGAGATTCATCCAAGTTGTTGCACGTGGCAATAGTTTGTTCTTTTTTTAGTGCTGCATAGTTTTCCATGGTGTGGATGTACCAGTTTAAGCATTCACCTGTTGAAGGATCCAGCCATTTTCAGATGAGCAGTTTCCTTCTATTTTACTACCTAATGGGTCAAATATCACAATTTATTCAGATGTGCTGGTTCAGAGTTTTACAATAATTCATCCCTTATCCCTAAGGATAAGGTTCAGTACAGGACTGTTGATCTCCAAATTATACCTCCTTCTCAGAGAGATGCGGTAAACATACCTAAAGATTCAACCCTGTTAAACTCTAGTCTTTCAGGTGAAAATTTCCTTACCTACAGCTGTCTCTACCGGCTCTTTCAGAAAAAGACATCCACTAGGCCGAAGGATCCGGGCCATCTCAGCCAAAATCTCAGCACTGTGCAGAGTGGTGCTTCCAGGAATTATACCCGACAAAATAATGTCAAAGCTAGATTCTTTGTGGGCAGCTGAAAAGAAGGAAGACTCTAATCAACAATCACCTTGGCCCCAGAATCTCCCAATCCCTCCCAAGTCCCCACAAAGGTTACATGCGTGGCCTTGTAGAATAAACACCTACCTGTTCAGCAAATGCTATTATACCACCGTTACTAGCAAGAGGGGCAAGGACACTGCTGCCCTGCTCTCCCTCAGTCTTACTAACTTCATCTCCTTTTGTATGCTCAGGGGAAAAAGTAAAAAAGGAAGGTGGACGAAAACCAAGCTTTTTTAAAAAATGTGGAACATCTAATAAGAAATAAGAACTTACTTATACAAATCATCAACTATACTCCTAAGTCCACTGTATCTCAACTGAAAAAACTACTATCATGTGCCACCCCCCCAAAAAAACCCTCAGCTATTGGGCTTCCCTGGTGGCACAGTGGTTGAGACTCCGCCTGCCAATGCAGGGGACATGGGTTTGAGCCCTGGTCCAGGAAGATCCCACATGCCACGGAGCAACTAAGCCTGTGCGCCATAATAACTGAGCCTGCGCTCTAGAGCCTGCAAGCCACAACTACTGAAGCCCGTGTGCCTAGAGCCCGTGCTCCGCGATAAGAGAAGCCACCACAATGAGAAGCACGTGCACCGCAATGAAGAGTAGCCCCCGCTCACAGCAACTAGAGAAAGCCCGCACGCAGCAACAAAGACCTAGCACAGCCAAAAATAAATAAATAAATTTATTTAAATAAAAAAAAAAACACAAAAACCCCCAGCTATCAAGGAACGACAAGAAATGCAGCACTGCCATCAAAACCGCCCTCCCTGTAAGACAACCTGGGTAGGTACTTACACTGCAACAGCTGGTTGATGTTTTCCACAGACACTCGGCCCTCATCGCCAGTTAAGGCTTGAAGCTTATCCACCAGATCTTTTAGAGCCTCCATCGGAGATGACTTATCCCAGACCACTGCCACAAACTGGCCAGCTGAGATCCCAAAATCTGCCATTCCTGCAGTGCTGTGGACCTAAAAGCTATGGGCCAAAGGAGAGTCAAGAGTGAGCAGAGACAAAACGCAATTCAATCCATGGAGTACCACCAAATGTGCTTAGAATTGCAACCTAATTCTGACCTCCCACCAGGGAATGCTGACCACATTAGAAAAACTCACTGTAGATACCAGAGTGTGAATAAATAAACCCATTATCCCAAGGTTTCATAACCCCAACATTCCCAAATATGGCAGGTGGCTTCCTTGGTGAGAATCCTGACTGCGCGGTCAAGTAAGGAGGTTGAAGGCACAAATATTCTTTTCTCTTTGGTATGAGACAACTCAGCTTGAACAGAATGTAAAACACACAGGACATTAATTAGGCAGAAGTATGACTCAGCAAGGGAGGCAAATAAATTGGCTGATATAACCCAACCACAAGCTTAGTGTATTTTTTAAAAAGAGACAACATATGTAAATTTAGCAAACTGAATAATGATATTTTCCCATTCATCAAGATATGAAAATTCAATTCTATTGACTCTGCATTGATCAATAGTATCTACTACCTCTATCTCTAACAATTAACATTAGCCAGACTCTTCAAAGCATTTTACTACATTATCTCAATTGAACCTCAGTACAACCTTAAACTAGATACTACTCCCATTTTACAGTCAGGAAACAGGCTGTTGACTATGCCCAGGTCACACGACTACTAAGTGTTGTGTGGAAAAAGTAAAAGCTGGGATCTGAATCCAAGTCTATGTGACTGTAAAACCCATGCTTTTAACCTACGGAAATTTCCTCCTGCTGGGGTCAACTTTCTCTTTGACTTGATACTCAGATGAGTATAGAATGTCCTCACGATGCAATCAGGTCAGGAGATAGCAGTCTACTCAGTTCCCCATTTCTTTCTTAAACATTAATGACTCCAAGTCCCTGGCTTCAGACAGCTCTACCAAACGACATGAGACCAAAGCTGCGGGAGAGGGATCACACACAGATGGGTCTTAAGCCGAATACTTCTGTATTCTGCAGAGGTGGCTAACCCAGTGACAATTATGCCACCACAGACACTGCGGGACCAAGTTTAAGTCAGGCCTACACACTCTTCCTTCTTTAAAAATGTTCCCTTCAGGGACTTCCCTGGTGGTCCAGCAGTTAAGATTCCGTGCTCCCAACGCAGGTGGCCTGGTCTGATCCCTGGTCAGGGAACTGGATCCCGCATGCCACAACTAAAGTCTCCGTATGCCACAACTAAAGTCTCCGTATGCCACAACTAAAGATCCCGCATGCTGCAACGAAGATCCCACGTGCTGCAACTAAAGACCCAGCGCAGCCAAATAAATAAATAAATCTTAAAGAAAAAAAAAAGACATGTGAAGCAATCTGAGTGCAGAATCTTTAAAAAAAAAAAATGTTCCCTTCAAATGATTTGCTCCTCAGCCTACAAAACATGCCTAGGTCAGCCAGTCATCCTTAAATACTGTAGTACTTTGATTTTGCTGCTCGTTTCCTAAGGCTTTTATTTTCTAGAGCAAAGTCAAAACTCTTCAGTCTTCTGGATTCAGGTGCTCCGTAATCTGGCTCCACCTGTATCTCCCACCTCCCCAAAGTGAATCCTTCCTTGTTGTATGAAAAATCTTGGCATTTTCACTCTATCATGCTTTTTATCTGGTTCCTTCCCTGTGGAATGCCCTCTTTATTATCCTGACCTGACTGCACGCCATGGTAAAAGGATGCCAAGTGTTATCAGATAAACAGGATTCCTTAGTCATTGAATTGTGGTTTTTAAATCCCTAAAAAGCACACAATCAAGAACTGAAACTTTAAGCTTTCAACTGTAACATGTTGAGGAAGAACCCTTACAAATCTTTCAAGTGAACAACTCTGGATCAGTCTCACATTTAAGAACCAGCTGGGGAAGATAGGAATATGGATTGCTGGGTATGAAGTTATAAGAAATAAATGATCTCCTTCTAGAATGATGTTGGAACAGGCTCTCCCTTGGGACAATAGAAAGAGATGAGAAGTTCCCTTCCCACTACAACCTTGCACTGTACTCACAGAAAAATCCTCATGGAAGAACCGAGGGGCCAAAGGCTACTCATTAACTAGAAAAACACAAAAAGCCAGATGTTGAGACCTTTTCAGCAACCTTAATGGAGGCAGGGTTTTATTTTTTCATTTTTATTTTTTTGAATTTTATTTTTTTATACAGCAGGTTCTTATTAGTTATCCATTTTATACATATTAGTGTATATATGTCAATCCCAATCTCCCAATTTATCAGGCAGAGTTTCAGAGAGCACAGGTTTCGAATACGGATGAACTGGGGTTCTACCTACCACTAGATCTTCTATTTATTAGCTACATGACAATGGATCAGTGATTAGCCTCTTTTCTCATTAATAAAGTAGGGAGAATAATCTTATATTTTGCAAGGCTGCTGCAAGAAGTAAATGAGAAGATAAAAATATGCAATGTACTCAGCAGGACCTGGCACACAGAGCTCAATAAAATAATGTTCTAAGAGAACTCTGAGCCTCCACTTCTCTGTGGCCAGTTTATATGCCTTTGCTTCAAACAGTCCTATAAAATCTTGTTCTTCCTCCTCAGCCATACCTGCTGGGAGGACACCCCAGGGAGAAATGTGAAGCTCCTTTTTTATTGTTAAAGTTATACAACATAAGAGCTGCACTTTATGACATCTTATACAGTACTCCAGTGGGATTGTGTCTGTAAATTAGAAGAATGGAAAGTGCTTTGTTTTCCATATCCCCCCAAACTAATCTTCTATGGCAAAATGGAACTCATAAAATACATTTATTAAACATTAACTCTCAAAAAGACACAGCCACCACTTTCAGTCAGCGTTTTCCAAATAAAATGGGACACAATGTTCTTTTAAATATCTAAAAGCCAAAGTGTGATACTATTCATCATCAGAGTTTTATGTTGTTGTCAATGTCTTTTCTAAAAAAACAAGGAAAAAATGTCTGGCACCTAAGTCAACACACTTAGAAGTGTGACTCAGAGCCCAGTTTCATAAATAAAAAGAGGTGGAATAGAAGTCATTGTCACGTCACTGGACTTGTTAAGCATCTCTCCAACTCTGACTGCTGCACACACATGCCCACAGCCCTTCTAAAATGTTGTAGACAGGTAGTGAAAGCAGATGTCTGAGAACAACTTCTGGAGATGCACTTCTTTATTTTTAAGGCACCCAGTAAACATCAAATCCTGAGGCATTAGGCTCCTTTTAAGGATGAAGAGGGCCAAAAGAAAATAAATAAGATTGAAGTTTGGGTATCAGTTCAAACCAAGGATCAAACCTTTTAAGTCAAATGCATAAAAAATTCTAAGAATACTGACAGTTAACAGAAAGAAAAATTTAATTAAAATGAACTGACTGAAGCGCGCGCGCGCGCACACACACACACACACACACACACACACAGAAAAAAAGATGACAATCTGCAAGGAAACAGTAAACTCAAAGGAAAAGAAATAGAAGACTTTGTCTCCAGGCAATTAGGTGTGTGTCAAACTTAAGGGTTTCAGGAAGGATATCCAAGTGCTAGATTTTCCACAGGAAAGATTCATTCGAAGATAAGTGGACAAAACTCAGAAAACAAAACCTCATGGAGAGATCAGTAGTGCTTTACCGAAATCCAGAAATTTTAACATTTGGGGAGTAGTTTTGGCTTAGGGGGAGGCGTCCCCCACACTCACGCAGGGGAGAATAAGAGGTTCTGAAAAGGTTGATAAGGAGTGTGCAAAAAATACAAAGACAAGGGTCTAACTGCACAAAACTTACAGAACGGCATGCTTAGCTCCAGCTGTTGGTTATCCCTCATCCCCAAACCATTTACTTCTTCCGACTATTATGAAGCCTTCCCTGGTGATAGGTTTCCCAGTGAGGCGCTCCGCATTTACATATCTGCTCAGTGACTAGTCCATGACCTCTCTGAGTCACGCAGAGCTTGGCACTCAATGTCAGAATAAAGGCCACCAGCCTTTCCCAAACTTGCAGATCGTCCAAATCACCCGGGGGCATTTGTTAAAATAAGATTCCAGGGCTAAATAAGATTCCAGATGTACTGAATCAACTCTCCAGGAGAAAGACCTCGGTATCCGATTTATTAACAAGTGTCCTGATGGTTTTTCCAATCCGGCAAGTTTGGGAATACTCAATTATATTAACTCAACACTTTGGAGATTCAGGGAAGTCAAAGTTTCAAAATTACAACCTGGGGGGTCCAGGTACCCCCAAAGACGGAAACTTAAGCTTCCCTGATGTTTGCGAAGAGCGACTGAGACTCAAGGTCACAACATCTGGCTACTAGCAGAACCGGGTCTCAGATTCCGGTCTCCCGGACCCCAGCTCAGCGCTGTCCCCCGGGGCCTCAGGCCGGGTCCGGCAGCGCGGGAGATAAGGCAGCTCGGGAAGGGCAGAAGCCACCACGCCAGGAGACCGGGACGAGGCACGGCGGGCCCGACCCCTCACACCGGCTTCCCCCGGGCGAAAGCCCGCTGTGGTCCTCAGGGAGGTGGCCATAGCCACGTTTCCGCCGAAGGACGAGGCTGGGGATGGGAAATGAGAGGACATGGGCAGAGGGTGGGCCGGAACGGGGGCGTTGGGGAAGGTCGGGCTCTCGGACCACCTGGTGATCGCTCACCTGCCGCCCGGGTCTCGCTCCCGGCTTCTCAGCATCGGCCGGCTCCGCACCTCGCGCCTCTCGCGAGAGGACGAAGCTCCCGCGGCGCGGGGAGGGCGGATGTGGCCATGCAGCTGACTCGGTGCTATACGGCGCGTCGCTGTAGGCAGCGTGCCCGCTTCCAAGATGGCAGCGAGGGTGTCTGGCGCGCTCGGCCGGGCGGGGTGGAGGTTTCTGCAGCTGCGGTGCCTCCCCGGTGAGAGGGCGGCCGATCCCGGGAACGGGGAGGGAAGGGGAGGGGGCGCGAAGCCGATCTGGGCTGGGTGAGGGGCGGAAGAAGCCTCGTGGCGGCTCGAGAGCAAGGTGAGGTGAAGGGCATAGCGGCTCGCGCCGGCGCCTCGGGCTCGAAGTGGCCGCCTGGCTGGCTTCTGACCCCATTCTCGACCTGTGAGGAGCGAGAGCATCAGGGAAGGGTCTGTCACTCCCATTTCATGGAGTTGACGCAGCCCGAGAGAGGGCTGTGGGTGCCCAAGGTCACACAGCTCGGTCGGTTGCAGACTGGCACACTTGTACCCAGTCTCTTAACTCCATTGTCAAGTCCCTGGGCCCTGATCCCGGGAAACAGACACAGACAGCGCCTAGTCTACTTTTTCCCAAGTCAGTCATTTCCCCACCTCTTCAGTAATTCTTCAGTATCCTCGTACCACCTTTGCCACCATATAGTCAGTATTTTTGTTTATACGTCTGATTTCGTAAAAATATAGACGTTTTCTTAAAAGAGGAAGCTTTATATCACTACCATAAATGGAAAACCAATGTCATCTTCCACAAATAGAACGTATGAATTAACATATTAACATAAATATATAACTAATGAAATAATATTCTCCTGTATTTCACCTAAAATCTTCTCGTGGACTGCAGTGGTTCTGCAATATTGCTTTGGGACCTCCCAGGTCCTTTTCGAAGTTTTATGAATATTTGGTCCGTTTTTTTCTGTACCTATGCTAAGATAATTGATATTTTCACACATAGGTGCTGTTTATTTTAAAAATCATTTTTTCCTGATTTGGTCCACAGATTTTCTTTAAAATGAGTGCTGTTTTGTTGTTTCTATACAAAGCTCCAAACTAAATATGTTCAGTAAAAGTAATGCCTATGACCCAGAAAATCTACTTCGAGGTATTTACTCAACAGAAATGAAAGCAAAATGTCCACAAAAAGGTTTGAACAAGTATATTCATAGCACCTTTATAATAGCCAACAGCCCAGGTGTTCAATAGAATAGTGTTTCTTAGTGGAATGCTACTCAGCAGTAAAAAGTAACAACCTCCTGATTTTCACAGAAATATGAATCAATCTAAAAAGTATTCTAAGCAAAAGAAGTCTTATACAGACACAGGATACACAGTATGATTCTATTTAGATGAAATTCTAGGACAGGCAAGACTAGAATGAAAAATTCAGCATAGTGTGGGTGGGGAATAACTGGGAAGGAATAAGAGGGAACTTTCTGGGGTGATGTTAATCTCTAGATAGGGGTTCAAGTTAGGCAGGTGTATACATTTGTCAAAACTCAGAATTGGCCCATTTAAGATTTGTGCATTTCATTGAATGTAAATATCACCTCAATAAAAGAACAGTAAATATTCAATAAATATTGAACTCTAGTTAATGATGTGCATGTTGAAATGTTTAAAGATAAAGAATTCTGAAGTCTGCAACAAATGCATCAAAAAATAAGATGGATTGGGGAATTCCCTGGCTGTCCAGTGGTTAGGACTCGGTGCTTTCACTGCTGAGACCCAGGTTCAATCCATGGTTGGGGAACTAAGATCCCACAAGCCGTGTGGTGTGGCCAAAATAAATAAATAAGATGGCTTGATGTATGAAGAGTGTGGTGGATATACAGGTGTTCATGCCACAATTCTTTCCACTTGCTTGTATGTTTGAATTTTTTTTTAATAGTAAAATACTGGGAAAGAAAATAGTATGAGCCTTTGCTTAGGAAATACAGTACTGTACTTTTCAAAAGCCCTTTCCTAAAGTAAATGGGTGTTGCAATATTGCAGATGAGAAAACAGATAGAGACGCCACATAACCACTAGGGAGTCAGTACTCAGACCTTCTAATTTATAGTCCAGTGCTCTTGCCATGATATATAAATATATAATGTTTTCAAGTCACTTTCATTTTTTTGTTTGGGCCTCGCAACACTCCCATTGAGTAAGTAGAGATTATTTCTCTTAATTTGCGTATTTTAAAGTCGTGCTCATTGGGGTGAAATGGTTTGCCCATTAACACACAGCTAACAAATGATGGAAACATGTCTAGAAGACAGGTCTTCCGTTTCCTGGTTCCTGCTTTTGCCACCACATCATGTCGAAAGGTTCCCAGTTTACCCAAGAATTTTGTGTGGTTCTGGTTTTCCTCTGCTTTTCTTCCTCCCCATCCCTCGTACCACTCTGGGTCTCAAAGGGTCTTCTCTGGTGAGTGTCCCTGGCTGACCAGCTCGGTTTGTTTCAGTGTCCCGCTGCCGACCAGCCCTGGTGCCACGTGCCTTCCACGCTTCAGCTACACAGCTGAGGTCTTCAGATCAGCAGGAGCAGCAACCTCCCCCCTCTTTTTCTCAGCAACATTCTGAGACACAGGGCACAGAAGAACCCAGTCAGGAGTCTTCTCGTTCACCCCCCAGGTAGGCAGTAGAACGCCAGTCCACCCATTTCTGACCACTTTGCGTGCTTGGGTGAATCTGTGCTTCTCCTTCCTCTAGCCTCTCTGTTCCCTTCACAGCTTTCACCATTTTCAACCTTATCTTTGAAAGGAACCTGTTGTTTGTTTGTTTTATGAAAACGGTGCCTGTACCTTCTAAACCATTCTAAATAATACAAAGGAGTTCACAAAAGTAAAAAGATTATCAGAAATCGCAAACCCAGAGATAACTCTTTGTGAATATCCTTTTCTCTAACGTATTTCGTATATAACCCTGTATATATTATAAATGATTAATTACACTGTGCACTATACATGCTGTTCCAGAACCTGTTTGTTCACTCAATAGTACGTTTATAATGTCATTTCACAATCTATATTATTTTAATGGTTGATAGTATTCCAGCAAACGGCAGTACCAAAATTTATTTGACCTGTCTTTTATTGATGGATATTTAGATTTCCTTCACTGGTATGAAAAATAATGTGATAAAGTAGATGATTCTCTCAGCAGTGGGAGCGCTGAGTCAAAGGATATGCACATTTTACATTTCGTTACACATGTGAGGCCAAATTGCCCTCCAGAAAGGAAATAATAATTTACATCTCCGTTAGATGTTTCGTCTTTACTTAATCCTGCCGCTGAGAAGTTCCTCTGGCTCTGAAATTGGAGTGTTCCCAGTCATTTTTCTGGTCTCCCAATGAAAGTAGTTTTCATTTCAATTCAACAAATATTTTTTGAGGATCTACTTTGTGCCAGGCCCTGTGAATAACGTAACCGTTGTCCCTGTCCTCAATGGAGTTACAGTTTGGTACAAATCCAGATAAAGAAACAATGTGGTAAGGCTATAAACTGGGAAATCCAGGGTGCTGTGACAGCATGCACCTTCCTATCACCTGACCTCCTCGCTCATGGTTCCTTTCTCTCAGTGACTCTATGGGAGGCGAAGGATGATATGATTTTTGCTCTGTTGGCATTCAAATGCTGATACCGACACATAAGTATATGTCCTCTCAACACGTGCTGAGAGGAGGCACAGAGCCTGTGGTTTCTGGCCAGGCACCTGTTGCATGCCAGGCAGCAGGCGGTGAGGTGAGGTGAGGTGTGCCGGGCTCCGTCCCCATGTCTCTCTTGCATTTGGGTCTCAGGTACACAGACCAGGGCGGTGAGGAGGAGGAGGACTACGAGAGTGAGGAGCAGCTGCAGCAGCGCATCCTGACGGCGGCCCTGGAGTGTGTGCCCGCCCACGGGTGGACAGCAGAGGCAATTGCAGAAGGAGCCAAGGTGTGTATGGGTGCGGGCGGGGCAGCCTGACCAAGATCAGCCAGGAGGGAATCACAGCAGCCAGAGCAGAGGGCTTTCTTCCAGCCCAGCTCAGAGCCCCAGAGCTCCTCACTGCTATACGATTTTCTGGTTCTGTGTTGTTTGTTTTTCCCCAATAGGGTAGAAATGGCTTTGTTTTTTAATTATTTTTTAATATAAAAAGAATATACCGTGGAGTTGGTTCTTGGCAGTTAGGTTCTAAAGGCAGCTCATTAGACAAGAATAGCCTGTGATCAAAACTGCCAGGGGCTTCCCAGGCTTCCCTGGTGGCGCAGTGGTTGAGAGTCCGCCTGCCGATGCAGGGGACACGGGTTCGTGCCCTGGTCCGGGAAGATCCCACATGCCGCGGAGCGGCTGGGCCCGTGAGCCATGGCCGCTGTGCCTGCGCGTCCGGAGCCTGTGCTCCGCAGCGTGAGAGGCCACAACAGTGAGAGGCCCGTGTACCGCAAAAAAAAAAAAACCTGCCGTATTTCATTGACTCTAAGATGCCATTGGTTGTAAGAAGCGCCATTATTTTATGCATCACTAAAAAAGAAAAATGCTGTCTGTTAAACTGTGACGCATCATCAATTTATGATTCACACTGATTGTTTAAAATGAAAAAAAAATGGAGATCCTAGAATTGACAAAATGTGGTGTTTGAAAACTCCCAAGAAGGCACCACCTTGGAGACCAGCACACCTCATTTTTCTATGTAAGTCTAATAATCGGTGTTTCCTCCTGCAGTGGAGCAGCCTGCTCCTTTAGATTAAGCCATAGGCTCATGTTTAGGCCTCATTGTGCAGAATCATCAAGCATAGCCACATACCATCCTATGAAAGGTCTGTGAGGATGGAGACTGATGGAATTGCAGATTCACATCTCCCACCCCAAGCACGTGAGATATCTGCTCCTGAAATGGGACAGTGGGCAACTTTGCTGCTTTTTTAAAATTTAACTGTTATTTCTCTTGTCTTCTCTCACTCTCCCGAGAGCACGTATGGTAACAGAAGTCACATAAGTGGAATGCGTATACTATATGATTCCACTGTGTGCTCACTGTGAAAGCTTTGAACAGTACAGACAAATATAAAAAAGATAACAAAGATCAACATTTTGATCTTTCAAATTAGAAAAAAACCCCTTTCATTTATTAATCATTCACTCTTTAAATATTTATTGAACAGAGAGTGTGCTAGGTCCTAGGGACATCATAGTAGTCAGGGTGGGCAAAGTTCTGCCCTTGTTGAGCTTCCAGTCTAGTGACGTTAATCACATATATACAAATACATATTTATAAAACGTGGTAAGGGCTATCAGGAAAAGGTGCTATTGTGACATGCAGTGGAGGGACTGAATCTAACTCGGGGTGGGGTGAGAACGTGGTGAGGCAAGGCTTTGGAACTGAGAGCTGAGGAATGAGAAGGCTTTACCTGATTTGGTGGCGTGGGGGATGGACAAGTCCAGACAGAGACACAGCATGTGCAGAGTGGAAAGAAGCCTGCACATTAGAGGAACCAAAGAAAACCATCATGCCGAGAATCAGGAAGAGGTCTGAGCTGAGTGAGGCTGGGGAAGGGTCGGTTGAGGCTACATCAGGCAAGGTCCAAAGGTCATGTTGAAGAGTTAGGCTTTCTTTTATTCTAAGAATAATTGGAGGTATAGAATTCAATGTGACATTTCAAAACCATCACTTTGGCTGCTGGATGAAAAAGTATTGGAGTCAGAGAGTCACTGGGAGCGGCTGCTCGTCATCCAGGAGAGATGAGGGCTTTCTGACCTAGAGCAGGGGCAGTGAACGTGGAGACAAGTGGGTAGATTTGGTGAGAGAATGACATAGGAGGGAGTGACAAAATGCCACCAGAGCTGCCTGCCGGTTTGCATGCGTGGGTACATGGTGGCGCCGTTTTCTTAGATTAAGGCCACTGAAGAGCCAGGTTTGAGGAAGGCCCATGGGTACAGCCTTTTTTTCTTTCTTTCTTTTTTTTTTTTTTTTGCTGTACGTGGGCCTCTCACCACTGCGGCCCCGCCCGTTGTGGAGCACAGGCTCCAGACACGCAGACTCAGCGGCCATGGCTCACGGGCCCAGCCGCTCCGCGGCATGTGGGATCTTCCCGGACCGGGGCACGAACCCGTGTCCCCTGCATCGGCAGGCGGACTCTCAACCACTGCGCCACCAGGGAAGCCCCATGGGTACAGTCTTGAGCTTTGTTGAATTTGAGGGGTCTTTGGGTCGGCCAACGGGGGACCTCAAGCATACAGGCCTGAAACTGGAGGAGCTGCCTGCACTAGAGTATATGTTGGGGCATAATCCACATGTGTATGTGGTCATTAAACCATGGAAGTGAGTGAGATTGCCTAGGGTGGCATGAATGTGCCTAGAGTGTCATGTGAAAAGAGGGAGGAGTCTAGGTCCTCAGGGACCACTGACATTTAAGGGTGGGGTGGAACAGGGTGGGGTGGCAAAGAAGACTGAGGTAGAGGAGCCTGCGCTGGAGGCAAAGCGGGAGAATGTGGATGAGGCAACTAGACATTGGTGACTGCAGCGGCAGCCGTTTGAAGGGAGTACAGGTCCAAAATAACTGGTGGGTTGAGGAGTGAGTAGAGGTCAGGAAGTGCAGAGGTGTTTGGCTGCGAGGGGGAGAAGAGAGCTAGTATACTAAGCAGGGGAAGTGGGATGGAAGTTTGATGAGCATGTTTGAATACTGGCAGGAGGGCACAGAAACACCGGTGACGGTGAAGATACAAGAGAAAGTGGCAAAATAAAAAACGTGAGGTTCCTTGAAGGCAAGGATTATGAAATCCGGAAGACAGGTGGAAAGACTAGCCTTCGATGTATTAGGGGCAAAGTTGGAGAAGACAGCTGCAGGCTTAGTTTCTAGAAGAACCTTTAAGGAGTTCCCAGGGAATGGCTTCTGTTTTCTCTGTAACGTAGGTGTGGTTGTCTCCTGATCGTGAAGTTAGGAAACAGTGGGAGGAGACAGAGGTTCGGAGGTAGCAGAGAAGGTTTGAGAGAATCATTACAGAAAGGTGTGGAACCAGGGGAGGACAGAAATGTAACAGGATTGTTTGGAAAAATCTGATTCTATTGAATATTCTATGGTTAAATTTTTCACTCTTTTTCATATGCTTTTTCACTCTGCATATCTCCATTCATACGGCTGCATAATACCTATTGCATTTACTTGAACTCAACTGATAAACATTTGGGTTGTTTCCAATTTTTTTAATATTATAAGCCTATTTGTACGACAGATTTAAGTACATTTCTGGTTGGTTTCTTTAGGACAAATTCTGAGAAGTGCAGTTGGTCTTTCAGGGAGTGCATCAATCAGAAGAAATCACACCGGTTACTCAGAGAGAGAGAATTTAACACAAAGAATTGTTAACTAGATGTGAAATTGGTAACCAGGTAACTGAAAGGATGAAAGAACACTAAGGTATGGTAGAGGTAGCACCTGCAGGGAGGAGCTGTCATCCCAGGGGCTAAGGAAACAAAGGGAAGAGCTGGAATGATTACAGCTAGGAGCTTGAAGGAGAGTCCCTGTGGCGGTGAAACCCCCACGTCTCCGGAGGACACGCTCCTCAGCGGGTGCTGGTGTCGCTGACCTTGGAGGAAGGGTCCTTTGGGGCTGGCACTTGGCCTCTGGGGTTGGGGAAATGGCAGAGCGGCTGGGAGGGCTGGGAGAGGATGGTGGCTCGATGAAACTGGGTCTGCACCTGTCGAGAATACTGCAGACTGGGTTCAGCTGCTGCCACTGGACAGAACTGCTGCGGTGGTGAAGGAGGGCGCTACTCACACAGACCGCTAGCAGACGGGAAGTAAACCGCAAGGAGCCAGGCCCTTCCTCCTCCTCCAGCCTTGCAGTCTCCCTCTAGAGACCCTATCAGCGGACCTAACATGGAGCCAGAAGTGTGGCTTGCAGAGGAAGGGCAGGTTTGGAGCTGAGAGACAGTAGCTCAACAACTGGCCCAGGGAGTGTGTATATTTTCGAGGTTCCTGTTACATACATGTTAGAGGCAGCATAGCCTGGTGGTTAAGAGCTTTAAGCCTCGGTTTCTGTAAAATGTGGATGATGGTAATACCCCCCTGCTGGCGTTGCTGTGGGGCTGCAGCAAGGTCGTGTATATAGTGCGCTCAGCCAGGCACCAGGCACACAGGGAGCACGGTCACCCTTAGTACTGATGCTCCTGCGGCTCTGGTGTTGAGGTGAATATTGCCAAGCTGCCCTCCAAAACGGCCGTGTACTCCCACCAAAAGAGAGGCACTTTCCCAATGGTGGGAATTTAGAGTTAATGGTTTTTTTGGTTCCTTTTCTGCCCTCTGTCCCTGCTGCTGTCAGGGTTCTCCCTCCAGTAGCTGCTCAGTGAGTCCTGTATGTGAGGAATAGTAAAGGATCTCTGTGGCTTTGTTAACTCTTTGACAACTCATTAGGAAAAGTTTGTGAGGGACTTTCCTGGCAGTCCAGTGGTTAAGACTGTGTCTCCAATGCAGGGGACGCGGGTTGGATCCCTGGTCGGGGAACTAAGATCCCACATGCTGCGGTGTGGCAAAAAAAAAAAAAAAAAAAAGTTTGTGAGACTTTTTTTTTTAAACAACTGAGAGACCTACTTTCCAAGAGGCTTAGGTTAAGTGAGTTGTTGAGGAAGAGAGTTATGAGCGCTCTTCCCAAGCCCCTTTTTATAATAGTTACAACTCTAGGTTACAAGTGTCAGAACTCAAACTCAACTGGCTCAAGCAAGAAAGGGAGTGTTTGGCTCATTTAATAACAGAAAGGTCTGGAAGTAGCTCTGGCTCGGTGTTCTTAGATTGTTGCTGCTGGGAACTGTCTCTACAGCGTATCTGCTTTGCTTTCTTCTCTGTGAGCTTCATTCTCAGCAGGGGCTTCCCATGCAGGACTAAAAATGGCTCAGCAGCCCCAGAGGAAAGAGGGTACTTCTTTCCCATCGGTACTAGCAAAAGTGTGGAGGCGGCCTCGTAGGGCTGGATTTGGTCACGTGCACGTTCCTGAACTAGTTGCTGTGAACTCCATTTATCTAGGTCTGGATCCCCTGCTTTGCATCACACCCAGGGGCTTGATGGAGTGTGGAGGGACTGGTGGTCAGCTTCTCCCAGATCACACGGACAAGAGTGAAGAGTGGGGTGTCCCACTGAGAACCAAGCTGCTGTTACTAGAAGAGGAGGCCCTAGTGATGAACAGGCGGCAAATGTCCACTCCACCTACCCGCCACTTTCCCGTTTTCCCTCTCCCCCTTTGTAGTCTCTGGGTCTCTCCAGTGCGGCTGCCAACATGTTTGGGAATGATGGCAGTGAACTGATACTGCATTTTGTGACCCAGTGCAACTCTCGGCTCACCCGTGTGCTGGAAGAGGAGCAGAAGCTGGTACAGCTGGGCCAGGCAGAGTAAGTCCCATGGCATCATTGCTCGGGGTGGCAGCTAAGGTTCAAGGAGCTTAGGCGCCACTGGCTGTCCCCAGGAGGCCAATCCAAGCAGAGCCAAGAGGGTAGCACTGAGCAGCCCTGCTGCTCTGCTGGGACTGAAACGCAGCTGCCTGTCTCATCGGGAGCTGGTGGGGCCCTCCCCACTAGGGCTGAGTAAACAGTGTAGCACCGAGCCCATGCCTTTGATCCAGAAACACAGTGTTTTCTTTTCCCTCTTCCAGGAAGAGGAAAACAGACGAGTTCCTGAGGGATGCTGTGGAAACCAGACTGAGAATGCTGATCCCGTACATTGAGCACTGGCCTCGGGTACAGAGTCCACATCCAGGCCCCAGGGCAGAAAGTATTCGTGTTTATGATCCTCGGCACCTTCACTTGGAGGGTCTGGCACACGGTTCAGAAGTCAGCTCATTAATCTCCACAAAACTAGGGATTCGCAGTGCAATTGGTGGAGCTAGGTTTCAGATTTGCGAGAGCCAAAGAGAGGACCTCTGAGCCATCTGTGTCTCAGTTCCTGGAAACGTGGGTGGCGTGGGTCCTAGATCACGTCCTGGGTGGGGTCTTAGTGGCCCGAGTGTGCCACCAGGTCTTCAATGAGGAGGAATCCATGAAGGGGATTAGAAAAGTCAGAAGATTTTACTGGCCATCATCATTAACAGGCCTGTCGCGTTCTAGATCTCAGGGAACTGGGACTTCTTTTCAGTATGTCAGTGTGATGCTTAGAGAATTGGAGTATTCATTCCAAGGGCTTCCCACTCCCCTTTTCTAAAGGTCCTTTTTTCCTGTTTCAAAGTGTGTCACAGTGCAGGCCATTCTCTCAGTTAAGAACTCAAAGCACATCAGCACTGAGAGGGCCCACGGATCATCTAGTGTCCTCTGCCCAGCTGGGAGACGGCTGAGCATGTAATTTCAGTTGTGGGCGGGAGTGAGGGAGTACAGTCCAGAGTCAAGTCCCATCCCCTGCCCATGCTCACCACGCTTGGTTTCAGATCTCCAGCTTGACCCTTTCCACCTCAAATTCCACCCCCAGACTCCCCAGCTATCCCTGCTTCTTCCTCCATGTTACAGAATGGGGTGCTCTCAGTACTCAAAGCCACCAGTCTAGAGCTGGCTGTCTGCATTCCCAAGTCCACATGCTAGGGATTGAGAATCTGACTGGGTCAGCTGAGGGTCGGATCTGCCCCGGCTCCCATTAGCTGTAGTCGGGAGCATTAGACGCCAGGAGCTCACACGAGTGGGTGGAGATGGTGAGTCTCAGAAGGAGGGCCGGGCAGGCCCCCTTCCGTACCTCCAGGGGGAGGTGAGGCACTAGCCACCTGAGCCCGCCGCTGCCGGTGTGCAGTCCCACTCCTCTGCCGTCTCTCCTCAGGCGCTCAGCATCCTTCTGCTCCCTCACAACATCCCAGCCAGCCTGGGCCTGCTCACCAGCATGGTGGATGACATGTGGCATTACGCTGGGGACCAGTCCACTGACGTGAGTGCTCTCTGCAGGCCCGCAGGCTACTGGCAACGCTTGGATTAAGCATTTCCTCAGGAAGTTTGTGAAACTTCTTTGATAACAAATCCTTCACGGGACTACAGTGTCATTCCCATCTTGGAAAGGGGAGGCTAAGGTATGAGGAGGGTCCCTCCACAAGCCACGGTGGGATCTAGGTCATCTTCATTCAGGGACCAGTGCCGTAGCCATGAGCCATTGGTATTCCTTCCCCCACTAGACTGGTGACAAGGCATCAGAGGGCCTTGTGATTGGATTGCCATTTTATAATCATTTCCCCCTCAGTCTTCTATGATTTAGATTCCGTAGCAGACTTTCTCAGTGTGTGTCTTTTATGAGACTGATTAAAAAAAAAAAAAAAAGAATGCCATGGAGACACTCGTTGCTTTAAAAAGAAACTCTCTCCCTGTAGTCCATGTTGGCTTGCTTCGCTAAGAGATCAATAAGCCTTTAAACAGGCACCAGGAAAGAATCTGACTTGTTAGTGCTACCATATTTCTGGTAGGAAATTAAAAATATATATATATATACCTTCATAAAGGAAATTAATGTGTGATGGTACTTTGTGGAATCCAGGATGGGAGGCGAAAAAGATGCTCCCACCACAGTTATAACAAAGTGCTTTAATAAACTTCCATCGTGTGGGAATATACCACCAACAGAGATGGTAGGAAAATGAAATTAGAAAGCTAAGAAATCAGAGGGATAAAACACAAAGCAGCCGAGCTAGGGCTCTAAAGAGTGGTTCGCCAGGACAGTCAGAAGTTGCTGAAGGACTTGAACTCTCAGCTCTTCCTAGGTATTCCAGTCTGTCCATGATGCTGTCTCAGCCCTCACTTCACTGATGAACACGCGAAGGTTTGGTCATTACTGCCTGACCACAGGGCCTCCCTGGAACTTCGATGTCCTGAGACTTAGGCTTTTCACTGGCGTTTCCAAAGCCGAGTGGATGTAGCAAAATCACGTGGGGCGCTTATGAAACATCCAGACCCCGGCACTTATTTCAGACCTCTTGACTCTAAGATGTTGGGCCCAGTAGCTTGCATGTTTAATCTCCCAGGTGATTCTGACACCCAGCCTAGTTTGGGAACAGCAGTCTTGTCTAGAGGGCCCTGTGTATCTGTGAGGAAAAGAAGAAATCAGGAGGAAGCCCAGGAGTGCCAGTGGCTTTGGGTAGGAACTACCCAGACTTCCCCCAACCTGCAGCAACAGTGGTGACCCACCTCTCTGATGGGTTTCTTTGCAGTTTAACTGGTACACCCGCCGAGCAGTGTTGGCTGGCATCTACAACACGACAGAGCTGGTGATGATGCAGGACTCCTCCCCAGACTTTGAGGACACTTGGCACTTCCTGGAAAACCGAATTAACGACGCAATGAACGTGGGCCACACTGCCAAGCAGGTAGCTGGGGGCTAGGCATTTGGGAAGCCTCCTCACTAGGCACACTGTCTTCCTTGGGCTGCACTGGTCACTTGTCTGTTCTCTTGCTCCCCTTTGACTTCAGCTGACAGTCCCCAGGGCCTACCCCGAAAGCCACACTTGGCCCATTTGTGATTGTGTTGTCCATGGGCTCTTCCTCCAGTACACAGAGCCCTCTTGACTCTACCTGTCGGGGCTAATAGGCCTACTGATTTGTCCTACCTGTCTCACCTTTGAGCTAGTGGTGGGGGCCTGAGAGAACCTGACTCTGACTCCTTCTAGGTAAAGTCCACCGGAGAGGCACTGGTGCAAGGACTCATGGGCGCAGCGGTGACAGTGAGTACTGCCCAGCTCATCCCTGCCCATCCATTCTCACGTGTGTCACTGACCCCAAGTAGTTTTGTAGCCTTAAACTGGAAAGCTAATAATAAGACTGACAGTGGTTCAGTCCCAATCTCTAGATCCCAAGTACCCCACTTCTATTTTTTACTGGCATCAGGAAACAGTGCTTACTCCCGGGACCCTGGTATGTCAGATCTCTGCATCATAGCCACGCATGCTGCCTTGGAAATCTCAGTCTTTCCCATTGGAGTCCTAGGGTCAGGGCAAGGTCTCATCACTCTCTGTTTCCATCCCTTTGTCAGCTCAAGAATTTGACAGGTCTAAACCAGCGCCGGTGAGCAAGAAAGGGTGTAAGCTAGAGTGCCCAGAAGAATACCCGAGGATATATTTAAAGGGCTTTGAAACGTATGAGGTGCCGTCCATGAAACAGGGTGTTAACGAGAGAACACCGAAGGCCTCTACACACTACCACAGCCACCTGGAAACCACAGGGCACTGGAGGATAGATACAGTTGTAGCCCAGGGTTGGGCCACTTTTTCAGTTCCTAACACCGGGCCCGGCCTCCTGATGCCTTTCTGCATTGCAGCACTCAATCAAGCATTCAAGCCACAGAAACCCAGCACGCCCCTGTCCTCGTCTCTCAGGCACCTTGATCATGTCTTAACCTGCCTAGAAATGCTCTCTCGGGCTCCCAGGTCAGAGTCAGGGTCTGAAGCCACCCCAGGTGGTAGCTCATCCACAGCACAGCACAGGCCTGTGCACCCAGAGGGAACCATGCTGCCCTTTCCTTCTCTGGTGTCCTGAGATGCTGCACTGGAAACCCCCTCGCAAGCTGCCTCACCTGAGACAGGTGCGTGCTGGATGGTACTGCCCAGCCTGGCCAGAGGTGTGATTCCAGGCCCTGTGTTGAGTTACACCAGCATGCGTTGCAGGACTATTCATGAACTTAGAGTCTGTAAAAATTATAATAAATATGTTTGAAGCAATTTCCTGTTGTGTAGGTAGTTTCCATATAGACCATGGCAGGTATCCAAGACGCCAGAGTGAGACAACAGTGTTGTGGAAAAGGCTTGAAACTAGCAGCCAGGAGACCTGAGTTCTGGTCTTGGTGCTGCCTAATACTACTGAGCAGTTAGGACAGCTCTGCATCTGTGGGCCCAGGCTTCCCATCAGTAAAATGTGGATGGCAGCGGCCTTTTCCCCCTCACCATTAGCTCCTTTGACTCCTGTCTGTCACTAACTATTTCAGTGGCACAGTCTTTAGCTTTACTAGTTCTCTCAGCCTCTACACTGTCTGGGCTTCCTTTTTCAGTCCGGTTAACTCTGTTTCATTAGTCTTCCCAGGCTGCTGTGATGAAATATGGCACAGTTCTAGAAGCTGGAAGCCCAAGATCAAGGTGCCAGCCAACTTGGTTCTTAGAACTTTCTTCCTGACTTGCAGACGACCGCCTTCTCCCTGTATTCTCACATGACAGAGAGAGAACAAGCTCTGATGTCTCTCCCTGTTCTTATAAGGGCACTAATCTCATCATGAGAGTCCTACCCTCATGACCTCACAAAGAGCCCCATTTCCAAACATCCTCACATTAGGGGTTAGAGCTTCAACATTTTGGTACATACAGCATCGCACAGCAGCTGTCTTCTGCTTTGCTGTCTCCTACCCAAGTAGACTGAATGATGGGGGGAGTAACAAGCTAGTAGGAATTTCCAGTCTCTTCTTGTGTTCCTTCCTCTGGGTCCTTTCTGCACCTCTCTAATTCTTTTACCTCGACATCCTGTCAAATTCCCTGCAGTAGCTATTCCAAATTTCATTCCATTCTCTCCTTTATAGGATCTGTCTTATACTCAGAAGACTACTTTAATTCTTAATTTACTGAGATGACACAGGCTGTGTAGCAAGGGCCCCCTCAATGCTCTTCCCCTCTGTCTCAGGAGGAGGTGTTACTCCTTGCTAAGGCAAACTCCTCCTCATCTCCTCTGATTACTCTTCTTCTGCCCCCTAAATGTTGTCCCCTGCCAAGTTCTATTTTAGGGCTTCTCTGTATAAGCTGCTGCCACCTGGGAATTCCCTGGCGGTCCAGTGGTTAGGACTCTGTGCTTCCACTGCAGGGGGCATGGGTTGGATCCCTGGTTGGGGAACTAAGATCCCACAAGCCACACGGCTCGGCCAAAAAAAAAAAAAAGCTGCTGCCACCTTTTTGAAGCCCACTCTAACCTCTCTCTAGGCTGTTTAGGGGACTTTGGTAATTCTTTATTGAATGTTCAACCTATGAGATGCACACTGCCAGGCACTGGAGATGCAGAGATGAAGAACTCATACCTACTCACTGCAGCTACACAGAACTGTAGATGATATCAATACATTAAAGAGCATTGTATCTTCTTGCAGTTTCAGAAGTGCATGATCCAGACTTGGGGTGTGGAAGGGAAAGGGTATAAACCTGTTGTTCAAGTATACTTTGCTAAAGTGTACGTTCATCCCTCGGTATCCGTGGGATACCTGCTCCCCACCAAAACCTGTGAATGCCCAAGTCCCTTATGTGAAATGGTGTAGTATTTGCATATGACCTACACATGTCCTCCCATATAATTTAAATTATTTCTAGATTACTTATAATACCTAATACAATGTTTAATGCTATGTAAATAGTTGTAAATACAATGTAAATGCTATATAAATAGTTGCTGGGCATACAGCAAATTTGCTTTTTTGGAACTTTATGGAATTTTTTTTTTTTTTTGATCTTCAGTTGGTTGAATACACGGATTCAAAACCCTTGGATACGGAGGACCGACTGTACTTTTATTCTTCCATAAATGTACAGACTTCATTCTTTTAAAAAACGTTACTGTATTCCTATGTTTGTATATTTAATCAGGTCTCTGTCAATGGGCAAGTAGTTTTATCTTCTGCTACAGACTGCTGCAGTGAACGTCCTTGTAGATGTATCTTTGCTTACTACTGCAAGTACTTCTGCAGTATGAATTCCTAGAAGTGTTATGGTTGAGTCAAGCGCGTGTGCATGTTTTGCCAAATCGCCCTCCAAATGGTTGAACCTGGTGCCCTTTAGAGAAGGGGGCGGGGGTGGAAAAAACTTTGGGCCTCCGAGCAGCAGGTGGCGCTCTGAGCGCCTCTCCGCCGAAGCGGCAAGGCGACGCCGACCGACTTCCGGTGGCGGCGTTGGCGCAGGCGCAGTACAGCCGACGCTGGAGGCCGAGAGAGTGGAGGGGCGCGATGCCGTATGCCAACCAGCCTACCGTGCGGATCACGGAGCTCACCGACGAGAATGTCAAGTTCATCATCGAGAATACGGACCTGGCGTAAGGCTTCTGAGGGAAGAGGCTGGCGGCTCTGGAGAGCCGCGGGCCCCAGCCTAGGTGGGGCGGGGGTCATCTTTCCAGACCAGGGCTTTCGCTTTGGGAACCGTGGGTCGCGGGGAAGGCCTGTCGAGGCTGCGGTGCCCACACGCCGCTTGGTTTTCATTCCTCAGGGTGGCAAATTCTATCCGGAGGGTCTTCATCGCTGAGGTGCCCATAATAGGTAAGCGACCCCCGCCTTGTTGCCAGGGCCACCAGGTCTCCCCCCCAGCCCTCCCCATACCTTGGCGCTCCTGCCTCCAGCCTTGGTTTGGGCCGGGGATGGGGGCGCTGAGAGAACAGTAATGCTGCAGACTTGACTGGTCTCTGTGCCCTTGGCCCTGGGCCACTCTGGTCACCTCCCTGGGCTATTTAGTTCCACTCTTCCACGTGCGTTGGTGGAGAGCACGGGTTCAGGAGTCTGTGGACTTGGGTTTGAATACTGTTTTCACTTACTGTCTCTGTGAAATTTGGGCAAGTTATTAAACTGTGTGCTGCAGTTTCCTCTCTAACGTTCGGACACTAATGGTAGTTATCAGGATGATGTCAAGTATTAAGGAGGTAATCTCTGTGCATTGTGTTCAGTGAGTGTCTACTACCGGTAGATGTGAATCTGTTCCGTCAACTGTATTTAGGGAGCATATAAGCACCAGGCAGTGGTGCTAGGCATTGGGAACGCAGAGCTGTAAAGTACAGGGTTCCTGCCCTCCAAAGGCTCACAGTGAAGTTGCAGGAGAAAGATGAATTCACAGACAACCCAAATGCAAGACAGACTTTTGGATCAATTAAAGAGAAGCATAGCTACAGGGCCCTTGGTGCCTAGAAGAGGGAGAATCTGTTTCTGCTTTGGTTCCAGCCATTCTGCACTAGGCGTTCTACACGTTTACAGATACACTACAAATATCTTCTGAGTGTCAGCCCAGAGAGTTTGGGTTATAGTTGCTGCATCAAGCATGCAGACGCCTAAGGAAATAAGCAGGCCAAATGCTTGGTAAAGAAGAGAACGTTATAGTTTTTCCACCATTACCACCCCCAGAGACTTTTTCAACTCAGAGCTTGGAGGGCTGGTCCTCCTTCTCTGCCTGATCACTCCATGTCCCGGGGCCTTAGTTCCATCACGAGTAAAATGAGGGACTTGTGCTTTAGGATGCAGCCCTGACATTCTAAGTGCCACTTTTCCCACAAATAATATTGAGCACCTGCTGCATTCCAGGCCCCAGCTAGGAATACAGAAGTTAAGACATCTGAAGACCCTGCCCCAAGGGATTTTTGAAGCATGAGGTAGAGACAAGACACACAAATATAACACAAGGCAAAATATGACAGGTGTCTTAAGAGAAGTCTGGACAGAGTTCTGGGAGGGAGGAGCTTACAGGGACAGTGTTCGTCTCTGTATCATGGAGGGCAGGCAAGGCTTGGTTTATAGGAGGCTCAGGATTTTCAGCTGCACAGGAGAGGTTAAGGGCATGCCGGTGGGAGGAAAGACACAGAGGCAGAGAAGCATGGCTCATGGTCCTTATTTGGCTTGGGTTGAGGAAGCAATAGGAAGCATAGGACAAAGCAGGTTGGGGCTAGGTCATGTCTGGTCCTCTTCTGACCTCCGTACCTAGTGTCCATGCCCCTCATTGGGCAGTTGGGCTGCAGTGCCATTTGATTAATGAATTTAATTGTTTATGTGCAGATGTTTATTTGTGAATGAATGAGTGAATGTGTGTTTAAGTCAGGCGTGTGTGACAGGTACAGTTCTTACCATCCTACTAGCTCATTGCTGGTAGGGATTGGGTTGTATACTTAGTATGCCTCGCTCATTAAAGGATTCTGTAAGCATTAGTTGGTTGAGTGATAATAAAGTATTAACTTGAGTAATCTGAGTAATCTGGTCACTATATCATAAAATGAGATGTGGACCATAAGTCTGTGTTACTTCTGTGAGGTTTGTCTGAGTTTCAAGTGCTCTTGGATTTGGTGTTGGCATGAATAGCAGATTTAAGTGCTTCCCACAGAAATAATCAGCTCAAAGAAACACGTTCCCACTCCCGTGGTATTCTCTAATAAGTAAGTCAGTGTTTTTTCGGTGGTACAGGGAACTCTCTGCATCAGATCCACCTGAGCAGGGAAGCAGGGTGTGGTGTGTGTGGTTCTTGTTAAAATGCAGCTTCCTGGTCCCCACTCCAGAGCTGTGAAATCAGAGTCTCTGGCAGCCTGGCCAGGCCTCTGCAATTTCATAAGCATTAGATGATTTTTAAATCTGGAGAACCATTGCTCTTAAGTCTTTAGATAAATGTGGTGGCTAAACTGCATGTCTCCTTTTCTGCTTCCTTCATTCTTTAGCAATTGACTGGGTTCAGATTGATGCCAATTCCTCAGTCCTTCACGATGAGTTCATTGCTCACAGGCTTGGTGAGTGCTGAGTTTGGAGAGTTAAAGGGAGGGGGCTGTGCCGGTGTCAGAGGAGAAAGCCTCCTCACTCCCAGGGTGACTTCTGGGTTCTCCTTTTGGCTTGGCCCCTTGGCCTTCTTTAATGTGCTTTTCTGTCTTCCAGGATTAATTCCCCTCACGAGTGACGACATTGTGGACAAGCTGCAGTACTCCCGGGTATGCTGTGTGCTTGGATAGAAGGTCGGGAGTGGGGGGAGGCAGGGAACTTTAGTTCTTACAGGGATTTTTCCCGACATCTTGCTTTCAGCTTTTAGAAAGACAATGTGGAGATGTTGTCTAGAGCCCAAAGCAGGCATTGATTGGTCTTTGGTTCTGATGGACCTCAGATTGATTAGTCTCAAGGGGCATCGGGGAGTCTCATTAGCCAGCCACATAAGAGGGGGCATACTCCTGGATGCCCAATTATTCGGAACGGGTGGGGCTGTTCCTCTTCAGACTCTGCTTTCCAGAGCATCTCTTCCCAGGGACAGGGGCCTAGGAGGCTAAAGGAAGTCGACAGAGGTTAGAGGGTGAGGAGAAGGAGCAGAGGGAGTGAGAGCTGTCCCACCGAGCAGCACCTGAGTGACTGGGGTACTGGTGTCTGCAGGTCTGTGCCTCACCCCGTAAGTTCTGCTAGTTCAACACGGCTCCCTGCCTCTAGGGCCAGGTTTGCACTTCCATGACACGTTAACAGACTTAGAACTAGGGAGAGTGTAGGACAGGATTAGGTTACCTGCATCCTTTCAGCAGAGCTGCATTAGGTAACAGCTTGAGACTATTCCTTCTTGATGGCTGTAGGTGATCCTGAATCAGCCCATTTTCTAATATTCCCGAGGGCATGTCATTTTTATGGTGGCTAATTTGATATATTTTGTAAATTTATATGTGTTTTTTAAAAGAACTGTTCAAGCACACAGCAAAGTGTGGAGCTAATATAACAAATAGGCATGCTCCCACCAAACCGGTTGTCACATTCTAACATTTCACCATTTTGCTCCATGTCTCCAGAGTCTGTTTTTAAGAAATAAAACATCACATATATTGGTGAAGACAGTTGTACAACCAGTTGAAGACCAGTTAGTCAGTATCTTATATAAAGATATGCATCCCCCATGACCTAACAGTTCCTTCCGTTAAATTTGTTTCTAGTATTGCATTTACTGAGCAAAGATGGTATGGATTTTTTTGGGGTTTTTTTTCTGAAAATCTTCAGAAAAGTGAAAAGTAGAATAAATACTCATTGTCTTTTCACCTGTAATTTCCAGTTGTTGATATTTTGCTGTATTTGCTTTGTGTTTCATATAGATGTGATTTTTGCTGAACGATCTGAAAGAACGTTGCAGAAATCATGACATTTCTCCCCCGAGCTACATCAGCATGCATGTCCTAAAAATAAGGATATTTTCCTACATAGCCGCACTTATCATGCCTAGGAAAATTAGCCATGATTTGTACTATCTATCTACAGTCTAAATTCAGATTTTCCTAGTTATCCTCAAAATGTCCTTAACGGTTTTTTTGTTTGGCTGCACCACGCAGCTTGCGGGATCTTAGTTCCCTGACCAGGGATTGAACCCGCGCCCTTGGCAGTGAAAGCGAGGAGTCCTAAGCACTGGACCGCCAGGGAATTCCCCTTAATTGTTTTTTGTTTGTGGGTCTGTCATTCATGCATTGCATTCAGTTGTTATACCTCTTTAGTCTCTTGATCTCTTGAACAGACTCCTCTCTTTTCATTATTTTTTTTTTGAGGTTAAGTACCTTTTCATATTTTTGTCTTCCATTACATTTTGCTTCTTTAATTTCATATTTGTGAGTGATTCAGTCTCAAGGGTCTAGGTTGCCTTCCTGTCTCACCTGTGTATGATTGCAGACTATCCAGGTATGGCCCCTAGATCTTCCTCATTGTCTTGAAAACATCGAAAATAGGTTGGATTTTCCTCACTGGCGTGAGGGGGAGAACAGTTTGCTTGATTACATTCTAGTTAACTCTCGTCTTGCCTGAAGTTAAACGGTAGCAGCTAATCTCTAATACGGGAGTGTTTCAAGAATCAGTTTAAAGAATGGCAAATGTGAGAATTATTGAAGCCAAGTGATGCTTACATTGTGGCAGTCTCTCACACTCTTCTCTGCTTTTGTGAAAAAGTTTCCGTATGAAATTTTTAAAGAAAAGGTCAGTAGTCTGGAATTTAAAATGTACTTTTTTCTATTGTTCCCTGGATTGTTTTATTTTAAATGGCAATTGCATTCCCAGGCTAGTCCACTTAGCTCAGGGGACGCTGAACTATGCAGTGTGAAAGCCTCTTCCTTCTTACCGCCTTGGTTCTCTGAGGAAGAGCGCTCCGGAGCCAGGGTGAGATGTTAGTGTGTCTCCCAGTGGTGGCCTGGCAGCGAGGGGTGGGAAGGACACGTGGACGCCAGCGTATAGGCGGTCTCTGAGCTGGGATGCGCCTGCCCTTGAGCAGCCTGAGTGGTGGGCAGATGGACACAGCCCACGAGAGCCTGGAGGCTGTGATCCACCCTCTCCCAGATGAAGAACCTTAAGGAACAGGGTATTAGAAGCGGGGAGCCAAGCCAGGATTCGCCATCTCTCCGCAGACTCACTCCTGCCTCTCTTCCTGCCTCAGGACTGTACGTGTGAAGAGTTCTGCCCCGAGTGCTCGGTGGAGTTCACCCTCGACGTGCGGTGCAACGAAGACCAGACGCGTCACGTCACGTCTCGAGACCTCATCTCCAACAGCCCCCGGGTCATTCCGGTCAGGAACGCTCTCCCTACCCAGGACCTTTGCTCTCCTGGCTCCAAGTGGGCCAGATCGGGGTGGATTCTTATAAGACACCGACTTTCCCTGTGTTACCTTCTGCCTTAACCTAAGCTTGATGCCTAGAAGTGCTAATAATTCTGGACTCTTGCCAGTGTGGGCAGAAGCACTGGTGCTGTGGGCCCTGTCCACTAAGGACCCTTTTAAAGGCCATGGTACTGTTTTGACTGGGGAGGTTGTCACAGAGCCATGAGGTAGGGGTTAGAGGCCAGTAACCAGCACAGACTGGGTCCTAGTGGGCACTTCTGCCACCTCCTCCTCAGGTATCCTCTCCTCGGCTCGGCAGGTTGCGGTCTGGAGGTACCGGAAGGTGGGTGCCAGAAGGGGTGCGTGGGGAGATGCGCAGCAGCTAATAAGTGCCTCTGTCTGGGCCCCTACAGGTGACATCCCGGAGCCGAGATAATGACCCCAACGACTACGTGGAGCAGGATGGTAAGGGCCCGAGGGGCGGACACCAGACCCAGGCTCTCGCGCTGCCTGGCCCTTCAGTGGCGCTGCAGGTCGGACTGCGGAGAGCTGTGCCTCTGCTGGCCCTCGACTGACTCACATCTCCCCACAGACATTCTCATCGTCAAGCTGAGAAAGGGCCAGGAGCTGAGGCTTCGAGCCTACGCCAAAAAGGGCTTTGGCAAGGAACACGCCAAGTGGAACCCGACTGCAGGCGTGGCTTTTGAATACGATCCCGACAATGCCCTGAGGCACACGGTGTACCCCAAGCCGGAGGAGTGGTATGTTCCTGCTGGGAGCGAAGGCAGGCAGGGCGGGCGGGTGTGGAAATGGCTCCTGGTGACCGAGATGGGGCAGCCTCACTGTGAGACACAGGTGCCCTCAAAGCGGCAGTAGCAACCTGTGCTGATCTGTGTTTGATCTCAGGCCAAAGAGTGAGTACTCAGAGCTGGACGAGGATGAGTCGCAGGCGCCCTACGACCCCAACGGCAAGCCGGAGAGGTAAGAGCCCGGTCTGGCACTTGAAGGTAACGTGTGTAAGGACGTACAGTTCTGATGCAGCCTCTGAGTTAGGGAGGCCCTTTCCCGCCCATCCCAGTTCCCCTCAGCTGAGGAGGGGCTGGTAACTGCTGCACCCACCGTATGTGCACATCCAGGCAGATTATCATCCCCCTTTGGTCGCTGGGGGAAGGGGGGCCCTCCAGTTATCCAGACTGTTCCTAGTCTGATTTTTCAGCTCCCAAAGAAAGATCAACCTAGGATCAAACCTAGGGCCCCAAAGTGACCAGAGCCTTCTAGTGACGAACATGAAAGTGCTGGAGCAGGTGACATGCTTACTTATCGTTCTCTTACCCCCAGTGTAGAATACATCCATACACGGGTGTTTTGAGATATTGTTCTGAGGTAGCCGTGGCCTCCTCGAGGTCCTGCAAAGTGCCCTGGGACCACTGTTTGTAAGAGGTTGGATGGAGGTCAACCCTGGGGCAAGGTCGAGTTCATGGGGAGAAAGGAGTCAGGACCCAGGAGGGAGGCGGGCCTGTGTCCATAGCTCATGAGAGCCTCATGGAGGGCTCTCACCAGACTCTTGCCTCTCAGGTTTTACTACAACGTGGAGTCCTGTGGCTCTCTGCGCCCTGAAACCATTGTCCTGTCAGCCCTGTCTGGATTAAAGAAGAAGCTGAGTGATTTACAGACCCAGTTAAGCCACGAGATCCAGAGTGACGTCCTGACCATAAACTAGCTGCAGCTCACCTGTTTCAGCAGAACAGCAGTTGAATTTTAGGTCTCTCCTGAGACTCCAGATCTTGGCTCCTGGGGACTGGACAGCTGTTGCTCAAGCTTCCTGGCAAGTCTTCAGTACCAATTAGAAAGGTAGCAGCGGGGAAGGGTAGGTCCATCCCAGCCTTGCGCAGTCACAGATTACCAGGGCCAGCACTGCTGTTGGAGGCAGGACGGTCCCTTCCCAGACATTTAGCGTCCCCGGCCCTGCCTGCTGATGGGCAGTAGTGCTGCCCGGAACATCCCTTCTGCCCTGTATTCAGTGTGCCTCAGGGGGCCATGGCATTCCCCTGTTGAGAACCACTGAGCTGAACTCTCATCTTCTGGGTATTTCAGTTCTTTACTTCAAATCCTTTCTGTTCACAAGTTGGAATGTTCACTGTTGCACCTTAGGCTTCTGTGTTAGCGCTGAATCTAGGACCCTACTCAGGCTCCTGCCAGCCCTTCCAGTCCCTGCCCCGGCCAGTCTATTGGTTCTTCACTCAAATTCCCAAGTGTCCCTAATTTGAGAATCCTGTGAGAGTAGTGTTAGGCCCAGGCTATCCCCCTCTTCCCGCCAGTAAGCCTTGTATTTTGTTCTCTACCCATGAGTTTTGAACATCACCAACAATGGCCAGGCTATTTAATTTGTGGGGGAGGGCAAGGGCCTTCATGGAGGTCTGGCCTTGACCACTTAGCCCTATAGGTAGGAACATACCCAAAGCAGTTCATTAGGCAGCCAGGCAGGAGAAGCCTGGAGAAAACCAGAGATCTAGTACAAAAAGGAAGGGTTATTTATTAACAGTAGTTGTCTTTTAAAGTTTTTATTTTTGGCAATAAAGAGCAAAACGTACGTAATCGCCTTCATGCGTCATCGTGCCACTAACCAAGCCAGCCAGCTCTGCCTCCCCTCCGTGGCCTTTGGGCTCCCTTCTTCAGGCTAGCTTATTCCTCTAGGTGGTCGTTCCCTGGGTCAGGGTCAGAGCTGAGCGGGCTGTGGCCACCTCCTGGGCTCCAGTGCTCTGTTGGAGGGGGCCTCTTGCTTTAGCAGCATCCTGCCACGACTTGAATAATGGTTATTTACAAGAAGGTCTGTTCCCTCAAATCAGAACCCTAAAATATTAAAAACAACCCAACACACACGCAACTAAAGGTTTGATGTGAGTAAAAAGATAGCCCTTCTGCACGGTCGTCAGTAAATACCAGCACTAGAAAATCAGTTGCTTTAATTGCATTTCAGCAGGGAGCCTCAGCACCATGTGGAGGAGGAAATGGGGAGGTCTCTGACCAGCTTCTGAGTACTTTGGCTGCCGGAGGGAGGCCAGACAGGGCAGAGGGGCTCCCTCTGTGGGAGCACTGCCCACGCCGGTCACTGAGAGCGGGCAGCAGGGTGCTTCCCCACTCCCCCTCACCGCAGTCCTCCTGTGCGGCAGGCCTGGCCCGAGGGCAGGAAAGAGCCCGGGACTGGCTGTCCTCCCTGGGCGAGGTAACCAGCACCCCCCACCCCCAGGGCGTCTCCTCAGCCTGCTAAGCATGAAGGAGTCTGGGCAGAAACCATTTTCAAGCCAGATTTTTCACCTGAGGTGTCAACCAGACGTCACCTCTGCTGAAAACTCCAAGTGCAAGGCTACCAAGTGGCACAGTGTAAGTTCGGATCCTTCCTGTGCCACTCTAGGCCCAGAGGAACTGAGAAGCCACCTGCTGTCTCCGCCCCTGGGCTGCTTGGGAAAAGCCAGCAGCCAGCGCGGCAGCCGGGAGTGTGGAGTGTCTCCCTCCTCTGGCCCTGGCAGCTCAGGTCCTGGCAGCAGGAGGGCTGGTACCATGGGGGACAGGGAAACCGCTGCCCTCACATTCAAAACAGCCTTGACTGTGGCCTGGTCATGGGATTAAAAACTGTGTATGTGGTGGCAGGGAGGGTCAGAGGGGGAATCTTATTAATACAGAATACATCATAAGCCATATATATTAAAATCATTAACAGTATATAGTCCCATGGTAGCTCCAGCCCCTCACACATGCTCAGGTGGCATGGCCAGCCCTTTGCCTTGGTCCAGTCTCACCCTCGGGGGCAAAGAAGGGACCGCTTGCTCCCTTTCCCCAGGCTCTTGGCCCACAGCCCCTCCATGCCATCCGTGACGCGCTGCAGGCAGCCCCAGTGGTCATCTGTGTGCCAGCTCTGCCGTCACTGGGAAGGGGCCTTGGCCTCGCTGCTGCCCCCCTGGCTGGGCTTTGGCTTTAGCAGGATGAATCTGTTGAGGAGGTCCGTTTCTGAGCTGGCCTGGGCCGTCCCATACCCCTCACCTGTGGACACACAGGCAGGCTGAGGCCTTGGGCCCGGGACAGAAGGCCCCTGCCCAACATGCCCTGTCCTCCACAGAGCCTCCTGGCCGGTGCGGGTGGGGCCCAGCAGTGACTCACCGGCATAGCTGGAGGCCTCAGCGATGTTCTGGGAACCGGTGATGTGGTGCCAGTAGGCACTGCGGGGCAGCATGGTTGTGGGCGTGCAGGGGTATGAGTAATGTTCCGTGCCCTTGTTCAGCAGCTGTGGGGCAGAGAAGGGTCAGTGGCTAAGCCCAGAGCAGCCAGCCCAAGACCCTGCCTGCCTCTCCTGGACACACCAGCTGGAGACAGCTGCCACTCTCCCGGCCCCCGGCCCACCCGCCAGCCTCCCCCTACCCTGGACCGAGACACGCACTGCCTCACCCTCACGTTCTTCTCCATTTCCAGCAGGACCCTCTTGTGCTGCTCGGCGATGGCCAGGGTGGCACTGTGGACCCGCTGGTAAATCTGTTCCCCATCCTGCGTCTGGAAGGTGTAGAGCCCTTCCCCAGCGTCACACATCCTGGGGACACAAGTAGCGCCGAGAGCCAGGTGGTGGGTATAACCCCATGTGTGTGCACATGCAGTCAGGCTCTCGTCTGGGAACAGGCAGGGCTGTCATCTGAGGGTCTGACCACCCAGCTCAAACACGCTGAACATTTTCTGTGTGCCAGGTGGGGGTCTATATGCTTTACAAGGATTAATCCATTCCATTTTCCCCACCACCCCACTCTGGTCTGTGTGCTACTACAGTTTCCTCGTTATTATAATTTTTCTCAAGCCATTTTATAGATGAGGAAACTGAGGCATTCAGAAGGTAACGACGAAAGTTACACAGTGGATTATACAGAACTTGAGTCTAGGCAAGCTATACCCAGTCCTTACCGTAACCCAGTCTATGAGGTTAGGTACTTTTATTATCCCCTATTTGACAGAGGAGGAAACTGAGACTCGGGTCCACAATCACAGAGCTAGTCAATGCCAGTGCCAGCATCTGATCAGAGCCTGAGCAGTCTGACTTGGTAAACAGCTTCACTTGACCTACCTGCTGTGAGTCTCAATTTCTTCATCTGTAAAATGGGTTCCCCGTCAGCATGCTGTGCTGATAAATAACTTAAGCTTCCAGCACAGTGCCCGACACAGTGAATGGCAGCTACCATCATGACCGCGGTGGGACGGCGGGGAGGCGAGTGGGTCCTACCGGCCAGCCTCGAAGGTAAAGCGTGTGGCATCCCGGCCATAGCGGCGCAGGGCGCAGAGGGGCCACGAGACGAGCTTCACGCGGGGGTTGTGTATGTCCCAGAGGTAGATGTTCTCGTGGGTGATCTGCAGCTTGCACTCGCCATACACATCCAGGTTGGGGCAGGGCAGCAGGAAGACGTTGAAGCGATCTGGATGAGAGTGGACAAGTGGGCCTGGAGCTTTGTGGGGGGCCTGGGGGGGTCTCCCTCTCACCCCCACCCTGTGCCAGCGCCAGGCCTCACCTGTCTGCTCGCACTGCACTCCTGGGGCCAGGAGGTCCGGCTCTCCCAGACTGATGTCGTTGAGCCTCGACCCCAGGCACTCCACAGAGAGAGTCTTGTACCACTCCTCTGCCTCCAGCTCTGGAGAAGATAGTCCCTCTTCGTGCCGCCAGCTCAGGGGCCCACAGCAACCCACCCCATGTGCTTCAGCCGGAGTTACCCCACCCCGCCAGGCAGAGAGGGCAAGGCCAGTGGGTTCTGCGTGCCTGCCCCACCTCACCCTGGGGCTGCTCCCTCAAAGGTGCCCTCCACCCACACATCATACCCAGGCAGTGGACCTTGACCAGCCCACAGCCTGCAGCCGCATCCCCTCACCTGAGTCACAGGTGAAGGTACGTGCCGAGTCGTCGGTGAATATGATGGCCACTGCTTGTCTCTTGGTCTCCTTGGGGAGCCGTGTGACACACTTGACGTTGCTGATCTCTGTCACCTGGAACAGCATCCACAAGGTACTCGGCCAGGTTGAAGCATCTCCCTCTGCATCCCCCACGGCTCTGCCACCCCCAGGAGGGTCCTCTTGGCCCTCAGGACTCTGAACAAATCCTCGCTGCTTACAGGTTGGGAGAGCTAGGGCCCGGGCCCCCTAACCTTGGGGCAGCCTCGGAGGCACACTGACTTCTCATCTGGATACTTCTCCAGCCGCTGGGGCCCCTTGCTGGAGGATTTCCGGAACACCAGCCAGCACCTCCGGTAGATCTGTGGGACAAGATGGCAGGGGGATCAGACCCCGGACCACCCCCAAGGCAGCCGGTGACCCTGGAGTTACCCCTGCCTACCACAGCAGGCAGTGCCGCACAGCCTTCCAGGGAGCTCAGGCCCAAGAGATCTGGGGACAGCTGACACCAGCATGACACCCTGCCCTGGGGAAGAGGACCCTCCCCGAATTGAAAAGTCAGTCGTTTCTTGGCTGGCTCTGAAAGGCTGTCCCATAAAGGGTGCTCCTGAGTTACTGTTTACTGAGCTCAGCTCTGGGTGTAACGTAAGTAGCCAACATTTATGGAGTGCTTCCTATTTGTACTTTTTGTTATTAGCACTCTTCACATTTAATCTCAGGGTCACTCTTGAGGTCGCTTCTATTATCATCTCCACTTTATTAGACAGGGAATGAGGCACCCCAAAATTGAGTAACAGCTAATGAATGGTAGAGCTGGTATTTAAAACAGGCTGCCTAGAACCAGGGCTGTCCTGGGAGCCCGCTGTGCTAAGGTTCTGCCCAGGGCCCCAGGAGCACCCGCCACGACAGAGGCAGTGCTGCGGGGACAGGGATTAGGCCCTTGCCCGGTCCCAGCCTGCAAAGCACCGTGGCCCTTGTTCTTAGAGCCGGGGGAGGGCTCTTGATGTGGGTAACACCCCCTCTTGTCTCTAGGACCTTTCACTAACCCTCTCTTCTCATTCTCTGACCAACCCTGGAGTGTAGGGAATCAGGGTTAGTTCCCTGTTCCAGCTGGGAAACCAGAGGCTCTCAGAGATCAAGGGGCAGAACCAAGAAACTGGGGTTACCCCAGAGCACGGTGCCTTCCCGGGCAAGTTCCCTCCTTGTCCCAACCACTGCCCGTACCTAAATCCACCCCAATTCTCTGTAGCTTCACGGACTCCATCCAAGAGGCAAGAGCCAGGGAGCAGGAAGCCAACCACTCTCCGGGGCTAAGGGGCAAGCTGGCTTGTCAGACAAGCCCCCACAAAGGGGTGGCCCTAGCCACCTGCCTGGGCTGCTGACTCTTCCTCCCATGGCCCCCTCCCTCCCACCTTAGGCTCTCTTCCAGCCCAAAGTCTGGGTGGGATGTACCTCCTCTTTCAGCAAGCACTCCAGAAGCCTGGCAGAGCCATTCCCCGGGAATCTCCAGTGCTCCTCTCACTGGCAAACAGTGGGGAGACTGAGGGGCCCAGAGCAGAGGAGGCGAAGGGGCCTCTGGGCCACAGGCTCAAGCCCCCTCCCCTTCTCTGCCCTGCTGTGTGGGTACCAGGTCCTCGGCAGGCAGGATCCTGGGGTGCGGTGGGCTCAGGCAGTCCCCATCCCAAGAAGCTACTCACAACCAGGCTATTTCTGGCCCCTGAGACTAGGAGACATGTCTGTCCCTGCCCCCATGACCCTGGCTCAGCCCCTGGTCTATCCACCTAAACCCCAGCAGGCCTCAGCTCTCAGCTGGGGAGCTCCTTTAGGGCAGAGACTATATTTTATTCTCAGAATCCTCACATCCCAGTCGCTTCGTTAACAGACCTCTGCTGAACAAGTGAATGATAATATGAAGGGACCGTGAATGAATGGATGGATTGATGGATGAATGCAGGAATGCTGCCGACCCAGATATGCCCTGCCAGGATGGGCTCCATGCCGTCTGCAGAGGCAGGGGCAGAAGTCCTGGGGGCCTGAGCACTCCGGTTGCCTGGTTACAGGACACACACACACACACACACACACACACACACACACGCAGCACGCACACGCAGCACGCACACACACAGCCCCAGGGAGCCACTGCGCTCAAGAGCCCTCCTTCCCCACTTCTCATAGGTCTTTGATCAGCGCTTCAGAAACACTCTGCCAGAGCTCTGCCTTGGGAGGAAAGCCCTGGCAGGTAGGACGATCTGCTCCTGATCTCTTCCACCCCTTACCGCCTCGCCTCTGTGGGCTGAGGCAAGAATGGCTGCCCCGGGACAAGAGCAGCTGGGTGGCCGCAGCCCCTCACAGCAGGTCTGCAGGGGGAAGCCGGGTTCCCTGAGTGCGAGCGATTCCAGACCAGGCCTGGCCACGCCCCAGCCCCTAAACCGTCCCCCTGACTGTGCCCACCATGGGTTCCCAGGCCTGCCCCTGGAACAGGCCTGGTTCTGAGCCCAAGCGGCCACCCCAAGTGGCTTGCCTTCCTGGGAAGCTCTGCTCTGGACAGGGTCGCAGCCCAGCTGGCCCCTGGGGACCTGACAGGTCTGGGCCCTCAGGAACGAGTCACCACACTAGAACCTGGGCCCCCACCCCCTTGCCTCCCCACCTCAGCCTTAGTTCTTCTCCTTGTTCTGTGCGCAAAGTGGGTTCCATCCTTCTCTCAGGGCACGAACAAGGTGGCCGATGGCCACCACAGCCCAGGTTGGGATACAGTCCAAATCCAGTTAAGACCCCAAACATGCCCACCAGCTAAGCGGCCGCCTCCTGCCGGGACAGAAGAGCCTCCCGCAGGGGCCCTGGGGGTTGAGGGCACAGGAGGGGAAGGAGGTGCAGGAACCGCCCTGCTCCAAGGCCAGTCCTGCTCTGTCTGGTTCGCAGGCAGGGAAGCTGAGTATCAGAGCCCTGCTCCTCCCCCACCCCACTCAGCTGAGCCAGGAAGCCTTGAGCGGTCCATCAAGGCCATGGGGGAGGGGGGAACGGAAGGGCAGGGGACCCAGGTAAAACACAAGACTTGGGCCACTTCAGTCGCCAGGGTTTTCTTTCTACTGGGGAGACCCCTCACTGGAGGAGGGAGGAGGGTCCGGGAATAAAGCCCGCTCTCGGGACAATCTCACCAAGATTATTAAATTGGTCCCCGGGGCCCCTGCTCATGCCTTTTGGGCGGTTTCCAGCCGTACGGGGTGGGAGAGGGTGCACACCCAGCAGAGGTGTGTCTGAGGCCTCATCTCCACAGGCCCTCCAAGCCCCCAGCCACCTCCAACACCTGGGAGGAAAGCAGCCTGTCCCAGTGCCACGGGCCATCCAGCCCAGCCAGGTTCTCTCTCATAAACCACGTAAACACCGGCTTCTGCACCCCTCCCACCACTGCCCTCTCCCCAGCAACCAACCACTCTCCTTCTCAAATGCTTTTTTTAACTGGAAAAGCAACCACCAAAGATAAATAAATAAACGCCCGTACACAGAAAGCAATGGGAAGCAGGGGAGATGAGGTACTTAAAAGCAAAGAGGCCAGGAGAGGGGAGGAAGGAAACGAGGAGGTGATGGCAAGGGGAAGTGAGAAGCCCGTCTCAGCTCGGACACAGCCCGGCATTTCCAGCCGCTGCCCTGGCGACAACTTCAACAATAGCAGGGGAGCCGCCTGCCCATCGGCTGCCACCGCTGGCCCAGCCGCTGGGATGCCAGCCAGCCAGCCCGGCTGGGGCGGGAGCTGCAGCAGGCAGAGCCGGGCCCAGGCACATGCTGGGCAGCCCGCTGGCCAGAAGCCTCGAGACCAGCAATGCACGATGCCGGGCCACAGGCGGGCAGCCGCACACCCCAGACACGCCACCAGGCGCCAGCCCAAGTTCCTTGGCAGGGCCCCCTGGAGGTGGCTCACCCCGAGCTTCCTGCTCTTCATCTTCACGTAGCCCTGCTTGACGATGTCGTTGAAATTGGTCGCCATGGTTTCTCCACCGTCTTTGAGGCTCTGGCCGGCCCAGGCGAGGGGAGGGATGCCCAGGTGGCCTCGGTTTCCCGGCTCCTCCGATCACCTGTTCGAGATACTCCGTCGGGGCTGCCTCAGCATTGTTCTAGCAGCTCTTTCGCCCGGAGCCTGCTGGAAGTAAAACTGACAGGGAGATTACACAGTGACATCTTTCTCTTCCCCTGGCTGTCTCGCTCTTTCTTCCTTCCTCTTCCCACACTCCTCCCTCCCTTCCTCCCTCAGCCCGCCCTTCTTCCTTCCCTTCCCTCCCCACCCCAGGACGACAGAACCATTCAGGAAAACCGAGGTGGAGGCAGCTACGAGGAAAATGGTCCAGCCCAGTCCCCTCCCTCACGGCTGGGGCTGGCGGTTAACCCCTTCCTGGGAGGACTGGCTCCGGCTCCTGCTGTGGAGGTGCGGGCAGAGGAAAGGAGGTGGCCCCGAGCTGCTGTCGGGCCCTATCTCCTGCTACAACTTAGGGGTAGACTTAGAGCAGGCCCCCCTCCTGTGCACAGGAGGCTCCACACGGGAAAGCCTTCCCAGAGATGGGGCTCTTGGGAGATGGCACAGATTCTGGGACCCATGCTCCCCGAGGTTAGACAACTTCCCTTGTCAGTCTCAGCAGACCCCCCAATCCCTCTGCCCCACCCCGTTCTATACCTGGTTCTCCTCAGCTCCAGGCAAGAGGCTGAGAATCGTCACCTCAAGCCCACTCAGGCCCTGCTCTCTGCCCCTGGAACTCTTCAGCAGCTCGTCTGGGTGCTGCTTCCTGGGTGGGAGGGCAGAGTCCAGTGGGGCGGGCTCTCAGATAAGCCTGAGGAATGTGCTGGGCAGGCTGGAGGTGGCCACTGTGGAAGCAGTCACCTCGCCCTGGCGCTGGGAAGGTCAGGCTGGTCTGTGAGGGCACTGGGTCTGGCCAGGACTTGCGGTGCCCCACATCCTGAGCACAGGCAGGAGTTAATTACATGGAGAACTAGCAATCACCTGGGCTTGGGGCAGAGGACAAAGCTGGACCACACTGAGGGGCACCCAGGGGCAGCCAATACGCATCGGGAAAAGGGGTGCCGTCAGGGGCTCTCAGAATCAGGCAGATTACCAGATAACGAAGACTCAGACTTAGGGGGAGGTGTCTCAGGGATGACCCAGTCCAACATCCATTCTACATCATTTTACAGTTGGGGAAAAGAAAGCTGCCCAGAGGGGATAAGCAGCACGGCCAAGGTTACACAGCAAGCCCATGGTTCAGCCAGGGACAAATAAGTTCCAGAGTGGGAGATGGAGGCAGGCCTGCGGGTGGAATGCCCTGCCACATGGCTCTGGCGGCCTGCCACCACCTAAGCCTTCTCTGCCATCCAGGCTCAGAGGCAGGGCTGTGCCAGCAACATGGCCCCCCGTGTCTCCAGGATTGCTGGGTGGGAACGGAGCAGTATTTCTGGGGTCAGCTGGGCATCTGTGCTGCCAGGACAGGGCCCTGGGGCAAGCATCCTGCTGGAGCTGCCAGCAGCTTGGCATTAATTAATCTTCTGGAGGCCTGTCGAGTCCCTAACAAGGAATAGATGTGACTACCCCAGTGAGCACACGAAAACAGGCAGAGGGACAGACGGTAGTGCTCCCTATGCCCCTTGTACCCCAAGAGCCTCTTCAGCACCCCTCCGTGGCCTCCCTGCCCATCCACTCGCTCTCTCCCAGCTCCCTGGGGGCCAAGACCCTTCCACACCCAAGTGGTCTGCTTTCCTCCTATAAGGTCTAGCGTGGGGTACCCTCCCTAGTACTGACCCCCAACATCCTTGCCATACCTGGGTGCTGGCACTCAAAGAAGAGTAAGTTTTCCCAGCTCTGCCTCTACCAGCTGGGGCTGCCTTGTCCCCACAGCGAGGACCAGCTCCGTAAAAGCCCCTCCCAGGTGCCAGCTGGCTGGCTGCTGGCTGAGGGGCCGCAGCGCGGAAGGCCCCTTTCTGAACACACCTACAGCGAGGCCCCTGGTTCATCCAAGGCAGCCATAGACGTGGCCCAGCCAGGAACATGAATCGACTGGCAGGTGGTCCCGCGTAAGCCATTTAACTCCTCAGCGCCTCAATTTCCCCACCAGTTAAAAAAAAAGTGAGGATAAATCCACCTATTTTAAATGAGGAAATGAATCTATGAGGCACCTGCCTGCCCACGTTGGACCCAGAGCTTCTGCCTTGAAAACCCCAAGGGCTGTTTTTATTGCGAGAGCTGCTGCCCAGCCGAGGGCTGTGAAAGCACCCTAACTCAGCCTTCCACCTGCCCAGTGCAGGCCTGCTCCTTCCTGGCTCCACCAGTTACCTTCTCAGCAGCACCCCTTGAGTGACTGCCATCACCAAGCTCTCAGGAGCACCTGTGCCATGTCTGTCCACAGTCCCACACCCCATGCTCTAGCAATAAACCCACAGAGACAAACCACTGGGAAGAGCAACCTTCCAGGGGAAGCCTGGGTGTCGAAGGGCCTGGCAGCCCACACTGGCCTGGAGTCACAGGTGGTGCTGACCTTACTCAGTCCCTAATGAATATGCAAGAGCAAGACCCACGCTGGGGCCCAAAGTGGTAGAGCAAAGGGGAGTTGGGGAGGAGGGAGAGAGGGGGAAGAGCCAATAGGTAGACTCACAAATCTGATGGGCAATGGGGACAAGGTGAGAGGGGGCACCCAGAGCCAACCCATGCCCCAAAGGGACTGCACTGTGTTAAGCAACAGAAACGGCCCCCAGGCTGAGCCTGTGCGGACCCAATGAGGCATCAAGGGACGGAGAGCAGCTGAGCTCAGCAGGCCAGGAACTGGGAAGGCAGCCCCCGCCCTGCTGCACCTGGGGCCACTTTCCCCATCACTCCTGAACAACCACCAGCTCTGCCTCTCACGAGCCTAGAGCAGGGGAAAAGGCCCGTGGTCTCAGGTGTGCAAGGTTAGCTCTGAGCACCCAGAGGGGCTACGCAGGACGCCCAGCAGCCCCCTCAGCACTGCGGTAGGGAGCAGGGACCCCCGTTCCTCCTCCCAACCTGGCATCGAAGCAGCTGCTCAACCAGAGATCGTCCCCGCCCTGGACCAGGCCACCGCTAGCTCCTCCAGAAAGAGGAGGAGCCCCCCCTCTCCCAGGAAGGGCAGGTGTCCTGTGCGGAGGGGGCATGAGACTCCCTGGTGCCCAGCAGAGGGGTGGGGAGCGGCCCCCTGCTCACCTGCCCCATGTGGCAGCCGTCTAAGCACCCCTCCCTGCACCTCGATTCTGCCTGGAGGCTTTGGCTCCAGAACAAACGCTACCCGCTGCTGTTGGCAACCAACGACTGAGCAGGAGCGGCTGCCTGCCTGGCTGGGCCTCCCCACCCCATGACAGATCGGATCTTATCAGGGCTTCAGGGACAGCCCTACCTGGACACTTGGACACCGTCTCACTGACGGCTTGCTGTCTCCACCCCCCGCAAAGATCCCATTGGCGGGATTCTCTCTGGCGTGAGGGTCATTTCCCATCACCTGCCTGGTCCTCTCTACCCCTGTGTGATTATTATCAGGGGCCAGGAGGAGGTCATCCCCTCCCCAGACGGCTCCACCCCTGACCTCCACCTATGCAAATCCCCACAAGCAACCACCACCTGAAACACTGCAGGTCCCAAGATGGGTGGCAAAGACAGATCAAAAACCAACGGGGTGGGGGGGTGGGGGTTCACTGGTGGCGCAGTGGTTAAGAATCTGCCTGCCAATGCTGGGGACACGGGTTCGAGCCCTGGTCCAGGAAGATCACACATGCTGTGGAGCAAATAAGCCCATGAGCCACAATTACTGAGCCTGCGCTCTAGAGCCCACGAGCCACAACTACTGAAGCCCATGCGCCTAGAGCCCGTGCTCCACAACAAGAGAAGCCACCGCAATGAGAAGCCCGCGCACCGCAACGAAGAGTAGCCCCTGCTCGCCGCAACTAGAGAAAGCCGCACACAGCAACGAAGACCCAATGCACCCAAAAATAAATAATGAATTAATTATTAAAAAAAAAAACGAACTGGGCAGAGAAGACTGGCGGGAGGAGAGGACATCTGAACAGCCCTCCAGTTAGGAAAGTGGTGCTGTGTCTCCACACCACTGCCACTCCGCTCTCTCCAGGTTGCCTGCTCACCCGTCCAGCCTCATCTCCCCCGGGGCTGGCCTTCTTTCTGTTCTTCAACATGCCTAACTCCTACGCACACAGGATCACTGCACTTGCTGTTCCCTGCCTAAAACTCTATTCCCTCAGATGGTCCAAGGTTCATTCTACTGCATCATTCAGGTCTCAGCTCAAAGACCGTCACTTCAGAGAGGTCTTCACAGACCATGCTGGCCAAAGGAGCTCCCCAATCAGCCTCTATCGCAACACCCAGTTTCACTGTCCCCCTATATCACTATAGGGTTTGCCTCTTCATCTGCTGATTTGCTACTCGGCCACTCTCTGTCTCCTACAGCGCCCTAGAACGTCAGCTTCCTGATGGCTAGCCTGTGTCTGTCTAGTTAATGGCTCCATCCCAGCACCTAGAATGGTGCCTAGTATGGCGTAGGTGCTCGGTATTTGGGGACTGAAAACATAATTATTTCCAGGACTTGTTCTCCTCATCCTTTCTCCCACCACCATCAATATCCACCTGGTCAGACCCAGCTCAACTTCCAGAGACGTGTGAGCAGCAGTGGGTTCCCACCTCCCTGGGCCCCAGACCCACAGTTTGGTTCAAAGCTGATCTGGGGAGGAGACAGCACTGCTGACACTGTGTCCAGGCCTGGCCAGGTGGCCCCACCTTGGCCTCGGTTGTTGGATGAGGTCATGCCCAGCTCTGCTGCCCTGCCTGAGAGGGAAGAGCTAGAAGTAGCCAGTGCCCAGGCTCAGAGGGGCAGGCAACTGGGCGGGAGGGGGCACAGCTCCTGAGACCCATCCCAGGTGGGGGACAGGAATGGCCTGCACTGGAGCCGCATCCCCTAAAAGGGGCAAGAAAGGAATCTGCACTACATAAATAAGCCCAGCCTCGAACTGCTGCTGTGAATCCTGCCACGCTTGTCACTGCCCTTGACTCTCAGCCCCCTACACCTGAAACGCTCCATCCAAGTCTCCTGGCAACTGCCACGCACCCACGGCTGGGGACAGGGAGACTGCACAGAGGCCCTGCTCTGCCCACATCAGCCAGGTGCCCAGGCTCCGCTCGTACACCTCTGCAGTGACAGAAAGCATTTAACTGGAAGCAGGGCTTTGGGTGTCCTGGGAGAGAAAGTGGACAGGACCCCAGGACCAGGGAAGAAGAGTCAAGGAAAGGAGGCAGCTGGCTCCTCCTTTAAGTTGTAGGGTAGGAACCATTTGCAGGTAGGGTGGGCAGTAGGGGGGCAGATGGAGAGTGTTGGAATTTGGGGGTGGGGTTTGAGAGAGCAAGAGGCCATGGGAGCAGGGAGGGTGGGAGGAGGATGGGGGCTGTGATGCGCTGGGTTATGCCCCTTCGGGATGGCAGGCCCAGGGCCAGGGAGTACAGGGACCTGGGCTCCTCCGATGAGTGAGTGTGGGGTAGGCGTGAGGTCAGGCCCCGACCTGGGCTCCCCTGGAGAGGAGAGCTGGGGGTAGGTGGAGCTCAGGGGGTAGTTTTCAGGGGCCGGGGCTGGCTTTTGGAGGTGGACCCCTGAGGCCCCCCACAGGGTAGGAAGGTCCCACGGGCTTGGAGAGTTCTCAGGCTGGAGTAGCCGAGGGTCTCGAGAGTTCCGGCGCAGCCTAAGGTCCCTCCCCTCCTCGCGCCCCCCTAGTTACCTGGGCGCCGCGGCCCCTGCTGGGGGCGCTGGCTCGGCGGGCGGCGGGCCAGACTCATGCCCGCGTCACGGCGCGGCCGGCAGGGGCGGCGGGGCGGCGGGGCGGCGGCGGCAGCGGCGGCGGCGCCCGGCGCCGGGTGGGGACTGCGAGGGAGGTGCAGCCGCCCAGCTCGGTTCGGGCTGGGAGTCGGCGGCGCTGCCCGGCAGCCCGGCTCCAGCCACTCCGCCCCGCCCCGCCCCGCCCCCCCTCCCCTACGGCGCGGCACTCCCACCCTGGGCGCCCCGCCCCCGCCGTATTCCTCCGAGCCGAGGGACAAGAACTTCCGTCCCGGCTTCCTTTCCCTCCCCGTTCCCCAACCAACCCCCGTCCCCATCCCCAGCTCGCCTCCGCGGCCCCTTCAGGTAGCCCTCGGTACCCCGGCTCAGCCTCACAGCCCCTGCCTGGGCCCCAGATTCCAATCTCACTTCGCCTCTCAGACCCTGAAAGCTGAACACGACATCAGCTCCCAGCCTCCAGATCTCAACCACCACCCCGACAACTTCTACAGGAATCATACACACATCCACTGCTCCCCTATCCCCTACAGGACTTCCGGGGCCGTCCACAGCCTAGCCAGGACCCCCAGTGACATCCTTATCGCCCCACCCACCCCCGCACAATCCTGAAGCTTCGTGCGCGCCTCTCTCCTAGCCTGTCAGCTCCCCTAGCAGTCTGCAGCCTCCCCTTCCTCCCCTGGCCTCCTCACCGCCCTCAAAACACCCAGTACTCCCATCCTACCTCCCCCCCACACCCCGAGACTTTGCCCTCAAGTGCCAGCCCCGTTGCCCTCCATCACCTCCCAGCACACACACTCTCCTCATTGCCCCTCAGTCCTGCGCAGGTGTCCTGTCATGGCCCTGCTGGAATCACAAACCACAGGCCTCCCCAGCTGTGCCAGGCAGGGATGAGGACTTTGCCTAGGGCCTCCCCACAGGAGGGACTGTGTCACCCTACTGGTTTTCTTGTCTGCACCCTTCCACACCAGTGGTTTGCAAAGTGAAGGGTCAGCATCAGCATCACTTTGAAACTTGTTAGAAATGCAAATTCCCTGCCCCAGCCCAGACCTGCAAAATCAGAATCTCTAGTGGTGCCCAGAAATCTGCGTTTTAACAAGCCCCTACGTTATTCTAATGCACCCTAACCACTGCTTTACACCAAATATACAAAACTAAACAAAAGGCCACACCTAAACAACTGAAATCCTAAAAAATGAAAATGCCTCCCAGTCCAACCCCTGTCCAGGTTTCCTCAAAGGAAACCCCACTCTAGAGAAGCTTCCTCCAAGCTATCTAGGGCCCAAGGACCACAGCACTCACCCATGGAGTCCATGCCCCTGCCTCCTGGACACTGGGCCTCAGCCTGGCCTAGTCTTGCCCACGGAACTTCTTAGGGGGCTGTTTCTCTTCCCCTGAACATTTCCCAGAGAGGTCACTGTCATGCCGGTGGCCACCAAGGGAGCCCCAGGGACTCCCAGCAGCCTCTGCCGTGGGCCTGAGCTAACCAGTCTTACGCGGCCAGGGGAGGAGGTGGACGTGCTCGACCTGTCCCTGCCAGCCAAGCTGGCCTGGGTCTTGACCTCCTGACCTCCCCCATGCACCTTCCAAATTTGAGCCCACCTGCTTTGCTTCAAACCACAGCTCATAAAGCCCCCAGCACTTGATCCATCACAGCAAAGTCTTTTCACCACCAGTAACCTTTGGAGGAGTTTTGGCCAACAGCAGGCACCAAAAGAGTGTTCATAATAAAAAATCATCTTGTCTGGAGTGGGGTTTCTGAAACTTCTTCATTCTCTCATTCTCCTAATTTTTGCCCAATCCACTCTCTGTCTGCAGTACTGTCACCCAAATTTTTTTTAATTAAACTTTTTATTTTGAGATATTTGAAGATTCACATGCAGTTGTAAGTTGTAATACGGAGAGAATCCGTGAGACTTTACCCAGTTTCCCCAATGTGACATCTTGCAAAACTGAGTACAATATCACAACGAGCACGTTGACATTGAAACAGTCAAGATACAGAACATTTCCATCACACAAGATCCCTCCTGTTGCCCTTTTATAGCCAAACTCACTTCCCTCCCCCTCTCACCCCTCCTTAACCCCTGGCAACCACTAATCTGTTCTCTATTTCTATAGTTTGGTCATTTCCAGAACGTTTTAAAATTAGAATCATAAGTACATAATCTTTGGGGACTGGCTTTTTTTTTTACTCAGCATAATTCTTTGGAGATCCATCCAAGCTGTTGCAAGTATCAATACTTTGTCCTTTTCACTGCCAAATAGTATTCCATGGAACGCATGTGCCACAGTTTATTTTGCACATTCACTGATGTCTGGGTTGTTTCCAGTTTTTGACTGTGATGAATAAAGCTGCTATAATCATTCATGTATAGGTTTTTGTGTGAACATAAATCTTTACTGCTCTGGGATAATGTCTAGGAGTGCAACTACTGGGTCATATGGTAATTGTATGTTTAGTTTAAAAACTGCCACTCTGTTTTCCAGAGTGGCTGTATCGTTTTACATTCCCACCAGCAATGTATGATGACCTCATTTCTTCACATCCTTGCCAGCATTTGCTGTTGTTATCACTTTTCTTTTTTTTTTTCCAAGCCATTCTGATAAGTGTGCAGGGATATCTCATTGTGGCTTTAATTCGCATTCCCCTGCTGGCTAATGTTGAACATCTTTTCATGTGCTTATTTGCCATCTGTGTATCTTCTTCAGTGAAATGTTTGCTCATGTCTTTTGCCCATGTTCTAATTTGATAATTTGCCTTTTTATTGTTGAGTTTTGAGAGTTCTTTATATATTCTGGATACTAGTCCTTTTGTGGATTTACAAATCGGTTCGGGCTGGGACTCGGCGAATATGTAAAGCACCTTTTGTGGTTTATAAATATTTTCTCCCAGTCTGTAGCTTGTCTTTTCATCCACTTAACAGGGTCTTTCACAAAGTAAAATTTAAGTTCAATGAAGTCCAAATTATTATCGTTCCTTTTATGGATTGTGCTTTCAGTGCCAAGTCTAAGAAGTGCCAAGTCTAACAAGTGATTACTCCTCCCATAACCTCCACCCTCCAATGGGACTCTTTTGGCGGGGAGGGTGTGGGGACAGTGCTCTGTGAGGAGTTACACCCCGATATATTACCTCTCCCGTGCTGAGCGCAGCCCAGGCCTCAGGGCCTGTCCCAGGCGTCCCGCTGGGAGGGGGTACTTGAAAATCCTCACTCAGGACAGAGGCAGGGAAGCACGTGGGGGTCGATCCCAGATGTGCTGTAAGACCCTTCACCATTTGGAGCCTCAATTTCCTCCCCCTAAAATGGGAACAATGAGAGTTAGATAAAATAGCATCGGTGGAAGCATCTCCCCAGTGCCTGGTGTATAGAATGGAGGGAGAGCTATTATCACACGTTACTGGGTTTTGAATCATTAATAATATACTCAGGCCCAAGATTTACCCCCAGGAAACCCAAAGCCCTTCTCTGGTGTTGACCCTTCTGGTCCCTCGCCCACACTCCTGTTTGTACATCACTTGACAGTTTTCAAAGTATTTTCACCCAAAGTACTTTTGCCTGTGCTGGAACGATATTTCCCAAGCCCTAGCCACTCCAGCCCCTTTGTGATTTTTCCCAGATTCAAGTGTCTCCTGTGCTATTATTTGCTCAGTGCCTTTCTTTAAATCACCTCACATTTTTCTATTTGCTTCAAGAGCAAACTACATAAATAAAATACCTTGAAAAATAAAACAAATGCATTAAATGTGTGCTGGCTAACACTGCTGCCTAGAAAGCTAGCTCCAAGTCTTTTGTTAAAAAGGAGTTTAGCAAGTGTTAGAGAAACGCTGAACCTACACTTCCACCTGTCTGAGACCTTCTTGAAACTGTCAGAGGATGAAAAGAAAAATGAACACAGAATCGTTTATGCGTAGCACGAGCCCATGGTGGAGTGTGTGGAGTGTGACTCCCATCATTCTACCGGCCATGGTGGTGTGAGTCCACAGCTGGGGAAATGCCATCCGAGCTTACTGAACCTCATTGCAGCAACCTCGAGTAGATGTCGCAATCCTCATTGCACAGGTAGAAAAACTGAAGCCCAGTAAGTAGAAGAATTTGTCCAGGGGCTTCCCTGGTGGCGCAGTGGTTGCGAGTCCACCTGACGATGCAGGGGACACGGGTTTGTGCCCCGGTCTGGGAAAATCCCACGTGCCGCGGAGCGGCTGGGCCCGTGAGCCATGGCCACTGAGCCTGCACATCCGGAGCCTGTGCTCCACAACGGGAGAGGCCACAACAGTGAGAGGCCCGCGTACCGCAAAAAAAAAAAAAAAAAAAAGAATTTGTCCAGGATGATGTAGCCATGCCCGGACTTGAACTGGAGACCATGAAGTCTCTGTTTTTGGGGGCCTTGACATAACCTAGAAGGATGGGGATCCTTGTCCATGCTGGTCTCCCAGGGGGGCCTCCAGCAAAGTCCTCACTCCTCCCATACCCCCAGGTCTGCTCTTGGGAAAAGGGCAGGTTTGACAGAGCCAGAGCCAGAGGAGATGAAATCTGGAGCTGGGAGGAATCCCCAGAATCCCGGGCAACCTTACCGTAGCCATCAGATTGGTGAGTTCTTTTCAAATGTTGTCGGTGACAGGCTGGCGCCCCTCCACTTGCTGTACAGGAGCACTGAGATCTGGGCCAGTTCGCCAGTCAAGATGAGGCCCTGATCTGTCTCCCTCCCTCAGCTGGACAGTGACACAAACCAGCCTCCCCAGGAACCTTCACATCAAAGGGGACTAACTAGGAGGGGGGTGGAGAAGAAGGAGGTGGGCCCGCTTGCTCCCTCTGCTTCCTTCCAAGGAGGCTGGGCAAGGGGCAATTTCCGATGGATGCAGAGAGCAGCTCTCAGGAAGGAGGTGACATTCCAGCCCCATCTCCCAGCACATGGCTCTCTCTAGGCAGTTCTCTCTGGGCTGCCATCCTGAGCACATGTGTCATATGCTACTAGCAGGACTGACAAGCTGTTCCCTGGACAGGCATGGCAGCCAGCAGTAAAGGGAGGCCGCGTGGTCAGGTCAGCCTTCCCTCCCTCACGGATTCGCTGATTCATTCAACAAACATCTGAGCACTTAACTCTGTGCCAGGCGCTGGGCACTGGGGACACGGTGGTCGACAAGAACAGCCTGCCTCTCAGGAGTTCTTAGTCTAGTAAAAGCGATAGGCGTGGATTTAAGAACTCCACAGTTGCAGGTGCAACTCATGAGGGCAGAGAGGGAAAGAGGCTACAGGGTGCTGGAAGAGGTATGGGGAGCACCTGACCTGCCTGGGAAGGCTTTTACTGAGGAAGTGATTCTTAAGGTGAAAGCAAAAGGGTGTGTTAATGTGGTGGAGAGGGATGGCAGAGTGTTCTGAGTTGGGGGAACTGCCATGTGCAAAGGTCCTGTGGCTGAAGAGAGCCTGCCCTGTATAAGAGCGTGGGAGGAGGCCCGAGTGGCTGGAATGCAGAGGGAGATGGGACGCACGGTGCTCAGTGAGGCTGGCTATGCAGAGTCTTGACGGCCAGTTCAAGGGTTTGGTCTCCATCTTAAGAGTAATAGGGAGCTAATCAAGGGTTTTAAACGGGGAAGGGGATAGGATCCAATTTGCATTTTGCAAAAATCCTTCTGGCTGCCCTTAGAGAATACATGGAGGGGTCTCAATGGAATTGTGGGGAGCAAGACAGGAAGCGAAGGCAAGTCTTACAGGAGAGAGGTGGTCTGACTTAGGTAGTGAGCAGGGGTGATGGCAAGGGACAGATAAAAGAGATCCTCAGAAAGTCAAGTGTCCCTGACTCCTTGGCGATTGGCCACCAGAAGCCAGGAGAGTCAGGGATAAAAAAGAAGAAAAATAATGACCCCGACACTAACATTGTGGTGTCGATTCTTCCACACAAACGGAGAGAAAACCGAGCCGGCATTGTATGCTATATTCAGATCTGATTTTTCACTCACTCCCTTTTCTTTAACAAGCTTCATCTTGCTGACTGTCCGGCATCCCCCTGGAGAAATGTGCTGTCATGTATTTCACCAGCCCCTGACCACCGGCTGTTTAGCTGTCTCTATTTTTGCTTTGTAAACAATGCCACAATGAGCGCTGTGTGGCTAAACACTTGTACCCACGCTTCTATATTACACAGGCTTACAGCCTTCCTTAGGACAGGTTTCTAAAAGTGACCCGTCTTTGTTTTAGCTGCATTTTGCCAGTTTGCTCTGCAGGGATTTCTACCCTTTTACCGTCTAAGGATGCACATTGATGGAGGAAAATGTTCCAACACCTGTAAAAGGTCAAAGCCGTTGTACCTTTAATATCTGTTGCCTGGAGAAAAAAAAAACAACATGGTGACTGAGGGCTATTATGAATTCTACAGATCGTTTAAATGAATTCATGTCTCATCTGTTCTGTGGTTTCCATGCTTCCACTTGACGAAAGTGGTACCAGTCTGGAGGGAACATATGGATTTGAGAACCCCTTTGCTTTCCCCGTAGAAAAGACACCCTCCCTAGAATCCCCTCCCGTAGAGATGCCTGGAGAAGTCATTCCCCGCTCAGAGCCCCCATAGGGAGGAGATGGGAGCCACAGGGCTTCTGAGCTGGGGGATCTGGGGAACGTGAGGAAGGGAAGATGAGGGATAAGGCCAGTCCTCTGGATTGGAACGAGTGATGGTTAAAGGCAGGGGCTCTGCTCTGGGGACCCACCCTCTGGCCATTTCCTGAAGCAGGTCTGTCCCTTGACAGCAACACCAGCTACAAAATTTACCAGGCCTGGTGCAAAACGAAAATGTGGGACTCCTTGTAAAATTATTAGTAATTTCAAGACACTGACAACAGAGCATTAAACCAAACACAAGGTCCTTCAAAGTACGAGGCCCTGTGTGACTGCACGAGCCACACACCCAGGAAGATGGCCCTACTTGGCCAGTCTCTCCCTTCCAGAAAAGAGGTGTCAGGAGCATGGAGCAGCAGAGAGGGAGTGAGGGAGGCCGGCTCATGGGCAAGGCACTTAAGAAAGGGCCAGGGGCCCGGCCAGCCCAGCCCAGCCTCGGCTTGATGCTCTACAGCTGGGGACCCTCTGGGGTCTCACTGAGGCTGCCCGTCAGGCTGATGGAGTGGATGGCTGGGGTCGGGAGAGAAGCAGATCTGGCCAGAGGCCAGGCAGACAGGTGCTCACAGAACACCTCTACAGCCACAATCCTTGCAGCAGAGCGTGGAGGCCGATTCAGAGCCATCCCGGAGGGAGGAGGAAGGAGGTGGTCCAAGTCACCCTCAGGGGAGAGGGGCGCGGACCTGAGGGCCAGGAGAAGAATGCTGAGATTAACAACAGTGTGAGCACCAGCAGCCCTTCCTGGCTCTCTGTACGGCCCTCAGAGTCCCCACCTTGAACCTGGTGGCAGTGACACTCCACTGGACAGACGAGGAAACAGAGGCTCAGAGAGGTGAAACAGCAGAAGCTGGAGGTCCCAACTATTCACTCACCTTCTCTTCCCTGCCTGCTTCTAGCCCCACCCTGCAAGGGACAGATAGGGGAACAGAGGCCTGGAATGGTGTGGAACCGGCCACTAGTGGCACGGGGGTGGGGGAGGGAACCCAGGGGTCCCAACTCCCAGAGCAGGGCTTCCCCCCACAGCCATTGCCCCCACCCTTGGGCCCTCATCTCCTGTTTCTCCTCCCTTCACTGAGCCTGTCTATTGGGTCTGGGGGCAGGGGCAAGTGTAAGAGAGAGAGAGAGAGAGAGAGAGAGAGAGAGAGAGAGAGAGAGGGGGAGAGTGTGTGTGTGTGTGTGTGTGTGTGTGTGTGTGTGCGCGCGCGCGCGCATGCATGCCTGGGACGTGCAGGGGCTTCTCCTCTTCCCCAAATCCAGAGCCAACTCCATGGCCACATCACCTCTCCTGGTTGACCCCCAGATGGGTGTCCCTGGCGCCTTGGTGACTGTTTTTGAATCAGCTGTGTGGTGGCCCTTCTAGTCTATCCGGGTTTGATCGTCCATAAAAAAATTAATGGTCCCTGCAAACAAAGAAGCACAACAACAGAGGAAGGCTTTTTAGACAATCAATTAAAAGCCTAGGAGAGGGATTATCTCATTGAAATATCAATTTTTAATAGCACTGTATCTTTGAGTTTCCTCTCAAAAAACTTTGCACGGTCCATTTGCCTGCCCTGGTTTATAACTTCATCTCTTTGCTGCCTTGGACTGACCTGAGCCTCTGGGACTGGCCTTGGGGAGCCCAGAGCAGGGGCCTGGGAGGGAGCATGGGCACTCATTCATTCATTTGTTCACCCATTCACTCATTCATTCATTCATCGAAGTTTAGTGAGCTCCTGCTATGTGGCAGGCATTGGTGTCGGGGGTACGAATGTGACTAATAAGAACCAAATCCTAGGCCTTAGGGAACTCACAGGCTAGCAAGTCAGCACCAGCCAGGTGAGTAAATCGGTAATTACAGGAGAAACCATCTGGAAAAATCGACGTCAAGGGACTGAGAAGGAGGTTAATGGACACAGGAGAGGGAACATCTATGTAGCTCGTGAAGCAAGGGGAGGATACGCAGGCAGAAGAAAGAGCGTGCCCGGAGGCCCAGAGGCAGAAACGGACTTGGGGTTTTAGAGTAGAAAGGAGGCCAGTGGTCTGGATGGTAAGTGATGGGGAGAGAGTGGTAGATGAAGCCGTGCACAGACACCATCCAGACCTGCAAGGGCCCTGGAGGCCAGAGCAGGGGTGTGAGTTACAGTTAAAGTACACCAGGAGCTGCTGGGCAGTGGTTACCAGCATCCTTGCTAGAGAACAACGGCCCGGATTCACGGAGCTCCTGAGGGTCTCAACTTTGGTTTTCTCACTTATAAGGTGGGATGATACCTGGGGTCACCTCACTGGGGTGTCATGAGCATCCAGAGAGATAACAGAGGCGGACTGCCTGGCGGGGGTCCTCTTTTTTCTGACCCTACCCTTTCCCCCTTAGCTTGGCGGCTTCCTCAGTTTACCCTTTGGGGACTGGGGGATCAGATAAATTTTATCTGGCAAGGGACTCCCACCAGACAAATTCCCAAGAGATTTTGTTACACACCTAACTCCAGTTTATCAGCCAATGGGGCGGGTTGGTCGGAAGGGGGTGGTGGTCCAAGAACAGACAAAGATGCCTTTGTTCTCCCAGTGTTACCGCCTAAACCCCATTCCGTCCTGGAATTAGGATACCTGGGCGACTGGGAAGGTGATCAGGTGGTTTCTGAGATGGGACAGAGAGCAGGGACAGCTGAGTGTGGCAGGGCAGACAGGCAGAGGCAGATCCTGGACAGAGAACCCCACCCCAGTGTGGACAAGGGCACGTTTCCCGCCTGCACAACTGGTCTTCCACACAGATATGATGGGTGTCCTTGGACAAAGGTGGACAAACAACAGTAGCGCTGGGAGCTGAAGCCCATGCTAGGGGCTTGACAAATGTCCTTTCTAATCCCCACAGCACCCCGTGTTACATACGTGGAAACTGAGGCTCAGGTAGGTGATGCTTAGTTAGGGGTCAGAATCCGCAGCTCTTTGACTGCTCTCGTTATTAGAATGGAGATCAAAGGAGTAAACGATTATGACCCTATTAAAATAAGCTGGAGATTCCTCACACATAGTGCTGGGTGCCCCTGCAGAAGCCACTTGGCTCTCTGTACCTCAGTTTAACTCATCTAGGTAGTGCGCGTCCCATCTCAGACCTGCTTAAGTTAGAGCCTCAAGTCAGGTGCTGGGTGAGAAAGAACCTTGAGTGATCTCAAGAGAAGAGGGCTTGGTGACAGCGGTTCACACCATTATTACCTTACTCTCCCCTCCCCCTCTCCTCTCCCTGAACAGTCACAGAGCATCTGCTTTGAACCAGGCTCACACCTGGGCTGAGGGCTGTAGCCGAGAACACCTGGTCTCAGGAGTTGCCCGAATTCGAACCCTGGTTCTGTGATTTACTGGCTGGTTCCTTCCGTCTCTGGGCCTCGGTTTCCTCATCCTGCCATGGTCCACCTCCGGTGGCAGTGCATGTGCTTTGAATGCTACTCCCCCTCCTTTCCTGGTGGTGGGGTTGGGGAGGGGATTCAGGGTCCCATAGGCGGGGCCCCTGCCTTCAGAGCTTGAGGTCCCGGTGCAAGCAGATGAGGAACGCCCCAGCCACTGTGGTGCTGCCATCCTGTCTGACCACGCCACTGGTGCTCCAGCCGTGGGGCAGGCATGGAGAGGATGCTGGGGAAGCCAGTGGGGGCGGGAGAGAGGGGCCTGTCTGGACTTCATCCTAGAGCAACAGGGACCTGAGACCAAGGCCACTGGGGAACGTGCTTAAGGGCAAGTCTGAAACCCACCATGGGCCAGGATGTGGAGCGAGGCTTTATCGGTCCAGCAGTGGGGAGCCATGGCTAGTTCTTGAGCGGGGGTGGGGGACCCAGGATGCTCCTCACTGGTGTGGGGGAAGCCTGGGAAATGCGAAAGCCTGAGGAAGGCTTTATGTTTACACCTTTTCTGGGCCCCTCCCAGAGCGGGAGAGGAGAGTCTGAGCACCATGGAGACCACCCCAGCGCAGCTGGGTCTGTGGGGCTGGAGGAGAACTGGGAGGCCTTCCAGGGAGCCCTTGATCCACTGGGAGGCACCCACCTGGGGCCTGGGAGGCAGCTGGCATCTTGCAACCCTGCAATTAGTAGGCAGAGGAGCTGGGTGGTGGTAGTGGTGGGAGCAGCGGGCTGAGAGCTACAGCTGGTTCCTGGGTGCTGCCTCTGTCTCCAGCCCACCACCCACTGCCCCAGAGGGGTGCCCAGGGTGGCTGGTGGGCCCCCAGGCAGTCAGGGAGCTAGGGTCTTGGGAGACAATGCAGACCCTAAGCAAAGCCAGAAAAGTACTACTAACAGTGAAGTTATACTATGTCTGGAGAATCCAGTTGCTACTGTCCCCATTTTATAGATAAGGAAATGAAAGCCCAGAGAGGGATAGGAGATTGCCAGCAGACACACAGCCAATCAAAAAGCAGCTAGATCTAGAAGCCAAGCTTGCCTGAAGTGCTGGGGCATGGGGACTCACTCCTGGGCATAAATTTCCAGGCAGGGATCCCTAGGGGCTGGCTGGTAGGGGCAAAACAAACTTGGCTGGAGAGCAAGGGGAGGCCAAGCCTTCAGAGGACAGACTCCAGGGGCCCCAGCCTCATGCTGCAGGGGGAGGAGGGGTTGGGTGGGGCAGTGTCTGGCCCAGCAGGTTCTGCAGCTTGTCCGGGTACTCCAGGCCTGTGAGAAGAGGCCCTGGCACTGCTGCCCCTGGACTGCTGTGGCTTTCAGTGCCTGGGAGACTTCTCAGCTGACCAGCAGAAAGATACCTAGGCCTGGTCCTGCAGGTACTGCAGTGAAGCTGGAGTCAGGGGTGGGCGGTGCTTCTGGCTTCAGCCTTCCACCGTCTCATCCATCCAGCCATCCTTCTTCCCCTCCCTTAAAGATGTTCTCTAGGCCTAGGGCACTGTGCTGGCTGCTGGAAGGATTCTCTGCCCTCCAGGAGCATCTGGTGGGGTGGGAGAAGCAGACAGGTACAGAACCCACTAACACTCTAAGGATGAACCAAGTGGGCTGAGCTTTGAGGGGCTGGTGGGACTCTGACAGGGAAGGAGCAATTCTGGGTGGTAGGAAGGGAGTTCAACATGGCTGGAGCTGCAGGGTCTGCTGAGTGGGGTGGGGCTGCCGAGGGCAGGGGCTGCACCATCCAGGGCCTTGCCTTGGAGGGCTGGGGGAAGGGGGGCGTAACCAGGAGTGTGGGCTCTGGCCTCAGGTTGCCTGACCTGGAATGCCAGGGTCACCACCAACCAGCTGTGTGGCCTTGGGGTAGTCACCTGCTTCCTCCGAGCCTCTGCATCCTTGGTGTCAAGAGAGGTGACCACGGGAGTGCCTGCCTCACAAGACTGTAAAGCACATGGCGTGGCTCAATACATGTTACCTGTTCTCGGCAGTCACCCCTGTGGTGACAAGAAGCCTGCAGGAGTTCTGATCCCGAGAATGACACGTATACTTGGCCTGGCTATACTTCACACTGACTTTGGCCGGTGCCGCCCCTCTCAGCCATTCAATTTCCTCACCTGTTCAAAGAAAGACTGGACTAGGCCAGAGGAAGGGCACTCACATGCCTCGGGGGCCAGGCGGTAATAGAGACGAGGAGGGTGCAGGTAAGGCTGCAGGGAGCGGTGGGGACTGCTCCCCTTCCGGAGAGCACCTGCCTCTCAGCCCTGCAGCTGCAGCCACGCAGGAGTGCGAGCCCAGCGTGGTCTGAGGCGCTGATTTCTCAAGAGGGGGACACCCACATTTTTTATGAGAAAACCTCCCATTAACATTAGCAATGCATTAAATACAGCTTTTAAAGCATCGCGGGAGCCAAAGCTGATGCTCCTGTTGGCAGATGTTGCTCTCACGACCACCGGGAAGGAAGGGCTGTGAGCAGGGAGGCAGCGAGAGTTCCAGGCCCAGGGAATCTTGCAGCCCTTTGCCTGCGGCTGTGCTTCCCTCCCAAGGCTCTGGTCTCCCTTGTACACTGGAGGCGGAAGGCCAGACCCTCTCCTCTCTGATGTTCTCAGGAGCGGCCTCGCCCACAGACAGGGGCTATAATGGGGCCCCTGCCCCACACTATCTCGCTGGAGGTGCCAGGGAGTCTGGGAGAGCCTGCTGTGCCGGACGCTCTGCTCTGTGTCTGGGAATGGCAGGTCCGCCTGGGGGCCCAGGGGCGGCTCTCAGGGCTGCTGTCAGTGAGTGCCTGGATCCTGGCTCCTGGGGGTCAAAGGGCAGCACTTTCAGCCTCTTCTAGGGCCTGCTTCCTGTTCGGGAGAGAAAACAGAAAGAACCCCCCCCCCCGCCCCCCGCCGCCGCCCCCCCGGCAGGAAATGGTCCTCTTCCCCCAGCGCCTTTTCCCTTTTCTGCTGGCCCTGGCTTGTGAGGAAAGGCCCACGGGGGTGGGTGGCGGTGTGGATCCCGGTGGCTGGGTGTTGCCCACTCCCTCCTCTCCCACTCAGGGCACAGGAAGGGACATGGGCCTCTTTGCCATGACAGCAAACCCCACCTCTCCAGCATGGTTAGCTTAGGTTTGGCAACAGGGGACATGACACATTCGGTGCCCATATTTATTACCCCCTGCTGGGCTCATGGGCCTGTCTCTCCCCTCCTCTCAGCCCCCAGGGCTTGTGGCATCCACTGGGTCCCAGCACCATGGCCCCAGGGGTCCCTCAGACTGGGCCACAACAAGAGAGAAGTCCTTTAGTGCAGCTGCCCACTCCGGGGCAGGGAGCCCTTCTATCAATTGAATTTTTTTTTTCTATCAATTGAATTTAACTCCTCTTTGGTGCCAGGCCCCTGATCCAAGCCCAGCCTCTCCGTACTCACCTCTGAACACAGGGAACTCGCCACGGCCCGCATGCTAGAACAGTTCTGAGAGGGCCTCCTCCTGCAGAAAGCAGGCCCTGGTGCCAAGAATTCACGTAAAACTCCCATCAAGGGCAGGTGTCTCAAATGCCACCTCAACTTGTGAAGATTCAAAAATATATGCTACTGTGTTTTTAATAACCTTTTCCACCAGATTTAATATAAATTGGCTGGTTATAGAAGGTTTAGAAATTAAGTATCAAAAATAAGATTACCTATAATTTCACTACCTAGAGCAGGACTAGGGGAATGATAAAAGGATTATTTGTTGTGTTCATACCTACCTCTGGGTAAACACCCACCAGTCAGTTGTCTGAACTTCATCCCTTACGGCAGACCCCAGCTGGCAAAGCCCCCCTCTCCAGGGCATACCTTCAAGTATTTCAATTATAACTAACCTTTACTGAGCTCCAGATGAACTCACCGAATTCTCCTGATGGCTCTATGAGACATCTAATTTATAGATGGAGAAACCGAGGCTCAGAGAGGGCAATTAACTTCCCCAAGGTTGCACAGCCAGTAAGAGGCAGAGCAGAGATTTGAATTCATCCGGTGCCAGAACTGAAGTCTCCTCCAGATTTGACATGCGCCATCCCTTTTCCTTCCCCTCAAAGGAGCTGGATTCCAGACCATTCAGCAGTTCCAGTGTTCATTCATTCATTCTTTCTCACATTCATTCATTTATTAAGTCACTCAAGTGACTTAATATCAATATTCCTGAGCTCAGGTTCGGTGCCAGGGGTAGGCTGATCCTGTCTGTCCCCCACACTGCGTGCCCACATCTGCCACACTCTTAGGACTCCAGCCCGAGAACCTGAACTCCATTTATTACAAAAGACTGGGTTTATCACATTGTACTATGAACAGCCACAGCCCCCGCCCAACCCCTAGGGCCCAGAGAGGCAGCCTGGGTGGAGGCCCCAACAGCCCTCCTTTGACACCCGCTCCCCCTGCAAGAAGGTCGTGGGGGGGGTGGCACCTAGAGTGGGCCTCAGAGTGGTCCTGTGTCTATAAAACCAAATGGGTCCAAGGACCCCAGGCATATATATATATATATATATATATATATATATATACACACACACACATATATATATTATATATATATATATAAAAAACATAGGCCATGGCTTCCCTTTCACAGAGTGTAGGTAAGGTGGGACCACCGATGCCCACTGTGGGAGAGAAGGAAGTCATCTGTGGCAGGGACCGTGGTCTGCTCCCAGAGCGAGCACAGGTAGCTGCATCAGTTCAAGTGGCGGGTCAGCCTGGGCACCCGGGGGCCCGGGCTGCTGGCCAGTCCTGCCCAGCCCTGGGAGCTCTAGGCCACCTGGATCTGCAGGTCCTCATCCTCGTCCAGGTCGCTGGCTCCGTCCCCCGCCTCCTCGGCGCCAAAGCGAGCGCTGCGGATCTTTCCAAAGAGGGGGGCGTTCTGCTGCTGCCTTCGGAGCCTGCGGGGTGGGGTGACGGGCGGGTCAGGGATGAGCCTGATCAGCTGGTGCTACAGCAGCTAAGCCGCCCCTAGCGCTTCCCTGCTGCCAGGCACCAGACTGGGCCTTTTACAAACATTACCTCACCTCACTTCATCCTCCCGGAAGCCCCTGAAATGAGGGAGGTGCGTCTGTCACGCCCATTTTACAGACAAGGAAACTGAGGCACAAAGCAGTTGAGTAATGTGCCCGAAGTCCCACAGACAGCAGTGAGAGGTGCTGGGCTCTGAGCTGGACGGCTGGCTATGGAGTGGGCCAGGGGCTCAGAGAGGCGAAGCCGCAGGCTCAAGGTCATGCTGCTGGGATTCAAACCCAAGCCAGGCTCCAGAGCCCACAGGGAGAGAGTTTGGGGGTGTGGGTTCTGAGTCCCCCACATCCTCAATATCAGTGAGAAAGCGCTCCACCCTAGTTCTTCCCCACAGTAAAATTCCTAAAGCCAAAATTTACCAGGCAAACTTCCCTCTAAGAGGAGCTGGTGGCGGAAATGCCCATCCCCCCTTTCCCTTGGCTCCCCTGCCCCCCACCCCCAGCGGAGTAGCCGCCCAGGCTGCATCTTACTGGAAGGCATGAATTATTAACACGGCGGGGAGGGGCACAGGCGGGGGCCTCCATTACTGCACTGTGATTTAGTGAGCTGTCCCCGGAACATTAAAGCACGAAAAGTTGGGAAATAAAATGAGGCAGCGGTCCCGGGCAGCCCCGCCCTCCCCGATTGAAGCACTTGAGAGGCTGGGCAGAGCCTGCCTGCCCACTCTGGGAGTTTATGGCTCCCAGAGAACGTGGCCAAGACTGCGGGAGAGCCCTGAGGCTAGGCGGCCTTTGGAGGGGTGTGTGCTGGGTGGGGCCGGGGTTGGGGGGGCGGGGTGGGGGGGCGGGGCAGAGCTGGCCAGACACTGAGCCTGACTTGGGCTCATGCCTGGGCCCCTGAACAACACTTTACAGGCAGCATCCCAGGCAGCTGGGGAAACTGAGGCTCGGCTGGCCAGGTCACACAGCTGACAGGTCTGCCTCCCACAGCTTGTACTCTAAGCCACAGAAACTCAGCACACACAGTACATGCTCTGCAAATGAGGGCTCAGGCGGCAGATGGCGGGGGGCGGTGATCTGGCCTGACCACCCACTAGCTGTGTAGCTGTGGAAGGACTTACCCTCTCGTGCCTTAGTTTCCTCGTCTGCCAGCCCCCTAGGAAAAAAAATCTCTCCCTTTCCTTCTCTCATAGGAGCATGATTCTTACAGCACAATATCTGACCCAAATACAAAAGCTCCACTAATATTTAGCATCTATTATGTGCCAGGTACTTTTATAAGCATAGATCAGCTCATTTAATTCCCACAACCAAGAGGTAATAAAAACTGTTATCAGCCCCATTTTACAGATGAGCAAACTGACCAAGAGAGGTCAAGTAAGTGGCCCCAAATGACACGGCTACTAAGTGCAGAGCCAGAATTCCCAACCACCCAGGCAGCCTGCTGCAGAGCCTGGGCTCTGTCTATTCCATGAAATAAGAGGACGCAGGTACGGGCCTGCCCCAGGCGCGGCACAGGAAGACTCAGTCTCAGGTGGGGGCTTCTGAAATGGGGAGGGGCTTGGACTAGATATTATCTGTCATCTCATGTCTCTGAGGGGAGTCGGGGGAGAGAGCCATTCACAGGGTGTTGTGATGGAGAGGGAGGCAGCAGAGGGATGCAGAGTGTGCTGGGTGGGTCCCCCAGACCTTCTGGTCCTCCCTCACTGAGGCTGATGGGTCCTGTCTACAGATGAGGAGGTCGGGGCTACCATCAAGGCCGGGGCTCCTCCGTGGTTCCCTGCCCTCCAGTCCTTCAGGATCACCCCAGCCTGCTCATTCTTCTTATCAAAGACTCCCCAGACCCACTGTCCCTCCCTGCTGCCCCACGTTGGGCCTGACCTCTTTGGCCGCCCCTCCTATCCTCTGGACACACGACACAATTCCAAGGCTCCCAGCTGGTCTTACTTCCTGCACTCCCTTCCCCGGTTTCCTGGCCCTGGCCCTTCCTGCCTGGAGGGGACAGGATTCTGGCCCCAGGACGTCCAGATCTCTTCCTTCTCTGTCTTCCCCACTAGCCCCACTCAGGGCTCCAACCCTGACCCCTGACCCTTGGCTTCCCTCGGCTGGAAGCGCTTCTGCCCTGTTTCTGAGCCCCAGCCAGGAGTCCTCCCCCGGAGGGGCTGCACGCTGGGCCCACCTGGACTGCACGTGCTCCAGCTGCACTTGCAGGTTCTCGCTTTGCTCCGTCTGCTCGTCCAGTGACCGCTGCAGCTTACGCGCCTGGTTGTGGGCCTCGTCCAACTGGGGGGTGAGCAGGGCCAAGAGCGTGGGAGTCACCCAGGGCTGCGCCAGCCTCTGCCCCGCCATCTGCTTGGGACCAGCCACTCCTGCTGTTCCTCTGTGGGAATGACCTTCCCCAAGAGCAATTCCTGTCGCTCCTTTGAGGCCTACCTCCTCCAGGGAAACATCCCTTTCACTTCTCTTCTTTCCTGTTGCCCCTCCCTTCCAAACCTCCCCATCCTCTAACGCCCCAAGCTACTGACCCACCCATCAACCTACCTACCCTATGAACCTGTCCATCTGATCATTCATCCATGGGAATATCCTTCTGCTCATGGAGGTACCCACCACTCACCGTTCGTTAATCTCTTCAGACACCCATTCACCCTACCCTTGTGTCCTTCCATCCTTCTGTCCTTCTTTCCCTCTTCATTCATTCTTCCACCCACTGACCCAGTCAGCTGTCTGTCCATCTTTCCACTATCCACTCAGTCATCCATCTTTCCATATATCCATCCATCCAACCAATCACCCATCAGACATCTGCTGTTACATCTCATCCATCTATCCTCTCTCCCTCTCCCATCCATCTGCCCACCTATTTCCTCATCCATCTGTTCATCCATCCATGGAGTTATCCTTCTGTCCTTCTATTTAACCAACTCCATATCCACCCACTCATCCATCCATTAATCTATTCAACCACTTATCCACCTTGTCTGTCCATTTTTCTTCCCATCCTCCTACCCACACACCATCTGTCACCCACCCACCTGCTCTATCCTGGGTCCCTCTTGAGAGTCAGGCTTGTGCCAGGGGACCCAGCACGGACCGACATGGGAAGGCCCTGCAGCCCCACTCCCACCTCCCCCAGCTGAGGTCTGCAGGCTGTGCTTTGGGCCCCAGCAGGCGCTCACCTCGTCCTCAGCCTGGGCCAGCTCCTTCTTGAGCTCCTCCACCCGCAGCCGCAGCTTCTTCACCTCTGCCTCGTGCTGTTCCACCCGCCGGTTGGCGTGTGCCAGCTCCGCCACCTTCTCCTGGAATTGCTTCTTCAGCTTGCTGTGCACATGCTTCAGGTCTGCCAGCTCCTGCAGGGGAGCAGAGATCGGGGGAGGGCTCGTGCGAGGGAGTTCCATGAGGTCAGGCAGTTCTAGGGGTGCCGGTGTCTCTCTTGCCCGGAATCTCTCCACTTGCTGTCTAAAATACCAGTACTAGAGCTGGCTGAGCAGCTGGAGGCTACAGGTGCCGTCTAGTGAGGTGAGAAGGCATGCGGGGCAATGAGGGAAGAGGTGGGTGGAACTGGTGGCTCCACTCTGGACATGTAACTCTGGGGCGCCTGCGGGACATGACATGGAGGTGTCCAGCAGCCTACTTGAGCTGAGTCATGTTTTCTGGGGAGGGGTGAAGTCGGGATTCTTTGGTGTGTAAATGGCATTAAAGCCCTGGGTCTGGAGATGAGCTAAGATGGGGAGTGGGTGTCGGAAGAAAAGAGATCAGAAGCCAGAGTGGCTGGGAAGGGGATGCGCAGCCAGGAGAGGAGCTGCCCACCCCTGAGCTCTGTGATTTCTCTGAGCCTCAGTTTTTGCATCCATGAAATGGGGACAGGAACTACCTAAAGGTCTCTTGAATCCATCCTCTTTGTTCCATCTCCACCAACCTGAGCCTGGTCCTGGCCGCCATCGTCTCCCGCTGCCCCGGGAAATGGCGACAGACTCCCCACCGGCTTGCCTTCCTATCCGCCTTCCACACAGCAGCCAGTGAGCGCTGAGAACCACAACCTGCTTGCACCTACCTCTTACTCTTCAAAGGTGGCCCTGAGCTCCTCCTGCCTCACCTACCACGTCCTTCTTGCCCACCGCCCTCCAGGCACACCGGCCACCCTGCTCCTCCAAAGTTCCATGTCCCTGTCACCATGGGACGTTCATTCATGGTATTTCCGAATCCTCTCCCGGAATCAGTTCACTACCAGTCAACACCTGCTTTCGCTTGAGACCTGGGCTCAAACGTCACTGCCTCAGGGAAGTCTCCCCATGACCTGGGCCTAAGCCAGGTCCCCTGGTATTCCCTCTTCCCTCTTCCTGCCCAGTCACGGAGCTGTGTGACCAGCGTGAGTGTGTGAGGGAGGGAAAAACACCTGCATCGCCCTGAGCCACCAGCTCCACGAGGGGAGGCCACGTCCCTCCTGTCCGTTCACTGCTGTGTCCCCAGCACCTAGAACAAGGCTTACACACGGTGCTCAGTAAACATTTGTTGGGTTAATAAAAGGGCTGTTGAGAGGATTAAGTGATATCATGGACAAAAAGCACCGGCACAGGGCCTGGCCCACAGTGGTGCCCCATAAATGCAGCTACTATGATATCACTTAGCCTGGCCCACAGCAGGCGCCCGGCAGGAGCCGCGGCTGTGGCGACTACGACCTCTGTCCGTAGTTGTTACTTCAACGGTCCCTGGCCCCCTGCGGGGTGGAGCTGGACACCCAGGAGGCCCTCTGCCCCAGCCCTGGCCGCGCCACCCACTGCCCCACCTTGTTCTTCTCGAAGAGCGCGGCCTGGCTGGCCCGCAGGTCGCAGTCCAGCGCGCTGGCTGTCTGCCGCCGCCGCCGGGCCAGCGCCTCCTCCAGGTCCCCGACCTGTGCCCGCAGCTTCTTGTTCTCACGCTCTAGGCCCAGCTTCTCTGTCTCCAGCCGCTCACGGCGACCCCACTCGGCTGCGTTCTCCGCCTGCAGCCGCTCCATCTGCAACAGGGCAGGACAGGGGGAGGGGTCCACAGGGAGGGGGCGCGGAAGGCCAGAGCTGGAGGCTCCCCCTCCCCACCTCCTCCTGCAGCCGTTTTTTTGGCTCCAGGAAGCAGGTCCAGCTGCAGCGGCTATAATTAACCCGGGCTTATTTCACGGTGTGCAGGATGTGAGGGCGCTTCTAGTCTCTGTGTGGGAGAGAGGCCCACCCCCTGCAGACTGGAGCATCCTCGGGGTGTGGCTGGTTCCCCCTTAGTGTACAGGCCTGGTTCCTGCCCTCTTCTTCGTGAATGACTGATGGTGGCAGGGCCCCTGGTCCCTCGAGCCCCAGGCGCTCCCAGCGGCCTCACCTCGCCCCTCAGCTCCGCCATCTTCCTGTCCATGCTGGAGCGTGCACCCAGCTCGTCCTCCAGGTCTTCGGACATGCGGCCCAGCTCGTCCTGGTGTGCCTCCTTCAGGATGCTGAGCTGCATGATACAGCACAGCCTGGTGAGGTGAGGACCACCAGCCCTGGTGGGTGGGCACTGGTCATAAGGGCTCAGCAAGGAGCCTGAGGTGGTGCCCAAATGGGCCACCGGGTAACTAGAACAGACCCCAAACTTGACCACTTCTGCCTCTTCTAACATCTCTCACCTCTTACCTCATTACCATCTAGCCTCCCAGCGTCCACTCTTGCCCCTCATCTCCCCAGTCAACCCATTTTCCACCACAACAGCCCAGGAGGAGCTTTGAAAAAAGATAAACCGGGCTTCCCTGGTGGTGCAGTGGTTGAGAGTCCGCCTGACGATGCAGGGGATGCGGGTTCGTGCCCCGGTCCGGGAAAATCCCACATGCCGCAACTACTGAACCCACGTGCCACAACTACTGAGCCTGCGCTCTAGAGCCCGCCAGCCACAACTACTGAAGCCCGTGCACCTAGAGACCGCGCTCTGCAACAAGAGAAACCACTGCAATGAGAAGCCCGTGCACCGCAACGAAGAGTAGCCCCCACTCACCACAACTAGAGAAAGCCCGTGTGCAGCAACGAAGACCCAAGGCAGCCAAAATAAATAAATAAATAATAATTTTTTTTAAAAAAAAAGATAAAAACTGACCCCTCCCTATGGTCCCGTAAAGCCCTGCACGATTGGACCCCTACCTGTCTCCCCTCAACTGCATCTCCCACCTCTCTCCCTTGAGCTCTCTGTGCTCTGGGCACCTCGGCCTCCTCCCTAGTCCTCAAATACACAAGTTCCTGTCCACTGCAGGCTTCACACGTGTGGTTCCCTCTGCCTGGTGCCCCCGTTCAGAGGTATCTTGAAGGGCTGACTTTTCTCTCAGGTCTTGGCCTAAATGGTCCCTCCTCAGGGAGGCCTCTCCTGTCCTCCCTGCCTAGAAGGGGTACTTCTCCACACACACGCCCGTCCCCCCAAGAATGTGAGCTTGGGAGGACAGACAGCGTGTCTGTCTGCCCGCCTTTGTATCCCTGTATGGCCTGGGCCCAGGGCAGTGAACACTGGCTGAACGCACCCAGTGGATCTGAATCCGGGTCTGCCTGTGGGTGTGGGGTTGGTCACATGAGAAGCACCTGGGGTGCTTTTAAAATAGTGCAGATTCACTGTTGTATAGCAGGGAAAACTGCCAGATGAATGCTCTTTGCAACGGCATGGATGAGCCTTAAATATGGAATGTTGAGGGAAGAGAGCCTGATACAAATGAGAATCTTTATAATTATGTATCTGTAAATCTGCACGGTTTTGTCTTACTCACTTTTCTTCAAAAGATTACACAATTTGAAAAGATTAAAAAGACAGATTCTTGGACCCAACCCCCAAAGATGCTGACTCAGGAGGATGAGGGTGACGTCTGGGAAGCTCTATTTTAGGAGATTCCTTAAAGAGATTCTACTTAAAGACAGGTTTTCCAGGACAGTTTCAGGTTCTGAGGTCTGTGAACCTCACGCCTTCTGGAAAAGTAGGGATCCAGCCCAGCTTTCCGTGGGTGGCTGCGCCCCCTGGTGGCCATCAGGGCCTGCACAGGAAGCAGTAAGGGAAGCCCAGCCTGACCCCTGCCTGCCCTGAGTCCCCAGAATGCAGTGGTGGAATCCCCTCTCTGCCAGCTGGAGCTTCAATTTCCTCATTTGTAAGATGGGGACATCAGGACCCAGATTTCTTGACTGCTGTGAGGCTCCAGCGAGATTTTGCACCCACTATGTGCCCAGCGAACGTCCAGACTCCTCCCCTTCATCTTGGTCTACAAGGCCTATGGGATTTAGCTCCCCTTGCAATCTCATCTCTCAGTTACTATCCTCCAGCCACACTGGCCTCTATTTCCTGAACACACTAGGCTTGTTCTGGCCTCAGGACCTTTGCATTTGCTGTACGTTCTGCCAGGAACTTTGCCCCTATCTCCTCTCAAGGGTGGCTTCTTCTAATCACTTTAGCTCTTGCCTCAAATGTCACCCTCTTGGAGAAGCCTTTCTTTCAATGACCCACCACCTCATTTCCCTGATTGTGTTTTGAGTCTTTCACACCTTCTGAACTTATCTACCTGCTTACTGTTGGTCTCCCTCACCACGGCCCCCCCAAGGTGAGCTCCTAAAGGTAAGGACATTGCCTGCCCCAGTACTCAGAACACTGCATGGCACATGGCTGGTGCGTGACAGTGAATGAATGAATGCCCTTCTTTCTTCCATTCCCTCTGCTGAAATTCAGCAGTGCAACACTGCTTCCTCCAGGAAGCCCCTGTGGTCTCCAGGACTCACTTGCTTGAGCATCTCCTGCTTGGTCTTGCTCAGCTCCTCATACTTGATCTTCCACTGGCTGAGCTCCCCCTCCAGCTTCTCAATGTTCCTGCTCAGTGTCATTTTATCCCTGGGGAGGGGAGAGGGAGGGATAAATGGGGGTGAGTCCACTGGGGCCCTCCGCTGAGTCCTCCTATGTAGTCTACACCTGTCAATCCCATGTCCAAAGTGCTTGCCTCTGCATTCAAGGCCCTGGCGCCCCACTCTGCGGCAGGCACCCTGGTTTTGCATTTCTTCTGGAGCTCCACCCTCTGCACAGCTACAGGTGCCCAGCTCCCAGTGTGGAGTGACCGGGCCTCCAGGGCACTGGGCCCTGGGCTCATGTGCCAAATGAGACCCCCATTTCTTCCTATCTGTTTTATGTAGGCTTGGTTTGAACACACAGCTTTGCAGTTGGAAAAGCTGGGAAACACTGTCCAGTGACTCTCTGAAGGACGGGTCCCGTCTTGTCATCAGCACTGGGTTGCAGTCCCACGTGTTCTCGTGACCCCCACCCTGCACTCTGTCCTGAACATGAAGGAGGCGCTGTGGGTAACAAGCGTGGTATCTGGCCCCAGCACACAGTGCTTTACGACCAACCCCACACCATGCTGGTCTCCCGTTCTGGAAGTCTAGTATTTCTTTACATTTCAGTTTGTACAATAGGTTGAATTTTGTTTGTTTTGCTTTAAAAGAAAGGTACTGTCTCATAGTTCTGGAGGCTCCAATCTAAGACCAAGGTGTTGGCAGGGTTGGTTCCACGTGAGGGGGGTGTGAGGGGAAATCTGTTCTATGCCTCTCGCCTGGCTTCTGGTGGTTTGCTGACAATTTCTGGTGTTCCTCGGCTTATCTCTGCCTCTATCTTCACAAGGGCATTATGTTGATTTTTAAAAGACTTCTGTGTGTAGTTAAGTTAAACTATCTTTGTGTTTAGTTTCTGGACAGAAAAGAGGGTGTTACAAAATATTCATCATAATCGGGCTTGTGCCCCGATCAAGGTAACTGGTGACCTCCACGTCCTAAATCCACTGGTCAGTGCTCAGTCCTCTTCCTACTTGACTAGCTGATCACTCCCTCCTCCGTGACACAGTTTCTCCTGCTTTCTCTGCCCCCCACTGGCTCTCTTCTCCCGTCTCCTTTGCTGTTTCCCTCTTCTGAACTTGGTCAGCTTCAGGGCCCCATCCTCTGGCCACCTCCCTATCCACTCTCACCCCAGCTCACGGCTTTCAGTATCATCTACTTGCCAATGACTCTTGCGTTTTTACCTCCAGCCCAGACCCGTCTCACAAACTCCAGATTCATTCATGTCCCCAACTGCCTCCGTGCCATCTCAAACTCAACACGTCCAAAGCCAAATTCCCAGCTGCAACCCCCCAATCTCCCTATCCCTTCTTCCCTGCTTTTATTTTTGCCCACGGCACTCTCCCCCCATGAAGGCAGGGACTTCTGGTCTTACTGATGGCTGTATCCTCACTGCTGAGCAGAGCCTGACCCCGATGCCCAACACGTATTATTTGAATTAATAATAATAATAATAATAAAAACCCTCACACTGTGTCCTTGGGCAGAGCACCACTGTTCTAAAGTCCCAAGACTGAAACAGTACCATTCCGCTTCAGTGAATCTCACCTTCTGAGACACGGATTTTCACTCTGTGATTCTGAGGACGCCCTGGAGTGGCCTGGCCCGGCCCCCGGCCCCTGCCTGCCTCCCGGGACTTACTCTCGCTCCTTGAGCAGCACCTTCTGGGACTCATCCAGCCGTAGCCGCAGGGCAGTCAACTTGGAGGCATCCTCCTCGATGGTGGCGGTGTCCTCCCAGGGCAGTCGGCTACGCTCCTGGCGGCCCGAGCTGCCCCGTGAGGCCCCGGCCCCTACGCTGTGTGCCTCCCAGCAGCCCTCGGGCTCCTCTGGTCTGCTCTTCAGCAGGCCCTCCACCAGCTCCAGCTCCTGTGGGGTCCAAGGTGGAGGCGGGGTCAGTGGTCGCTGAGTCCTCACCCTCTTGGCCTTCATCGTGGCCTCTCCTAGGCCCAGGGTCTGGCATCAGCTTGGTGGGTAACCTTGGGCAAGTCACACAGTGCTTCTGGATCCCAGTTTCCTCTTCTGCTGCCTGCTTCTCCACCCCTGGAGAGGGAGGGACACACCCTCTCCCTGCACTGCCTAAAAGTGCACACAGAGTCAGCCACTAAGGTTCCCTGAATCCTGGAAGAGTCCCCAGAATAGGTGGTAAGCTCCCTGTCAGTGGAAGTATGCAAACATTTGGTGGGACACTGGTGTGAAGGTATGTAGAAGCAGGGATTCCTACAACGAATAAAGACTAGATTCCCTCAAAAGGAATTCCCACTCGAAGATCCCGTTTTTCAGGTGCAAACACCTGCAACACGATAAGTGAAGTGGCAAAAGATGCATAGGAAGGTGGGTGGCCTCTGCGAGCGGAACCAGCTCCCAGATAGGAAGCAGCGAGGGATTATTAACTCAACTCTGAGGCCTCTTCCTCCCTGCCAGGCTCCCCTTCCCCTCTGCCCTTGTCTGCCCCCTGGCCTGCCTCTGACTACAGACCCAAGACGCCCATGGCCTCTGTTACAGCCTGGCTTTTCCCACAGCCTTTCCAGATGAGTCTGGGCCAGCCCCTTCCCTGACTGGCCCTTGGTTTCCCTATCTAGACTGGGACAGTGGCCCTGAGGCCCCCCCTGAGGAGTGAGATTCTACTCCTCTTGTATCTCAGACTGTCTGGGTGGGGGCCTCTGATGCCACCTGGTCCAAAGCTCCAATTCACAAATGAGGAAACAAGGAGGGAAGAAGGGACTTGCTGTGGGTCACAGGGCTGGGCTGGAGAGCAAACTCAGACTGCAACTCCAGAGCTCCCACCGCTGGTACCTGCCACCCCGTCGACTGTGACTCATAACCAGAAGAAGGAGAGAACAGGAATAGTGCCGTGAGGCTGGCTGGTATACAGGGGCTCTCATTCCCTGCCCCGAAGAAAAGCAATGAACCCCAACTGCAAACACCATGCAGGCCTGGGGAAGAGGGGCTTCAGCCACCAGGAGGCAGCAGTGCCCACTCTAGCCCACAGGCAGGAGAGGAAAGGGGGCAACCAAGAATCTTAGCTAGAGGAGCTGGCCTGCCTGGGGACGGAGCTGGGAGCAACCTGAGGCTGGACTCTATCCCTAGATGGCCTTCTGGTGACAGGCCTGCTGGTTCAGGGGAGGCTGCCCTCCACACACACCATTAATATTCCAGATGTACTGATGACTATCACCATGGGCTCTGGAGTTCACTTGGGGGCAACTCCCAGTGACTCTAGTCACCAGCTGGGAGCCATTGGTACTTAACTTCTCAACGCCTCAGTGTTCTCGTTGGTAAAGGGAATACTTCCTGGGGTTGCTCTGAGAATTAAGCAGACGATGCACGTGCACAGCCTAGCGCCCTGTGGAGGTGCCCATCGAACCGTGGATGCCATTTCCCAAACTCACCAGGCACTCTCAGCCTCTAGGTTTTTGAACAGAATTTCCATCACCTGGAATGCATTCCTGCACTTTTCACAGCCAATTCCTCCGCATCCTCCTAGTCTCAGCTTAAATGGACTGCTTCCAGAAAAGCTTCTGTGCAGCCCCCTCCTCAAAGCCTGGATCTGGGACCTCCTCTGTGCTCCCACTGCCCGGATAACCCCCCACCCCTCAGCTTTGATTGACACCTCTCATAAATGTCTCCCCCTTCCCCTAAATTCAAATCGAACGAATGAATGGATTCAGCTCTGCTACTAATGGATGTCTTCCAGGTAAGTGCTTAGAACCTGCTCCTGCTCAAAGAGGATGATTTCTTGGTTCTGTTGACTACTCAGGTGTGGGAGTGGAGGGACCACCAGAACCGGGGACTCTCTGCCCTGCGGGCGGTCTCTGGAAGGGGGGTAAGCTGGGGCCCTGCAGTGCAGAGCCTGACCCCCTGAAGAAGTGAAACCTCCCTGCGGGCCCGGCCCTTACTACCCCTCTTTCTAAGCCAGGCGGCCACCTCTTCTGCCCGAGTCAATCAGCCCCTCCCACTTCTAAAATCCAGCGCGAAGGCCCCGCCCAGCAGCCCCGCCCCCCCCGCCGCGCACCTGGGGCAGCCCCGCCCCCCCGCCGCGCACCTGGCTGACCGTGGGTCTCTCCGACCCGACGTCGCGCACTGGCTCCTGCTCCCTCTCTGGCTCGGTCTCGGGACCGTCAGGCGTCCTGTCCATGACCCCCCGGGCGCCCCGCAGCCGCGCCAGTTCGCGGCCCCGCGCCTCGCACTCGCCCTGCGCCTCCTGGCGCTCGCGCCGCGCGCCCGCCAGCTCCTTGGTGAGCGCGTCGAGACGCTGGCGCAGCTGGCGCACCTCCTCGCGCGCGCGGTTGCGCTCGGCGCGCACCTTGCTCCATTTCTCGCGCCAGTTGGCCGTGCAGTCCGACCACCAGCGCATGGTCTTCTCCATCTGCGCCGCCCGCGCGCGCGCCTCCTCCAACTCCCGCAGCCGCAGCTCCTCACGGCTCTCCCAGTCCCCGTCGGCCAGCAGCGCGGGCGCCGGCGGCAGCGGCAGAGCAGGAGGCGGACCGGGCGAGGGCGTGCCGCTCGGCGGCGTGGGCGGAAGCGAGTCGGCCGGCCCCATGCGCTCGGGCGACGGGCTGCCCAAGATGGTCAGGAGGCTGCCTTTCGACAGCTGCGGGGACTCGGCCAGCCGGGGGCTCGGCCCGTGGCTCATGGTGTGGCCGCGGGGGCGGGCAGGCTCTCGGGCCCTGGGCTGGAACTCCCAGACTCAGAGGCGGCGCGGGGCGCGCGCGGCGGACGCGATACCACTGTGCATGATGGCCACTGCTACCCGCTGCTCTCCCGGCCACGGGGCGGGGGATGCCTCCTCCAACCTGTGGGAGAACACAACCATTATTAGGAGGTGGCTACCATCCGTCCATATCCTTAAGCTCAGCCATGGAAAGGGAGTAACCGGCAGAGGGAACAGCATGGGCAAAGGTGGGAGGAGTGAAAATGGTCACCTCCAGAAGCCCCAGTGAGGCTGGAATGGTGAGCAAGGGCCTGCAACCGCTTCCTCACTGGCCTCCAGACTCCCCCCTTGAGTCCCTTCACCCTGCAGCAGCTGCAGCTGATCTGAAACCTTGATCTGCTGTCCCTGACCTTCAGGTCCCATCTCACACAGCGAATGGCTTATACTATTCTCTCTCCACCCGGAATGCTGCATGCTTCCATGCTGGCCCTGCCGCCAGGAGTCCCCTCCCAGCCTCTTCCTGCACTGGGCTAACGCTTCTCATCCTTAAAACTTATCTGAGATATCACCTTCTTCAAGAAGTTTTCCCGGACCCCCTCAGGCCAGGTGGTCAGCCCCAGCCCATGTCTCCACTAGCCAATCTCACTGTACCACTTATCTGTGTCCCTGTGTGCTCCCCATCCTGACCCCAGGCTGTGAGTTTGCTGAGGGCAGGGGCTGCCTCCTGGTCTTTGTCCCAGCACTGATGACAATGACAGTGACATTTATGGAGGCCCAGGCACCATGGCTATGTGAACTATCCTCTCAACAGACTTGGGGGAAATTATAGACATTTACTGAAGAGGAAAGGGAGGCTCAGCAAAGTTAAGCCCTGGAGTTAATCCAGATACAGCACCCAGAAGTCCAAATGCAAACACTGGGGCAGGTGTGGTGAACACCTGCACGCACTGGTGGTACGACAGAAATAAGCCGGTGTCTAGATGGTGGCGGTGCGGTGTGGTGAGGTGCCCCCCATGCCTGCCGCTGAGCTCTGCTGTTCACGGGCCACGTCCCCTTTAAAATAAGTGAGACACATGCCCCTCTCTATCCCCAACCTGCCACACTCTCCCTCCATGTGGCTCTGTGCTGACCCCCAGGAGCAGCCCCTCGGGGCATCTCGTACTTCCTTCCCCATCCAGCTGGGCCTGTCCCACAGATCCTCACCCCGGCCCCTAAGGCCCTGCCCTGATTGCCATCTCTTCCTTTTTTCAGGGACCCACCAGGGCACTGCTGGTGGGGCTCTCAGCAATCCGGAACAGTGTCCCAACACTGTCTGGCCAACGCTCTGTGTCACCTCTTCACCCTCCTCTGGCCTCTAAGCCCCTCACTCTTGGCAGGTGATCTAATGTCAGAGTTTGCAGTGAAAAGAGAAGCTGTCAGGCTGGCACTCCCTCCCTGTCCTGCCCCAAGCCCCACGGCCCCCTCCTCTCTGCCCCTAAGAGGACAGCGGGGCTCTCCCTCCTTGGGTCAAAGTCCTCCCACATCCAGCTTCTCCCACCCCTGCCAGTGATGCCTCTCCAGGGGGCCTTCCCCACCTGCTAAAGTCTCTCCTGGCACTTCCACCTCACTTCTCTGTCTCCTCCCTTTCAAGGCCCATCCAGAGAGGTCCACACTTGCTGTCTCCACCCTGTCCACCTCCCTCTCTCTCTCTCATCAGGCCTTGCCAGGCTGGCTTCCGGCTCCCCTGCCCTACCCACTGGGCACATCTTAGCCCTCCCAGGTGTGCCCTCTCTAGCTCTGGGCACCTTCCATCCCTCCCTTCTTGCATCACTCTCTCCCAGGGTGTTCTCCGGGTTTTCCTCCTCTTCTCCAGCTGTTCCCCATCACCTTCCCTGGAGTGCTGGTGTCATCCAGTCCTTGCCCCCTTCTCCTCTCTGGCTGCCCCTGCCTGAGCCATCTCGCCATGTCCTCAATAACCCTGAATCTCTCTCTCCACCCCAGGCTGCCCTCCAGAATCGCCCAAACCACCAGCATGTCCCTCAGACAACTCAGACTCAGCTTGGTCGGATGGGATTCACCGTCTCCACTCTCCCCACTATTGGATCCTCCTTTTGGATGTCCCCTCTGGGAGAAGAGCATTTCCTTACTCCTTCACGCTGTGGGAACATCCTGGAATCTGCTTTCTCCCCACCTCCAAGTCATGTCAGTCTGTCTGCCACACATCACGTGGATCTATCCACCTTCTTCCTCCTCAGCCACTAACCTGTCAAGGCCACCACCATCATCTCCCACCTGGGAGACTGCAGCCACCGCCCTCCCTGCCCCATCCCCCTGCCCCCTTTTGCCTCCTTCAAATCCATTCTCAAGAGCAGCAGCCAGAGTGAGTTTTTAAAAACACAAACCTGGGACTTCTCTGGTGGCGCACTGGTTAAGAATCCACTGCCAATGCAGGGGACACGGGTTCGAGCCCTGGTCCGGGAAGATCCCACATGCCGCGGAGCAACTAAGCCCATGCGCCACAACTACTGAGCCTCTGCTCTAGAGCCCGTGAGCCACAACTACTGAGCCCACGTGCCGCAACTACTGAAGCCTGCGCGCCTAGAGCCCGTGCTCCGCGACAAGAGACTGCAATGAGAAGCAGTCTGCAATGAGAAGCCTGTGCAGCAACGAAGACCCAACGCAGCCAAAAATAAATAAATAAATTTATATTAAAAAAATTAAAACACAAACCTGATCATGCCAGTGGCCACAACCTTTGTCATTACCAATACCTGTGACTTCTCTCAAGAGTCAGTTCCAAGCTCACTCCCTCCAGGGAACCAACACCAAAAATTCTTCAATCTCCAAAGGAGCTACAGCCTACCGATCGCCCCGCCTGTTCACTGTCCCCACTGCCCACCCTGTTCCTTCTCTCCTTGCTACGTGCCACGGTCGCAACCTCGTCCTCACAAATGCCCTGAGTGCCCTAGCTGTCTCACCTGTTCTTGTCTCTCAGGCAACGCCAACCCTGGTCGCCTCCACCGCTCTGCCTGCTCCTGCCCTCACCCCTATAACCAGGCATCGCAGGTTTTACACCACTGTGTGGACCAGTGTCAGTTTCAATTCATGACCATCAGTGTCATAGTTCCTCAGCATTGATCAGTGATCCTACTACATTTCTCTAGTGCATTTGCTGTTTGTTTACTGTCTGCCTTCACCAGGCACCAGTTCTGGGCCCAGCTCTGTCACCAACCTCATGTAAACCACTGCCCCATGTACTGGGCCTCAGTTTCTCCGCCTGTAGAACTGGGGTGAGAGGTGAGGGAGGCCAGCGCTTCTAGATCAAGGAGTCTTTCAGATTCACCTGGACACTTGCTTAAAATGCAGTTCCTGGGCCTCACCCTCCAGAGAATCATGTTCAGTAGGTGTGGGGCTGGGAATTTGCATTTTAATCATCCAAGTTTGGGACATATGAGTAACTGGTGATGCCTTGTCACCACCCATAGTTCCAGACACACAAACATGCATGTATCAACCCCAGTAACAACTGCACAAAGTTATGTACACAGACACAGCCATACAGACCTAGGTTCCAGGTCCCTGTACACCCCTGACTCCCCACGGGATCCCTGGAAGGCTGAGTGCCCACTGTGACTCACTCTCTCCAACTGTGCAATGAGGTGGCTGGCCTAGATTCCATGTGCATTCACAGACATGTGCACACCCAGACACACAACTGCAGACACACAAGCAATCCCATACATGTAAATATAGACACAGAGACACGGGCAGACACACGCACACTCAGAAATGGCCCCATATGCACACACAACTGTATGTATGCACAGAGAGACGCTCCCTTGTAGATACAGTTACAGACACACCTGAAGACATATACATGCCCACAAAGATGGATACACAGGGACATGCAAAGATACATATTCACCCCTAAGACAAGCACACACACACGAACACATACACGGACACGCACACTCCTCCTCGCCCCATTTTCCTGGCCCAGCTCCACATGGAGAAGCTCTTGGAAAAGAAAAACAATGTGAGAGCCTACGGGGTAGGGGAAGGAGGCAGGAAACCCGAGTGCCAGCCCGGCAGGCAGCCCAGGCAGCCCCACCAGAGCTGTGCTGGGAATGGGGGACGGGGGGTGGTGAGGAGGGGGTGCTCAGGGCCGGGCCCCTGTCTGCTGGGCCTGTCCTGCAGCCCCTAAACTGAGAGGGGGGCGGGGGCGGGGGCGCACTGACACATTCTCTCTGACACTCTGGGAGCTGCCAGGCCTGGCATGGGGCTTGGCAGGGAGCGGTGGCCCAGTCCTTCCAGGAATCCCAAGCCTGTCGCGCAGGGGCAGGGCAGGCGCCACCCCGGCCCCTAATGGCTTCCAGGCGCCCACACTAAAGGCAGGGGTGGGCTCCAGACTCAGCTCCTGTTCCCCTCCCCAGGAGCCTGGCCCGGCCCCTCCCGGGGGCTGGTGGCGGGGAGCAGTGGGGACAGAGGGGCTCTGAACAGCCCTCCCACCTTCCCTCCTGCAGGCCCAGGGTCCCCTGAAGGGTGTGTGTGCGCGCACATGTAAAGGCACGGGGGTGGGAGCCCAAGGTCAGTTTTCTGGAGAAGCCTACTCCCCAGCACACCAGGAGCCCTGCACACACACTCAAGGGCAGCTAGACTCTGCCCAGCAACGCCTCCCCTCACCCCTACCCCCACCCCACTCACACAACACAGCCTTGGGGACATGGACGGACACACACACACACACACACACACCAAGCCCTGGTAACGTACACACTCACCGAGAGCTGATGCCACACAGAGGTTCAGCTTGCGGTTGTAGAGACAGGCTCCAGCTGCCCTACCCCACCAGGCTCAGCTCCTTCTTCCCCAGGGTTGCGCAGATATGTGTGGGGTGGCCTCCTGATTTCTGCAGGGTGTCACCACCTCCCAAGGATTAGGTGGAGGAGGGACCAGCCTCCACAGGCCCAGAGAGCCTTTCCCACCCACCCTCCCCTCTCTTGCCTCCCACCAGCCAGACGGGTCTATTCCTGCTTGAATCCTCAGGGTTTGTTCCCCAGGCTGTTCCCCCACTTGGGATGCCCCCCTCAGCCTCTAAACCCACCCACGCTTCAAGCTCAGTTCTACCCCTCCAGGAAACACCTTGGCCCCCCCAGCCTCACTCTCTGCCCGGGAGCAGAGCCCCATAACCTTCCGCAGCCAGACCTGGCCAGCTGCCCTCTCTCTTCTTGCAGTCCAGGCTTCCCCCAACCCAGGTAGGACATTTGCGCCACCCAGAGCCACTAGGACAGGCCCTGCATACAAGATTTACTCCAAGTTGACTGGTGGGGTGGAGAGCAGAAGGCTGAACCATGACTTCACATCCCCTGAGCTGGGCAGCGGGGCCACGCGGGACTCAGAGCCCCTGAACCCCATCCCTGCAGCCATCCTCACTGCTCCAGGCAGCGGCTGGCCACTCATAGGACAGAAACCATAATGTTTTGATCTGATATTTGCCTCAGGCTAGGCCCTCACCAGCCCTGTCTACACAAAGTGACCAGCGGTTCCTGCTGCTCATGGACCTGTTTGGAACGTTTGTTTCTCCTTTCTTTCTCCAGCAGCAAACTCCTATGCATCCTTTAAGACCTACTTTGGGATACGTCTCCTCTGGGTAGCCTTCCCTGACCTTGTACACAGAGTATGTTAGTGCTCCCAAAGCACTGGCACCTCCCTGTTCTTCAGCAATTGCCACACTGTGAAGTCCACAAGGGCATCTTGGTCTCGCTGGCTGTCAGCACAGGGCCCAGATGCTGCATAAATGCTTCCCAGGTTGATGGATGGAAAATGAACAGTTAAGGGTTGCCTATAACCTGGGAGGGTTGAGCCATCCTAAGGATCAGGAGTCACTTTGTGGCCAGGCTCTGAGCCAGGTAGGTGTCAGAGTCTGTCTGAGGCCAAGGTCACAGTGAGAGGTCATCTCATGGCCAGGTCAAGGATCAGGCATTTTATCTGAGGAAGCCTGACTCACAGGGGGACAACTTTGTGTTTCGCCCTTAGCATGTTTAGATGACTCATATCTAGTGAGGAGAGTAAGCAATGCTGAGGCCTAGATGGGGCTCAGTTTAGGGGATTGGGGCCGGTGCGCCTGGTGGCCCTACTCTTCCCTCTAGCTCAGAAACCCTCTATGTTTTCCCAGAACCTTTCAGGTGGGGCTCTAGGGCTGGCGTGTGGCCACAGGCCTGGCTGTGGGCAGGGAGCAGAGCCCAGCAGGAAACCACAAAGGACGGCCTGATTGGATAAGTGCAGGGTCCAAGGCTGGTCAGCCCACAAACTGTGGGCGCCTGTCCCTCTGACCTGCTGCCCACGCTCCAGTCACTGGACCTCCAGGAGAGGACTGAGAAGGAGGGAGGGAGCCTGCAGGTTGAAACGGAGCCCGAGGGGGTGGCCACCCCTGGCCTGTTCCCAGGTACCCCCATCTCATATCGAGGAGCCACAGATATCCTAAATCACCGATCAGAACTCCCTTCTTTATAAATGGGCCAACTGAGACCCAGAGGTACAGCTACTGGTCCACATCCACATAGAGGACCAGCAGCAAAGTAGGGCTGGGGGTGGGGTGTTAGAATGCTGGGACGGGATGCCTCCCCTCTTGGGTCGTGATCACCTGAGGAGCAAGATGCCCCTGGGACCACCTACACAGTGGGGTCCTCAGTCATCAGGCCAAGTGGCCAAACATAGCTGGCAGAGGATGGGAGCCTTTCATGGGGGCGGACCCCTGCCCCGGGCCTCTGAGCAACTCCTTGAACTATTCACTCTTGTACAGCAGACTTCCCACGAGTCTCATCTCTGCCTCTGTTATGCTGTGTGCTATCTGCAAGTCCGTGCCCTCTCTGAGGCTGTTTCCTTACTTGTAGGATGGGGAGAGGCACTAACAAGATACCTAAAAGCTTTGTCCAACAAGTGGGAAAAATCTGCGCCAATACGAACTAATCCAAGCTCCACAACAGCCCTACATAACCGACACTTAAGACAGAAAAAGTGAAGCCCCGGATGGGGAACGGGCTTGCCGGACACCAGTCGTTCGTACAATCAGAACGGTGGGTCAACCGAGGCCCACTCCCTTCTCCTAGCACTGAGCCGTCGTTCCACCTGCCCCTACTCCTTCCAGAAATTCCCCTTCTGCCCTCCCACGACCGCGAGCCGCCTTAGACCTCTCTTCCTTGCCCCCTCCCCAGCCTCCCAGCTCACCCGAGCGGCGGGCTAAGGGAGGAGGGTCTCCCGGCCCCTCGAGACGCGGTCCCGCCCACCCCACCACGCGGTCCCTTATTGGCAGCCGCCGCAGGCCTGGGGCAGTGGCGCCGCGCTCCGATTGGACCGCGCCGCCCGTCCATCCCGCACTCGCCATGGTGACCACGTTGGGTCCCCCGGGAGAGTTCCAAATTCCGCCCCCGCCCGCTGGCGCCCCCCTCCCGTCCGGCCCCGGCCCAGTGCATTCCGAGGGCGGCCCTGCCTTACCCCCAACTCCCGCAGCCCCTTCACTCCCGAGGCCCGGGCCCCAGGAGGTGGGGGAACCCGGGGAGGGGGCTAGGAAGTTCTGCTCCGAGTCTGGGGGTTGCTGCGGATGCGAGAGCCCCAGCTTCTCTCCTCTACTCCAACACGCCCCCAACTTAACCCCTTCCCTCCCGCGGAAAGTTCGCGGCCTGGAGGGAGTTCCCGGGACGCAGTGGCTTTCGGTCTCCTGCATTGGCGGCCCCGCTCACCTCGGCCGGGGACCCGCGGGCTCCGGACGTCCGACCCGCCGCGGATGGGCGGAGCGGGCACGGGGCTTGCTGCGGCCGCCGCCGGGAGGGCCGAGGGAGGGCCGCGGAGTCTCCTCCTCCCTCCCGGGGGGAGGGGAGGGAGAGGAGTCGGCGGGGCGGGGGCGGTGGGGCCCCGGCGGGTTGCGGACTGGCTCTGACCCTGGCCGTCCTAGTTGGTGGGGTGGGGGACCCAAACCTAACTTTGGGGCGAGGGGTGCGGGCCGAGCCGGCGGGATCAGCACAGAGCGTGCCGGACCCCGACATAGGCCCCACCCCAGCATGGGGGCCGAGAGTAGGGGGGAAGGAAGGCATGGTCTGGGGGCGCCCGCGGGGCTCGGCTTTCCCGCCTCAGGTTTCTCCTTGCGCCAGTGACATACTAGCCGCCCAGCAGCTGAAGTGGGCACCGGCTGTCCCGGGCTCAGCACGTGGAGCGTGTTTACCAAGTGTTCACTTTTGTTACCTGCATTCTTCCCAGTGCCAGCTCTGCCACCGAGTGGACGTGGAGGAGCAAGTCCCTGCCCCTCATCGGGCCTCAGTTTTCCCTTTGTACAACAGAAGGATTGGCCAGAGTAACCTCGCGCGTGTTGAGAAGTGTGATGGGGCACTTGGCCCGCCGGACGGAGGTTTTCTCTGATGTGCCAGGGTACTTCCTGCGAAGGGTAGGGCCGCAGTTGACGGCGCGGTCCCGGGCAATTACCTTCTGGGGCCCTTGCGTGCCCCTTCCACTTTGGGACTTCCTCCCTTGCGAGTGAGTGTTTTCGGTTTTGGCGAGATGGGGAGGCGGGCGCCTGGCGGCCCTGTTCTTACCACATCCTGTCCGCTGGAAGGCCACTGAGGTGAATCCGTCTAAAAAGAGGACCAGAAGTTCAGAGAGGTATATTGCTGTATTGGGACTTTACATGGGAAAAGAAACTAAAAATGAAGAAGATAAATTAGTTTGAACCGGTAATTAACAGTAGAGACACATCTCTTTTTATTGCCCTTCACAAGATGTTTTGTTTTAACAAATTGAAGGTTTGTGGCAACCCTGTCTAGAGCGAGTCTGTTGGCACCAACGGCATGTGCTTAATTCGAGTCTCTGTGTCACCGTTTGATAACCCTCAAAATATTTCAGACCTTCCACCAGCAAAAAGTTTATGACTTGCTGAAAGCTCAGATGATGGTTAGCATTTTTTAGCAATAAAGATTTTTAAGTTAAAAAGGTTTTTTTAGACATAATGCTATTGAACACTTACTAGACTACAGTATAGTGTAAACATAACTTTTACAGGCACTGGGAAACCAAAAAATTCGTGTGACTCGACTTACTGCAATATTTGATTTACTGTGGTGACTTGGAACCGAACCTGAAATATCTCCAAGGTATGCCTGTATTTAGATTATGGTTGCAATCATGCATGCGTTAGAATGAACAAAGTATTGGCTCTTTGCAGCAAGAGGATCAGTTTTTGCAGAAGTATTTGGGGTTTCACTCCCAAGGCTCACTATGAATCCTTTGATAGTCAAACAGTTCTCTCTGGAAGTTCTTGGTCATTTCTCTTACAGAAGTTCTCTTCCTCTGTGGTCAGCTGCTGCTCCATTTCCACGGCATCACTTCCATCAACTTCATGAAATCTCACGCTTTTTGCAAGATTTGCAGTTTCACTCATAACCATTTGCTTTGTATTTGCGTGGTTAAATGTTAATAGCATCTGACAGTCAGCTAGGGACTGATTTGGGTGGGGATATGTGGTGGTTGAGAGGGAACTAACCTGTAAATGTTGCAGTGGCTGGCCTTTGCTTACTGTGTGTATTTTGGACCTGAGAGATTCAGATATTGAGTACTCAGAGGACTGGAACATCCCCATTTTAAACTTGGGGAAATGCTCATTGAGGCTCTTGGCTCAGCCTTACCCAAAGTTTCACAGCCAGTAAGGACAGCCATGACCAAGAGTCTAGAGTTCTTTACCAGAGTTTTCTGGAGGTGGGGATACAGATAGTGAAGGTGGAGGAGGCTGAGTTGATGATGAACCTAAGCTCCAATTATAACATCATCACAATAGGGCTCTCTCTCAAGAAAAGAAACAAATATACTGTCCTGGGGTGTCTCTTGCAGGGGGTGAGGTGAGAACTGCCCGCTCATAGACCCTAGCTGTGTGTTGACCATAGGCTTGGGAGTTCACATGAATTAACTCAGTCTTATAGCCCTCCTATGAGCTGGGTGTTGTTACCACCATCTCACAGTGAGAAATGTGATCCTCAGATCAGAAGCCCGGTGACAGACTCAGGTCACACGGCTGGGAGGTCTCAGAGCCCAGATCTGACTTTCAGTTTTCCCATTCTCATTCCTTTTGCTAAAACCACCCCTCCTGGCAGTCTTCTGGATGCAGCGCTAATCTGGTGTCAGCCTCCCAATGGCCCCTGAGGGGTTTCTTTCCCCAATTTAGCACAGGAGGGTTTTGATTGAGGCTTGTGTTAGTATTTCCCACACTTCCGCAGTTCTCCGGCCTGTGTCTCTGCCGCCACTTTTTGCCAGCAACATATAGCACTTGTGCTATTATTTACTTAGTGTTTTTCTTTAAATCATTTCACTTTTTTCAGGACAGACGTGTATTTTAGGCTAAATAGGAAATGTGTTATCAGGTGCTGTAACTAGAAGAAAGTCATAAAAATAAACATCATGTAAATAAACAACATCATCAGTCTAGTCTAGCTAGAAACTTTCTCTCTTTTAAAAAGGGATACAATTTGTACACCCATGTTCATAGGAGCATTATTCATAATACCCAGAAGGTAGAAGCAACCCAAGTGTCTGTCGGTGGATGAATGGATAAACAAAATGTGCTCTATACATTCAAAGGAATATTATTCAGCCTTAAGAAGAAAGGGAATTCTGACATATGCTACAGCATGGATTGACCATAAGGACATCATGCTAAGTGAAACAGGCCAGTCACAAAAGGACAAATATTGTATGATTCCGTTTAAATGAGGTTCCTAGAGCCAAACAGAGACAGAAAGTAGAGTGGTGGTTACTAGGGGCTGTAGGGCGTGGGGAATGGGGAGTTAGCGTTTAACGGGTGCAGCGTTTCAGTTTCTGGAGGTGGAAAAGCTCTGAAGATGAAAGGTGGCCATGGTTGCAATATGAATGTACTTAATGCCGCTGAACCGTATACTCAAAAATGGCTAAAATGGTAAATTTCTTGCATATTTTGCCACCGTAAAAAAATCCCTAAAAATCAGGTGTCTTGTTTTCTATGTCCAATAGAAGGTTGAAGAATGAAAATCAAAAGGACAGAAGGCAGTGGTAGAAAGAGGTTAGAGACAATTTAGTTCTAAATGGGCGCTTCTGGTTGCCACCGGGATCGAGAAAGACTGAAAAGTAAATGACTTTTTCATGGTGTGACTCAGTAGTTTATCTAAAGGCCTGTCCGGGGTGCCACTTACTGCCCTCTCACAGATCACCGGGGGAGCAGCCCCCATGTGGAGAGACACTTCACTAGGGCTGGGGTGTGGCTCTCCCAGGCTGGGGAGTGGGAAGTGGCTTGCCTTCCTCCCTGCCAGGGGGACTGAACAAGGACCTGACACACCTCCTAAAGCGGAAGCATCTGGAATGTTTTATAGGGGAATTGGAGTCAGGAAAGGCTTCCCAGAGTAGGCAGGACTGGGCCCTAAGGGATGGAGAGGAGCTAGCGTGCCACCCAGGCATGTGTGTGTCAGAGCAGGAACAGAGCAGGGAGATGGGGATGAACATGGCAAGCACATCCCGAACTGGCTGGAAGTAGAAGTTGGATGGGGCTAGACCGTGAAGACAATGGGAGCCACTGCTGGCTTTTGAGCTGGGGAGTGTCTTGGCAGTGAGTTCCAGGATCTGGAGGGCAGGGTTATGTAACTGGCACCCCCAATTGAGGCGGTGCATAGTAAGGCTAGCACAGATCCAGGATGGAAAATAGAGGGGCTTTTGGGGTGAGCAGGGCTTCCTCCTGGGCCCTGAGAGCAGCTGCTGGTGTTGTAACCCTAGAGGTGGCCAGGAGACCTTGGAAAGGAAGGAAGGGCCTAGAGGTCAAGGGCTTCATCATGGCCACAGAAAACCAAAGTGTGGAGGAGGGCAAGTGTTTGTCCAAGTCACCCAGCAGGAGTGTGGCCGAGTGGTCAGGGCACAGACACACGGGTGTCCCTGCAAAGTCTTTGCACTGCAGCTGGGGTGGGCCTGCGCCTCCCCTAAATCTCCCTGCCCTGCAAGGAGCAGCTCCCCTCCTTCCCCGCACAGAGGCCACCTGAGCTACCTGTGGGCTGTGGTTGAGCAGATACAGCAAGGCCTCCAGTGTTGGGGCAGAGAAGAGGGAGACCATGTTGGGACCTGCTTCTTTCTCCCTGTTGCTGCATCCCCATCACAGCCTTGGGGGTAGAAAAGCACATTCTTGAGTCAGAATTTTCCCAGGGAGTCTGGCTGGGGCCCTGGCAAGAGAGAGCACCCTGTCTCCCCACCAACACACACAGACACTTCCCCCTGTTGCTTAGGGTTCTGTGGACGAGGTGACTGATGTAGGACAGGCTGGTCCAGACCCCTGGCTCAAGGAGAAGCTGGCCGGCCTTCTAGCCTCACAGTTCTGGCCATGTTTTCTGAGCTCTGCTCCCAGTGAGCCCTTTCTCCAAAGGGCTCTGCACTGGGTAACTCTTGTCCTCCCAAGGCCTCAGGCACCCCATCTGTGAAACCTGAGGGCTTCACGGAGCACTTCCGCTGACTCTGCAGCATTACCCTTGATAAGCCCCACACCACCCCATGAAGTGGTACTGTCATTGTCTCCATTTTACAGAGGGGAAACTGAGGTTCAGAGAATTTCCGTCACGTGCCCAAAGTTACCCAGCCAGGAAATGGTGGGCCTGGGATTTGAACCCAGGCAGCGTGACCCAGCCCTTGCCTGAGGTCCTTGCCATCATCCATCTCATTGATCATTAGGTCAGGCAGGGATCATTCTCCCTTTCCTACACAAGGGGAAACTGAGGCCAAGAAAGGTGACGTCTCTTGCCCAAGGGCACAGAGCTGAGTGGGTCTTGGACCCCGCTGGATGCCACATTGGCCAGCCCTCCTCCCTCTCCCCACGGACGCCCAGCATCTCTGCAGATGTGCAGCTGCCCGAAGGAAGTGCTGCAGGCCCTGAGGGGGTGAGATCAAGGGGTGAGCTGGGAGTGGCTATCAGCTCAGAAGTAACAAATAGCCTTCTTCCAGTGACAGAAGAAGGGAAGTGGGAGCGTGCAGTGCAGCTGTTGGGTGAAGAGAGCAGAGAGCAGTGCAGGGGCAGGGAGGTCGCCTGCCCGCAGCACAGAGGTCCCCAACTTCCCCTTCTTCGTGCAGAAGGCGGCGAGACGGCGGTGAGACAACAGCAGCTGCACAGGTCAGCCCCTCGGTCTGGGTCTTTCCATGCCCCACTCCCTCCAGATTCTGTCCTGACCCTTGGGTTCCCTAGCAGGCACTGGGCACGCCCCTGCCTGGGTGGTTGCTGGACTGGTGACATCCGTGGAGCCGCAAGGTGGGGACTCACCTTCATTCCCTTCACCAGTTCCTGGGCCCCTGATGACAACCCCAAATCTCAGGAATGTACAGATCTATGTTTTTGAAAAAAGGCATTTAAATTAAGGAGTGGTTGGGTGCTGGGTTCAACTATTTATCCCCCCCACCCCGCTACCCCATGTGGACTGGTGCAAGTTACTGAACTTTGCTTTTCTGCACCTGAGTTTCCTCATCTGTAAAATGGGGCTAGTCCAGTAACCTGCACCTCAGGTGACAGGGGTGAGGGCCTGGCACAGAGTTTATGTTGGGCGAATCAGAGCAGATGCGGTTCCTCTGAGTGACCTGGAAGGGAGCCTGGGGACAGTGTGTTCTCAGGCAAAGGCTCTGGACCTGGCTGGGTCACAGACCCCCTGTTGGGTGCTGGTGGAGCCTCCTTTTCCCTGCCTGTGAAATGGGGCTGATAATGGCACCTGTCAGGACTTTCCTGCAGAGACCACAGGTTCACTTTTCACCCAGGCCAGGGGGAGGCCAGAAGTAGGGACTTCAGCCTTTGGTTGGCAAGAGCAGCTGTTGGGAGGGGCAGGCGGGGCCCTATCCAGGAATGCAGTGGCTCAGTGGAGCCTGGTGCTGTTGGGGAGAGGGCGGGCACAGCCAGCTCTGGATAGGGAGGCAGGGCTTCCAAGCTCTCCCGCCGAGTGTAGTCCTGGCTGGCAACCTTGGGGTCAGAGCCTTAGATTCCCTGGAGTGTGGATCATGGAAATGGTTGTTTGAGTCTCTCTCCCTGGGAAATAGATGACCTTGGCCTCATTTTACAGATGAGAAAACCTGAAGCACAGAAAGGTCAAGTTCCTTGCCTAAGGTCAGACCTCAAGTGCTGAATACTGGAACTAGTTATCGAATTTACATCTTCTGAAGGCTCTGTTCTGCTCTCCACTTGTCGCCTCATCCAAACAGCAACTCAGCCACCAGGCCATCTTTAGGAGGCTGCAGCGCATTGTGGGAGAGAGCACTTGACTTGGAGTCTGGGTTTGCGTTTCGGCTGCCCACTGGCCTGCTGAAGAACCCCGGGAAAACCCTTGTGTGGTATTCAGTTTTGCCACGGTCAATGGAACCTTCTTGAGAGTCAGGTAAGGGATTTCTGTTTTCTAGAGGACCCCAAATAGCAAATCACAAAAAGACGGAGATGGCTGAAGGTGTGAGGTAATGGTGAGTGGTGGTCTCTCTGAAAAGATGAGGCGGGGGATGTTGGAGGTTGCAAGCAGAAGTGAAGATTGTGGTTGCTCCTGGGAAAGGGGGTGGAAACCACAGCTTCTCTTTGGGTGCTTGGTGGGGAGGGTGTCACTTCTGCTTTGGCCTTAATTTCCCCAGTTGCAGGGTGGGGTTAAGCTCCTCTTCCCTCTGTGTATGGCTGGCAGAAGCATGGCCAAGGGCCTGGGGACCCCGTCTTAGGGTCCAGACCCTGGAGGTCAAATCCACATCACTGTCTGGGCCTCAGTTTCCCCCTTCGTACTGTGAGGGGGTCTTTCCTACACTCTCGGGTTCTCAGTTTTCTCACCTGAAACATTCCAAATGGTTTCATTCAGTGGTTTCCTTTGTCCCCCCAAATCTTTTCCTTTAGTCGCTGAGGCTCTGAGAGGGTAAGTGAATTGCCCAAGGTAACACAGCCAAATAAATAACCTAATAGCCAAATAAATAAGAACCCAGCACTCTATGACTCCGAAGTCTTTATTCTCTTTTATTTATTTATTTAATTATATGTGTTATATTATATGTGTTATTTTTAACCTGTTCTTTCTGCTCAATGGTATGCTGTGCTCCTCTTTTATGTGGCTATTTGCATCGTAATTCTTAATAGTGAAATGGCAATCCATCGTACTGTATTTTTTTAACTTTTAATTTTGAAACAATGAAAAATTCACAGGAAGTTGCAAAAAAGGTTTTGTGTGCGTTTCATCCGGTCTTCTTCAATGGTAACATCTTTCACACCTGAGGTACAATATCAAAACCAGGAAATTGACTTTGGTACAATTCACAGCCTTTATTCAATTTCATCAGTTTTTATGCACTGATTTATGTGTGTGTGTGTGTGTGCTTAGTTCTGTGCAATTTTATGACGTGTAGATTCTTGTCACCACCATCACAATGAAGATACAAAACTGTCCCATCGCCACAAGGCTCCCTAGTGCTGCTCCTTTACAGAAACACCCCCATCCCTAACTGTTGGCAACCACTAATCTGTTCTCCGTCTCTATAATTTTGTTATTTCAAGAATGTCATATAAATCAAATCATACTGTATGCAACATTTCGAGATTGGCTTTCCCTTGAGACCCATCCAAGTTGCGAGAAACAGTATATTTTTCTAATTGCTGAGTTGTAGTTCATGGTACAGATGTACCTGAGGTTGTGTAACCATTCACCCATTGAAGGCACATTGGAATTGTTTCCAATTTGGGGCTATTGCGAATAAGGCTGCTATGAAGTTCTGCAACAAGAGAAGCCACTGCAAAGAGAAGCCCCCGCTCGCCACAACTAGAGAAAGCCAGTGCGCACCAATGAAGACCCAATGCAGCCAAAAATAAATAAATAAATTAAATTAATTGAAAATAAATAAACTATGTTGTGTGCGTTAAAAAAAAACAAAACAAAAACACTTAAGTGCCTGGTAGGGCTTGGTGACTGGTGAGGCTTCACCGTAAGCTTGGTCCTGGCTGTTTTATCAAGGAGCACCAAAATGTCAGTAGCTACAGGATACTTTTCTTAGAACGGTCAGTTCTGCGGAGAAGAATTTTCTCCTGCCTCGGAGCATCATTGCCTGGCTGCTGGCAGTCTTCTGGAAGCTGATTGGAGGAGGAGGTGGGGAGGGGATATGGCTTAATTTTCGTGTACCAGAATGGCACCTTGCAGATTCTCTCTGGTGCACTGTCTGCAGGGAATGTACTTTGTGTTGGAGGGTAGGGTTGAGGATGCAAGGGTGGTGAGGAAGGTTCCTGGATGCTCCAGGTGGCAGAGGAGATCTGGGGACCCAGCTGGTCATTTTAAAAACTCACAACCAGCAGGCCCCCGTTTTTAGCCTCACCCTTCATCCCACCTTCAGAGGTTCCCGATGCTTCCAGGGCTCAAGTGCTCCCACAGTGGTGAGGCTTGACCTAGCTGTCTTCCCCGTGTCCCCTCCCCGATCCCCCCACCCGCTGTATTCACCTCTCCTTACTGCAAGCGCTTGGGTTCAACGTCTTATGGTCTGCTAACTTTTGTTTTTTTAAGCAGGTGGCCACCTGCTTTGCGGCCTCCGAGGTTTCACTGATATCTCTCATCTGCTGTTGTCTTCTTTCCCATTGTTCTGTCTTTTGTGGCTTTGTGTCTGTTTTATTCATTCACTCTCATTTTAGTGGAGTTTCGGGGGTAGGCATAAATTTGCTATGTTTAAGCAGAAGTTTATTAGTTCATTTTAACGTTAAAAAAATAAATTTATTTATTTATTTTTGGCTGCATTGGGTCTTCATTGCTGCACACGGGCTTTCTCTAGTTGCGGTGAGCGGGGGCTACTCTTCCTTGCGGTGCGTGGGCTTCTCATTGCAGTGGCTTCCCGTTGTGGAGCACGGGCTCTAGTTGCGCGAGCTTCAGTAGTTGTGGCACCTGGGCTCAATAGTTGTGACATGCAGGCTCAGTAGTTGTGGCTCCTGGGCTCTAGAGCACAGGCTCAGTAGCTGTGGCGCACAGGCCTAGTTGCTCTGCGGTATGTGGGATCTTCCTGGACCAGGGATCAAACCCACGTCCCCTGCATCGGCAGGCGGATTCTTAATCACTGTGCCACCAGGGAAGTCCCTATTAGTTAATTTTAAAACCGAGGGAAATGAGGGCAGAGAGGGACAGATTCTTTTTTTTTTTTTAAAACCAAAACATTGGATTTATTTTCACAAATTTGAACCTGACATCTTCATTCATAACTAACAGCTGCCATAGATCCTGGCAGTCACAAAAATAAGTGAAAATGAAGAGAAGGTTGCAAAGCAAGTGTTGAATACAGTACTTAACAATATGTTCAAATCCCATTATACTTTAAAATGGGCTTTGGGGGAATTCTTTGTGGACAAAGGCAGTGGTTTTCCTGATGTCATCCAGCTGCTGTGATTCTTGGTGGCCTCTGACCTCCCACGATTGTCATCAAAACCAGCCTTCTCCTGAAACTCTTAGTTCTCGTCTTTTTCTCTGCTCCAACTTTCGGATTCCCCCAGCTGCTGCTGCTGGTAGTTTAATCAGAGAGGGACAGATTCTTGCCCGAAGTCACATGGTGGGTGAACGACAGGGCTGGACAGGATTAATGACAAGCAACTCCCAATGTTCCCCTGGGTAAGATCAGAGCCCCGGGGAGGCCCCCAGAGATACCATGTTTTGGGAGGAGGATGTGTCTCAGGCAGAGCTGCAAATGATCAAGGACTCTGGAGTAACAGAGACATGGCTTCAGGCAGCCTCACGCAAAGCAAGACGCCTTGCTCGCTGAGCCACGGTTTCCTCATCTGTGAGATGCAGGAGTGGTGAGGATCAAATAAGATGCTGCGCGTCCTATTCTTGGGGTGTGCCAGATGCCTAGCGTTAGAGGTGGCTCTTTCACCGAGGTGACAAAGACATGCACCTTTTCCAGGGCGGGAGCCAGTTCTTGGAGGAGACTCGGTACAGGACATGGATCGCTGCGGGGCCCTTTTCCTCTGCCTGTGCCTCTTGATGTCTCAGAGCAGAACAGAGGGTAAGAGGGCTCCGCTGAGCTGCAAGGGCCATCCTAGCCTGGACCCCTGGCTGTGATGTGAAGCGGGGAGGCCTCAAACCAAGGGAGATTGAAAAGGGGCACTTAGGCCTCCTGGGGCAGCAGGAGGCTGGGGCGGAAGGCCCAGAGGCCGTGGGGCGGGAGGCGGGGCAGCTGCAGACAGAGACTGAGGCGGATGTCTGACTCTCTCCTCACAGAGGCATCCCAAGAAATCCTGCGCTGGATGAAGAGAATGGAGACGGCAGCCAGGAGCCGGAGCCTCACTTCTTTTGCTGAGTGAGTTGGGTGTCCCTCCTCTCCCTCCCAGAGTCAGCTGTGCCTCCACCCCCAGCTTGCACCTTGAATCCATGGCCCAGGGTTGGTCCAGGGTAGACTGTTAATTCATTTATTCAACACTCATTTATTGAGTAGCTACTGTGTGCCCGGCACCAAGCTCTGGAGACGTGGGATAGACACATCCCTGTTCTCATTGAGTTTACTGTCTGGTTGGGGGCCCTTAACCATGGATGCCATGAAACCAGGCGCAGAATCACGGGTCTCCATGCATTTTTCTGGGAAGGGGCTCCAAGACTTGGGCTGGGCTCTCCAGAGTCTGTGACCCAAAAGCCTAGTAGCTCAGGGTAAGAGGCCAATGCTGATGACTGACCAGGGAATCATAGGGCTGTGGAGCACTTCAGTCAGTGGGGAGCTGCCAGGGAAGGCTTCCTGGAGGAGGTGTCAACAAACTGGAACCCAAACAAGAGTTAATGGAAGGAGATGGGTGGGGTGGGGAGGTGAGAGTGTGCCAGGAACACTGTATGCAGAGGTCTAGAGGTGGGAGTGACGGGTGTGGGATGGGGGAGGCTGTGGAGAGTGCCACTCACCTCCATCCTTACCCCGGGCTCTGGCCATCTCTCTCACTTTCAGGCTCATCCATGGCCTAGAGTCAAGGCTACTCAATGCCAGCTTTGGGGGCCATAACCTCACTTTGCGGACGCATACCATCCAGACACTAGCCTTCAAGCTGGGCTGCAACTTCACTGGCCTCTCACTGGGAAGTGCTGCTCTGCAGCAGGTCCCCCAGGTCAGAGGTGGCCAGGGATTGGGGGTGGCCAGAGCCTCTACCCCAGAAATCCTCCGGGGGTTTAAGGTCTGGACTTTCCCCAGGGTCCATCGCCCACCTTCCCACCAATCAGGGCTCTGCCTTAATAGCTGTGAGTTGCCGCCTCTGTAAAATGGGGCTGACGTTCTTCATGTGAATGATGGAAAGGGGGTGCTTGTGGCCCCTCAGGGGCAGTGTCCTCTTCCTGCTTTTGCAGGTTCCTGGGGTGAGGCAGTCGTGGGAGAGGCCAGGGGAACGGGACACCTTTGAGGGCCCTGGTATGATTCCTGCTGAATACCTGGGTGCTGGGGGATCCATCCCCTCCATCTTCAGGGACCCAGCTGAGTGGAATAAATAACCCAAATTCAAGACCAGAACAGCCTGAAGGGAAGGCCTGAGATCGGGGGAAGTTTGGGTGGAGGTGCAGCCTGGCAGGAGAGGGTTCTGTGGGCGGAGGCTCCAAGGTAGGAGAGGCTCGGGGCAAGGCTGGGAGGGCTTCCTGGGGAGTGGGGAGAAGTGAAGGTGTTGTGGTGGGTCTGGAGGCTTCGGACACCAGGTGCAGCCTATCTCTGGCTCTCCACAGGCCCAGGTCCCACTCGCCATGCAGTTCCCAGCTGAGTTGACTCATGATGCCTGCAGGGTGCGCCCCAGGGAGCTGACTCTCATCTGCATCTACTTCTCCAACACCCGCTTTTTTCAGGTCAGGGCCTGCTAGTAGGCCAAGCAGGGTGGATGTGGGCTCCTTCTTGGGGGGTCACTGCAGGCATGCATGCCACCTCCTGGCCTCTGGGCAGGGACCAGCCTACTGTGCAACTTCAGTCAATCAGTGCCCCTCTCTGGGCCTCTGTTTTAGCAAAATGGAAGGGAGGCATGATTATAATGTGCAAACAAGACCTAAGAAGTCTACTGTTTGTGTGCCTCTCCCTAGATGGGAGATAGACAAGTAGGTCACAAGATCTTTGTCCTCAGAGAGCTCTCTATCTCAACAGTTAGACCAGGACCTTAGAGACTTAATTTTAGCTTGAGGTTGATTATAACCATAGAGATTCAAAGGGATGGATGAGTCAGGGTGGGGTCAGGATGGTTCCCAATGAGCAGTCCTGGAGGGCTTCTGGAGGAGGTGCCTTTTAACCTTGGCTTTGAAAGTGAGTTAGGGTAGGGTGACATGGAGGGTATGAGGCTGGAATTCATTTAACAAATGGGAGGTGATGGTGGTGGTAGTGAGAAGACAGGGTTCCAGGTGGAGGGGGCAGCATACGCAAAGGCTGTGAGGCTGGCGCAGCTGTACAAGTGAAAGCCATGCTGCTTGTTCTCATCCGGGGAGGAGGGGCTGGAGAATGGGGGCTCTTGGACCTCATCCAGGGTCTCCTCATGTCCCCTCCAGTCAGTGCTTCTTCTGTTGCCCTTCCAGAAAGACATCAATTCATCTGTGCTCAATAACTATGTTCTGGGGGCCCAGCTGAGCCATGGACAAGTGAGCAACCTCCGTGAGCCGGTGAACATCAGCTTCTGGCACAACCAAAGCCTGGTATTGTTGGGGCCACCCCCACGTCCACCCCACCCCTACCCCCTTGTGGCTGTCCTGTCGAACACTGGTTTGATCAAACCCAGACTTGTGGAACTATCTTAGAAACAAGCTGCTTTAAATCTATCATACTTTGAAAATTCCTGCCAAAGAAATGAGAGAGAAGCTTTGACACACTGCATTCATCAGGATTCTTTGAATTGCACATGATAGAAAACCAACTCAAGCCAGCTTATTGGCTCATGTACATGAAATGTCCAGGGCTGTTCTAGCTTCAGGCACAGATATGATGCCATAATGGCTCAGTCTCCATCTCTCAACAATGGTTTCCTGCCTTGGCTTTCCACTCTGTGGCAAGATGGCAGCTGAAGTGCTGGACCTCCTTCCCCTCTTCTCAGCAGGCTCTTTCTTGCCAGTGCAAACCAGGATCCCATAACGGATTCTAAAGGTCCAGCTGGGTCATGTGTCATCCATCCCTGACCCATCACTGTGCCCAGGGGGATGGAACATGTAGATTGGCCAGACCTGGGTCACATGGCCCAGGGACTGGGCTGGATTCATTTGACCCGTCATTGGGAGAGGGATGGGTCCCCAAGGAAACTACAGATATTGATGCCGAAAGAAGGAAGAAGGGCTGCTGGGTGGGCACAAGCCCTGATGGCATTCCCGAAAAGCCCCAGAGTCTGGCCATATCTTCTGTCAGCCTCATCAGGACCGCTCTGCACTCCCAATTTCTCCACTGTCCTTTCCTTTCATTCTTCTGGGCTTTTGCCCCTGTTACATCCTTGCTCCACTTCTGTTGAAATCTGATGTGTCCTCTAAGGCCTCAGTGCCCCAGCTGTCCCTTCCCTTCTCAGGACTCCTCTGCCTTTTCCTCCATGGTCTTCCATGGAGTGCCCGTTTCATTTCCCTCACCTTTCCACCCACAGGGCTTGGCGTCAGGGCTGTCTGTAGATGACTCTCTCTCTCCCCCACTGGGATGGGTCTGGACTGTCATTGTTCCCCATGGGGAGGAGGGGAAAGCGGACATTGATTATAGGCACCTACTGTATTGGCCAGAGCTGGGCACTCAAGATTTCTCATTGCCTTTGATTATTCCACCATCCTTGTGACTTGAGTATAAATGATTGCATTTTGCAGATGCATAAACTGAGGCTCAGAGAACCTCTGTGACTTTCCCAGGTCACTCTCAGAGTCCGTTGGGGAGGTGGGGCTGGAATCTGGTCTGTCTGAGGCCGAAGCCCAGCCCGTGCCTGGTAAAATGTTGACAAGGGTGCAGCTGAGTCACCTTCGGCCCCCATAATTACCAGACCCTCCCTGATCCATGGCCCTCCCCTCCACCCCCTGGATGCACCCAATTCCAGCATCTCCCCTTAGGAAGGCTACACGGTGACCTGTGTCTTCTGGAAGGAGGGAGCCAGCAAGCACCACTGGGGGGCCTGGAGCACTGAGGGCTGTCGCACAGAGCAGCCCTCACCTTCCCAGGTGCTCTGCCGCTGCAACCACCTCACCTACTTTGCTGTTCTCATGGTATGTGTGCATCTAGCCTGGGTGAGGGTGCTCAGAGCTGCAGAGGGCCCCCTATCCAGGACAGAGGAGAAAGGCAAAAGCTGGTGCAGGGGGCAGAAAATCCAACTCAAATGGGCTTAAGGAAAAAAAAAAAAACCAGAACTCCTTATGGGTTCATGTTCCCGAAAAGGCTGGGTTAGGCTTCAGGCATGTCTTGCTCTAGGGGCTCAACGTCACCAAGATAGGACTCTATCTCAGTCTCTCAATCGTTCTTGCTTTGTGTTAGCTTAGTTCTCAGACAGGATCTCCCCATGGGCTTATAATATGGCTGCTGGCATTTCCTGTTTTATGTCCTACTAGGTTCAGGTCAGTAGAACGAGAGCTCTCTCACCGAATTCTGCCAGCCAAAGCCATAGGATTGAGTCCCACAGGCCTAGAGTGTGTCCCATGCCCATCCCTTAACCAATCAGTGTGGGCAGGAGGAGGGAAGGCTCTGATAGGCCAGGCCTGGTGCACCTGACTACATATAGTAGGAGAAGTGGAGGGTCCACCCACGTGCGGGAGTGAGGGAGGGGAGGAAGGGGAGATGGGAGTTGGGAGGCAGAAAAGCCGCTGTGTCTGCTGTGGCTGTTTTCAAGTCAGGACCACAGCTAGGATTGTAGGGTAGGGGGGCTTGAAGCTGAGGTCTTGGCAGGTGTCTTTGATTTAGGCAGTGGAGGGCATTTCCATGCTTCTGGCTCCCCTTCCCTCCCACAGCAACTCTCCCAGGCCCCGGTCCCTGCAGAGCTGCTGGCGCCCCTCACATACATCTCCCTGGTGGGCTGCAGCATCTCCATCGTGGCCTCGCTGCTCACTGTCCTGCTGCACCTCCTTGCCAGGTATTCCCCTGCCCTCATGCTGGGCCAGCCCACCCACTGCTGCTCAGCACCCCTCCTTCTTTCCTACTTGGGCCCCCAGAGTCAGGTGGGCTTTTCCAGAGTGCAGAGGCTGGGAAGCAGGAGACCAGCCTCCTTGCGTGTGGCTGTTGTTGGGTCCCTGCCCCTCTCGACCTGTGTCCCGGTCATTACGTGTCTATGAGCCCAGGGGGTGGCGCTGCCTGGTGACGTCCGGTCACGGAGGGCCACGCCCCCACCCGCAGGAAGCCGAGTGATTCCATTACGTGCATCCACGTGAACCTGCACGCCTCGGTGCTGCTCCTCAATGTCGCCTTCCTGCTGAGCCCAGTGCCAGCCGTGCCCCCCGTGCCTGAGTCAGCATGCGTGGCACTGGCTGCCACCCTGCACTACGCGCTGCTCAGCTGCTTCACCTGGATGGCCATTGAAGGCTTCAACCTCTACCTCCTACTTGGGCGCGTCTACAACATCTACATCCGCCGATACGTGCTCAAGCTCTGTGCCCTGGGCTGGGGTAAGCACGGTCTCCCTCTCGCTTGCTTCCTGAGGCTTCCAGCCAGACTGGGCGTCTGTCCCCTCCTGTCCTCTTTCTCCTCCACTGCCATGACCACTGGTCACCACCCCTGCCAGCACCCACCGCCGCTTCCTACATGACTATTCTTATCACCACTTCCACCTCCAAAGCATCTATATCACCACCACTTCCAACACCACCGTCACCTCCACCATCCTCAGCCTTGTGTTCACCACCATCTCTGGTACCACCATCATCGGCGTCTCTATCACCATCCTAGCCCCTGTCTTCATTATCTCTTTCCTCACCGGTTCCCAAACCCTCTCTCCCATTACCTTCCAGCCATCACCTCCCAGTGTGACCACTACTACTGCTGCTACTGTTCCACCCTACAGCCCTCATTCATATCAGCCTTCTCCAAGACCACCAGGCTAATTGCTCTGAGGCTGGACCACGTGACAGCGGCTGGGGACTCAGAGCGATCTCTTTCCCTCCCCTCCCCCCACCCTCTGCTTGCCCGGTGGAATCCTGTTTTAGCAGCCCCAGGAACCCATGACCAGCCCATCTCTGGGGTCTCCTGACAGATACTGAGCCTCTGTCCCACCCCTCAGGGGTCCCGGCCTTCCTGGTACTGCTCCTTCTTGCCGTCAAGAGCTCAGTTTACGGACCCTACAGGATCCCGCTCTCCGACAGCCAGGGGAACAGCACGGGTTCCCAGAACACGTCCATGTGAGTGCGCTCACGGCTGCGGCAGGCTCCCTGGCTCTAGTCCTGGGGCTCTAGACGGGGTGCCTTGTAGGCGGGACACTGACTGCAGGGCAGGGAGGGGACTACTGCTTACACGGGGCGTGGTTTCCAGGGGTCTTTGCCACGCCCCTTCTGCTGGATCCCTAAGGTCTCCTGCAGGACGGGTTCACTCTCTATGCTAGTTCTAGGAAGCACATGGGCCTCCAAGGCCAGGCCGGGGCAGGGGGGCCTTTGCCCCTCCCGGCCGCTGGCGGCCAGCGCCCCTCTGGCTCTCAGGCCGTGCGGTGGAGCTCAGCCTGTGCCTGGCTCTTCTCTCTCCTCACCTCCGTGCTTCGCTCAGGCGCTTGGCTGTGGCCCCCCCTGACCTGTGCCTGGCATGGCACTGCCAGCCCTCCAACCCTCCTAGTCAGAGAAGAGAGTGTTGTGGGGATTGGTACACCACAGGCACCGTGCTCAGAGTGTATGTGGGGAGGGGGCGCAAGGCGGTTTGGGGGACAGACTCTGTCGCCCCTTCCCGTGTCCTCGGACATTAACCTCTTTCTTTTGATGAAATGTTTCTAACAGTCAACATAGAGGGAGTAGCTTAACAACCCCCTGCAGACCCATCACCAGCAGTTGGCCGTCTGGCCTTTTTCCCTCTCCTGGCTGACACCAGCTCAGGACGGCTGAGGGCTGGCTCTGAATCCTCACAGCAAGGAGCAGGCCCCATTGTCAGCCCTCGTTTACAGTTGGGGAAACTGAGGCACAGGCGGCTGAAGAACCCTGGCCAAGGAGACCCAGCCAGTTGAGGGCAGAGCTGGGACTTGGCTCTAGAGCCCGGCCCCCAACCACTGCCCATCCCAGTCTCTGGGAAGTGAGGGCTCTGGGCACGGAGTGAGGCTGAGATGGGGTTAATTCCTCTCTGTGAGGGTGGGGGTGTTTTCTCAGAGCAAGTGTGACTTAGGACTCTTTAAACGTGTGTTTTTATTGTATAACACGTGACATGGCAGAAGAACTGCAGTGATGCTTCCACAGAACAGGAAGCACGTTAATGCAGGGATGTTAGCGAGCTCCTGCCCGAAGAACCATCTCCTTCCCGGTCTTCCTCACCTCTCCCTCTCCCCTCTCACCCTGGACTTTGTGACTTTTATTCTCCTGCATTTAAAAAACCCTTACTACATATATATGTCTTTTTTAAAAATTCTTTTACATTTTTTGTTTTATTTTTTAAATTGAAGTATAATTGACATATAACACTTCATTAATCTCAGGTGTGCAACGTAACGATTTGGTTGTATATATCGCCAAATGACCGCGACAATAAGTCTAGTTAACATCTGTCACCAGACATACAGAATTGATTTCTCTTGTGATGAGAACTTTTAAGATCTACTCTCTTCGCAACTTTCAATTATGCAATACAGTATTGTTAACTGTAGTCACCATGCTGTACATGACATCCCCAGGACTTATTTATTTTACAACTGGAAGTTTGCAACTTTTGACCCCCTTTACCCGTTTTGCACCCTGTCCCCCCCTCCCTGGCCTCTGGCAACCACCAGTCTCTTTTCTGTATCTATGAACTTGTTTTTTTGTTTGTTTGTTTTAGATTCCACAAGTAAGTGAGATAATACAGTATTTGTCTTTCTTTGACTTATTTCGCTTAGCATAATGATCTCAAGGTCCATCCATGCTGTCTCAAATGGCAAGATTTCTTTCTTTTTATGACTGAATGATACTCCATTGTGTTTATGTGTGTGTGCATGTATATAGCACATCTTCTTTAACAGCGATTTTTAAAAACCTTGAAAATAACTCCAGTGCCCACTGACAGGACACCGGACTAGTACATGCGATAGAGCCACCCCTGTCAGACAAATCATCTGGCAGTGAAAAGGAATGGTCCACCACCACACTCATCCACTTGGATGAACCCCCAAAATCATGTTCAAGGACTCTGTGACTGCAGTGAAAGGAGCCCGAGCAGGTGATCGTGACAGTTAGGGGCTCAGCCTCTGTGCTTAGACCGCGGGGCTTCAAGTCCCACCTTAGGCAGGTGTGCGTTTCTAAGCCTCATAGGGTCACCATGAGGGTCGCATGGCTGATTCACGGAAATCACGTGACCTGGTGGGGTAAAAGGCAGCACCTGCCTTGAAGGTGTTTGGGGGAAGCAGAGGCCGTGAAGACCTCACGGAGGGTCTAGGACCAGGGCTGGGGCCACTGTCAGGGATCTCTCTGACCTTCCCTCTGCCCTCGGTGGAGTTTTCCTGCTGCTCCCCCGGCTCCTCAGTCCACACATGGAGAGCGCCCCTCCACCCAGCTGTGAGTTGCAGCAGCTCAGGGAAGGGCCGGTGGCCCAGTCCAGGTGGGGAGGGGCTCCTGGCACCGCTGCACGAAGATGGGGATGAGATGTTGATAATCGTGTGGTGGGTGGAAGGAGAAGTTTCCAGCAAAGAGGACCATGGACCAATGATGTAATCAATACCTTATAAGTTGACAGTTGGGCTGGGCGTGGAAGGGGGAAGGGTTAGATGTTCAAGGGAGGAGAGAGAGAGTTTTCAGGTGGGTGAGAGAGGGTAAAGGAGGCATGCAGAGGCTTCAGGCATGGGGCTGAGGTGGCAGGTGGGTCCTACCTGGTGGCCTGGCTGGAAAGCTGAGCCCAGGACTTCACCACGTGTGCAGTCAGGCAAGAAATGACGGGTCTGAGCCGGAAGACCGGACCGGGTTCAAGAGGCAGTCCAGAGGCCCAGGAGACCGTGGCTTCCCTGCCACCAGTCTTGGGAGCCACACCAACCCCAGCGCTTCGCCCCTCCCTTGCAGATGCTGGGTGCGGGACGCCTGGGTGCACGGTATCCTGGTCATGGGCTCTGGTGGCCTCACATCCCTTTTCAACCTGGTGGTGCTGGCCTGGGCGCTACGGGTCCTGCACAGACTGCGGGCGCAGGAGAAGGCGCTGGGTCCCCGGGCCTGCTGGGATACCGTCACCGTGCTGGGCCTCACCGTGCTGCTGGGCACCACCTGGATCTTGGCCTTCTTCTCCTTTGGTGTCTTCCTGCTGCCCCAGCTCTTCCTCTTCACCACCTTCAATTCGCTCTACGGTAGGGCCTGTGGTTGACGTGGAGGAAACCCCAGGAGGGTAGTGTACAGCTGCTACATGTTTACTCCTGAAGGGCTCCAGGTTGAGGGGGTGAGTCAGGGGCTGAAATCTGGGCCCTGACAAGCTGGTTTGGGGCTACGCCCGCCCATAGGAAGGTGCGCCACCTTGTAATTTGCACAAAGGCAGCCTATGGGCTAGCGGTGGCTGGTCCTCCAGCTCCTACGCCCGGTCCCTTCTGGCCTCCAACAGGAAGGGCTTCTGAGAATTACTGCTGGGCCTCAGGGAGGCCCCACTTACCCCAGCCAAGGAGGTGCCTGGATCTTGGAGGAGGCCCCACGCTGTTCCTGAGACGCTTCCACTAACCAGTCTTTTCCGTGCAGGTTTCTTCCTCTTCCTGTGGTTCTGCTCCCAGAGGCGCCACTCAGAGGCGGAGATGGAGGCATTCTGCTCCTCCCAGATGGTGCAGTAGTCTGGACTGTCTGGACCTCCTGGCCTGGAGCCCCCAGCTTCTCTGGCTGCCTGCAGCCGGAGGCCCTGGCTTCCACTCGAGAAGATGGCAGGCCAGCTGCTGGACACCAGAGGCCACTGTCACCTCCAGGGGGCCTTTTCCACCTCCATGCCTTCCCCAGGCCCAGAGGGCCGCGTGTTGCTCTCTGTCCCCAGGCATTCTGCTCTGGGGCAGGTCCAGCCCCACCTGGGGGCAGCAAACTTGCCCCTGGTGCCTGGGCCCAGCTGGCCAGGCCTATGGCCAGAGCACTGGCCTGGGAGTCAGGAGGCCACGTTTCAATGCCTTTCTCTGAGTTTCACTGTCTGACCTTGGGCCTGTCATTTCTCACTGACTCTTGGTTTCCACATCTGTGACATGGTGGCAGATGGCTCTGGTCCTGCCTAATCCCAGAGCTTTATGCAGATTCAATGGCACCAGGGAGGACGAGGTCATAGTGGGGTGGGGATCCCCACCCCGGCCTGGGCCTGCCCTTGAAACACCTGCTGGGCCCTGCTTCCTTCCTCCGGGAGAGGGTCAGCCTTGGCCGGGGGTCCCCAGCCCAGCGCTTAGAGACCCACCCAGTGTGTGAGACCTCACCAGCCTGTAACTGAGGCCTCTTTTCCTTTAACCCCCAAATTATGATGACTCTAACTCCAAGTCCACCCTTCCCAAAGATCAGGAAGTCCAGTCCTTTCCAGAGGCTCCTCTTCCAGCGTTCCCCAGACCCCCATAGGCCATTAAGACCAGCAGCTGGGGCCACAGGGCTTCCTGGAGGTGGGAGGGGAGCACCTCTTTCCCCTCCATCTGAGTTCCAGTGATCCGGCTATTTGATGACTGGGCAGGATTGAATTTCACCTGGTAGGCGTGAGGGTGTGGGTTCTAAATCCCAAGCTTGTTTGTCTGTTCTCTTGGAGTTGGTGGGCACCTAAAGTATTTATAAATTGGTATAAATTATACAAGTCTTTTGTCAGGCTTCCCATTTCAGTTTCCTTCCTGTTTGTTTTGTTAGCTGTCGCAGTTGTAGAAAATCACCATTGCCCTTGCCCTGTCCTGTCAGGCCAAGTGGGAGACCACTCATGAAGCGAGCGCCTTTCCCAGGCTTCACACCAGGGGGCCCTGTCGGCCAATGTCAGAAGCCACTGGGTCCAAAACCATGTCTGGTGATGCTGTGGTCGCCTGTCTGTGGGTATGACACACCAGATGGAGAGGCTCTGCCTCCAGGACTGCACCTGCTGGGCGACCAGCAGGAGGAATGCTAGCATTGCCTACACAGCCATTTCTCTCTTTCCCAACGCAGCCACCCGCTCTGGCTCTTGGGGTCTCATGCTCTGGGCATACGTGGCACTAGAGCGCTGGGCTGGGGTAGGCTCTCAGGGCCCCGCTCCAGGCCATCAGATAGATTGCGATGACTTTGAACGTCACTGGGAGGGAGTTGGAGCCGGATCCCTTTTCTCCCAGGGGGACCCTCTGCCCTCTGTTCATTTCTTGATATGAATAGCCCTTCACTAATTGGTGAGTGGCGCAGGCTCCGCATACTGCCTGGGCTCAAGGGCCCGCTCTGTCACTTGTCAGCTGTGTGACTGTGGACAAGCCACTCCACCTCTCTGTGCCTGAGTTTTCCCATCTGTAAAATGGGGCAATAGTAATACCTATTTTGAAGGGTAAATAAAATAACCCATATAAAGAGGCGTAGCAGAGGGTAAGTGCTCAGTAAAGGGTTATCGTTATCATTCGTATTTTGTTATTATTATTACAGTGTCAACTGAGTCTCAGAGGCCGACCCTCTAAGGTCCAGTCTGCTCGGCCTCACAGGCCCAGCTCCTCGCTCAGCATATCCCGCTGTCCTTCGGCTGCGCTACCTCCTCTCCCACTTTCCCCAGAGCTGCCTTTGGTCCAGCCTTGCTGGCCTTTTGTTATTTTAGGGACATTTCTCACATGGTACAGGCTCCAGGCCATTGCCACCTGTCCCCCTACCCCTCGGTTTTCAAATCCTCTGATCTATCTAAATTCTCAGGGGCTCAGTTATCATGCCTCCCATGAAATCTCTCCAGTTTTCCCACAGAAGAGGTCTCTCTCCCACTCCTACTCCAGCAGAGTGTCCCCCTGCCTCTCTCAGGGTGATGTGAGCCCCCATTCGAGCTCCCCTAGTTTGGCCAGCCCTAGCTTGTACTAGGCTCCCCAGGCCTTGGGGTGGGCCCCCGTCCCAATGCGGGTGCCAAGGATCACGGGCACGTCCGGCCTCTCTCTTGGGCAGCTCCGGGGAGCGGTCCGCAGCCCACTGAAGCAGGGCCTTGCCTAGGACCCAGCCCAGCCCAGACCTGGCCTTTTAGATCCTACCAAGCCTAGGGCTGCCCAAGGGAGGATGTGGCCACAGTGACACAGAATGGTTCTGGTAATTCTAGGAAACGGCCCCAGCTCTGTGGCCCTGAGCCTGGTTGGGGGTTCAGGCGCTGGGCAGGGACCACTTCCCGGAAACGCCCTAACCGGGTGGGGGGCAGGGCTGAGGGAGCCGTTGATGGGCCTCAGTGCCCTCCCCTCACTCCCAGTGGGGTCCTGGCCTTGCCCAGACTGGGCACCGGGCCCATCTGTCAAGGGCTTCCAGACTTAGTGGGAAGATGGAGCTGGAGGCCCCTAGGGCTCACTGCTCAGGGCCAGAGTCTCCGAGGAGGCCCGGGGTGAAGGAGGACAAGTCGAAGCCAGAAAGGCCACAGACTAGCAGTTTCTATGTTGCTTTGTTGCTGTTTTTTTTTCAGAAAGACAATGTGTGTATGGGGGGAGGAGGGTTGAATGAGGGTTGCCCGATAAAATACAGGATGCCCAATTTGAGGGACAGATACAAAAAAATGTTCACTGTTTATCTGAAATTCAAATTTTATCCTGTAGATCTCCATCTATTTATTTTTTTCTTTTCTTTATTTCTTTTGCTAAGTCTGGCAACACTCTTAGAAAGGAGCATTGGCTCTGGAGTCCGAGGTGTCCACTCTTTACCCTTCAAATCGATCCACCCTGTGCTGACTGGGGACCCCTCTGCCCACTGCATGAGCCCTGCACTCAACTCGAGCCTCCTCCTCCAGGGCTCCCATTGCCAGCCAAGGTTGCCACCAGAATGCTAAAGGGCTCTGCCTTGTGGTGCCCCTCCCATCAACCATGGTGCAGACCAGCCTCCATCCGCCACAGAGCCTCTTCACAGGCCTCCCTGCCTCCCCACTCCCAGTCTGAGCTTGACTCAGAAGCCAGAGGGAATTTTTTTGTCCTGTAACCTGACCATGTCCCTCTCTGCTGAAACCCTCCTTGTAGTCGAATTCCCCTCCGGAGCTCGAAGACCCTGGGGGTCTGACCTGTGCTCACTTCTCCCACCCGTCTCCCACCATTCCTTCCTCATCCTCCTTGCTTCTGCCACCCTTAACTATTAATACTTCAAGTTCCCTGAACAGGTCCTTTCTCACCTCCAGGACTTGGCACAAGCTGCCTGGAGCACTGTCCGTCAGGTCTTTCATTTGCAGAAAGATGGCAACACACCCTTATGATCTCAGCTTTGCAGCCTCTCCTGATCTCCATGTGTCTGGACCAGGAAGCTGCCCCTGACCTGTAAAATCTAGGATGGGACCTTCTCTCGCCTCCATAGCCTTTGCCCTTCCCCCACGACAATAGTTATTTCTCTCTCTTATGAATGTCTGTGTCATTTCAAAAGTGAATTATCATCTGCAAATTTACTTCAACAAATCTTTTAAAAATTGGTAGACTAGGGAGACAAAGCCACCAGCAGCATGGGATATTTCAAATGCTTCTCTTAATTATTGATGGCAAAGCTGAACAAATTAGCCAAGATATGGAAGATTTGGACAACATAAGCAACAGACTTGATATAATGGACATTAATTGAATTTTGTCTCCCACGATCAGATTCTCCTTAAGCACTTATGGACTATTTTCAAAACTTAATAGTATACTAGATTAGAAAGCCACCTCCAAAAAAGTTTCAAAGAATTGCTATTAGAGCACATTCTTTGACCTCAGTGCAGTGGAGTTAGTAAGCACAAGCACAACTTTAATACTGTTTGAAGAAAATATAGGTTAATATCTTTCTGACTTCAGGGTGGGGAAACAACTCTTAAAGAAAACACCAAAAAGGTGTTAACCATGATGAAAAGATGCAACTGACCACATTAAAGATAATTTCTGTTTGAGATAGAGTCACAGATGTAGAAAACAAACATATGGTTACCAAGGGGGAGGGGGGGGAGGGATAAATTGGGAGATTGGGATTGACATATGCACACTACTATATATAAAATAGGTAACTACTAAGGACCGACTGTATAGCACAGCAAACTCTTCTCAATACTCTGTAATGACCTATATGGGAAAAAAAAATCTAAAAAATAGTGGGTACATGTATATGTATAACTGATTCACTTTCCTATACATCAGAAACTAACACAACATTTTAAATCAACTACACTCCAATAAAATTTTTAAAAAATTAAAAATAATTTCTGTTTCCCAAAAGACACCTGAAAATAAGTGAAAAGACGAGCCATATCTGGGAAAAGATGTAAGCACAGAGCTGGTATCAAGATCCCCTATGGATCAGTAAGAAAAGATAAACAACTTAAGAGAAAAATGAGCAAAAACCATGACCTGGCATTCCACAAAAGATGAAATGGCCAGAAAACATGATGGGATCTTAAGTTCACTAGCGATCAGGGACATGGAAAGGAAGACCACAATGAGACGTTATTTTTTACCCAGTTGGCTGGTAAAAAGTGCGACATCTGACACTGTTAAATGTTGGCTGGGATGTGGATCAGCAGGAACTCTCAAAATTGCTGTCAGGACTGTAAAGTGATTCAAGCCTCGTGGAAAAACAGTTTGGCATTCCTCTGTAAAGATAACAGTGGCACACCCGTGTCCCAGCCATTCCACTCCCAGGATTCTATCTGAGAGGAAGCCCTGCAGGTGTATCTAGTTACACATCTGAAAGTGTTCATAAGAGCACTGCTGGCAATCGCAGAAATGCTGCAACAACGTGGTGAATCTAAGACACGCGGTGCTGAGTTGAAAAACTCAAATCCCAGAGACTGTACATGGTTTGATACTCTTTAGTTTGAAACCCAGCACAAGCAAATGATATCTAAGCATGTATACTCTACTAAGCTCTACAGACAGAGTGAGTGAGTGACAGCCACAAAGTTCAGGACGCCTCTGGGGAGGGAGAGGGGAGGAGGGGGAAGGGTAGTGGAGGCTCCAGAATTTGGATTTTATTGGAAGGCAAAGGGGAGCTGGTTTCTGAGAAGAGTGATGTGATTCCAACTTTTTTTTTTTTAATTTGAAATTAAGTTTATTCGTGCATTAAACAGTTACAGAATACCCATGGGACATTTTTAGTCCAACAATTAAAATTGCATTTAAAAGCCAACTGGAAGAGTTTACAGACCAAAAAGACATCTGGAGTAACTACTGTTCCCCTTTCCTTGAGTTTATATATATTTACCTTTTAGGCAAGAGAGAGAACTGTGATTACTTCGTATTCCAGGGGATGTGATTTCCAGTTCCATTGTCTTAATGTGTATAAGATTCTTCTGTGAAGGCCAGAGAAGGTCAAAGAATTTGATGTTGATTGGAAGAATTAAGAAGACAAGACTAATGGTTGGTTCACGGACCCACAATTTTACCACAAATCACTAGATGGGGTGGGGGGGGTATTATATTTCCCATCAATGAAACCTCAGGTATGTATTTTATTTTTGGCTGTGCCGCGTGGCTGGCAGGATCTTAGTTCCCCGACCAGGGACTGAACCAGTGCCCCCTGCGGTGGAAGCATGGAGTCCTAAGCACTGAACCGCCAGGGAAGTCCCCTGAGGTATTTAAAGACTCCATAGATGTGGAGGGAATTCCCTGGCGGTCCAGTGGTGAGTACCCCAAGCTCTCACTGCCAAAGGCCCTGGTTCGATCCCTGGTAGGGGAAATAAGATCCCACAAGTTGCGCAGTGCAGGCAAAAAAAAAAAGAAGACTCCATAGACATGGAAACTCACCTCTACGTCTCTCACAGGTCATGGCGAGGCTGAGAAGGCTGCGGCGGGAGCTCATACCTACTTGGACTTCTCACATACGTTGGTGCCCAAACCTAACCAGGACTGGACCGTGTCAAACACTTCTCTGAACAAAGTGGTTCATCAGTTTTCTCTTCAGGGTGCATTCCAAGGCAACAGTGTGATCCATGATGAATTTTTCCTGGTCTGTTTTTGGCTTGTCTCGGTGCTAAAGTCTATGGCAATACAAAACAGCACGATCATTTACTGTGAGACCTGCCCGAGTCAAAGAATGGGCTCTCTTAAGTCTCAGCAGTCAGGGTTTAACCTAGCTCATTTTTCTTGGCTATTCTCATCATCCAGATGACAGGAAACTCCTGTGGGGCATCTCTTTTATTCTCCTCCATGGGTTCCAAAGGGCAGTCTTGACCTATGGCCAGCACCTGTCCGACAGTCACGTCAGCACGAGCAGCTTTCAAGTAGCTGGCACGCACCTGCCAGTCCTCCACAGAACAGGGCTCCACCACTGAGTCTCTGGGGAGGTCAGCTGGGAGAGGCGTCTCTAGGCAGCAAGGAAGGCTCTCCCCTTCTGGACTGGGAAGGACCCTCGGGACTGCATGGTTCAACAGGCGGCTGAGACCTGACATTACCATGATGTCACCGCTGTGCATAAACATGGGCGTGGGGGCTTCATCTCTTTTGAGGTCACCCAGGGGAAAGATGGCAGACTGTCCAAAGCTGAACGACAGCAGGGGTTTGGAGTGCTCTAGTTCAGATTTATCTACATGGGTTCCCAGCGTGGAGTCTCATCGGTAGTAATTCAGGATACCAGCTTCAGCTCGGAAACCCTGAAATCCACAGGCGGTGTCCACTTACCCTGAGAGGAAAGTCAGGTCAGCAGGGGAAGGTGTGTAGTGATCTGCAGAGTATTTCTTACTGTCCCAGTTACAATGGTAGCCTAGGGTCACCCAGTGCAGTTTCTCTAATAAACTTCAGGGTCTCCATTTATTCACTTCTTTATACCTTAGAAGCTCTTTGCTCTGTTCCCACAAATCTTGGGTCTCTTCTTAGTCACATGTGTGTCCAGGTTACATACATTGGGTTTCTGGGAATATGACTTAAGGCACTGCTTCACCTAATGCCGCTGGTGACCTGGGAGGAAGGGTTTGGGATAAAAATAAATCTGGGGTAGGCTTGCAGTCCGTAGGCTCGCCACTTGCTGGCCAGCTGAAGTCCTGCTCTGTATGCATCGTGGTCACTGGCTGGGGACACATTTAGCTGAGATTTGACTACCCTGGGGGCACCAGGCCCCGTGCCTTGGGCTGCTTGGGCCGCCAAGAAGTCAGTGACCCCTCCCAGGTCTGCGGTGCTGGGGCGGCTCTGCCGGCAGAAGCGGAAAAGCTTCGGAAAGGCGTCCTCCCCAGGCTCCGCTACCAGCATCGCCACAGCGCCCACGGCCACTGCCACCTTCCCCATCTTGCTGCCTGGCCTCGTCTCCATCCTGTTGTTGAAAAACAACGAAAGTAAGTGTGGAATTGCTACACCTGTGAGTTTTCAGGCTTTCCCTTCTCTGAGCCCCATTTTCTCCCTAATAATGGTAAGAGGGAACCCTTACTATGTACCCAATGCTCCCTACATATATTAGCTCACTTAATTTTCACAACAACTCTGTGAGGTAAGTTTGATTATTATCATGCTTGTTACACCCATGAGTCAACTGAAGCACAGAAAGGTTAAGTGACTTGCCCAAGGTCACACAGCTACTCGGTGCCGGAGGTGGGATTCAAATCAGCCTCTGCTTCCTTATCAGAACAGTAGAGGGATGGGAACAACCCCACTGGATGATGAGTCCTCTAGAGGCAGGGGCTGTGTGTGTGTGTGTGTGTCTGTGTCTGTGTCTGTCTGTGTGCCCTTGGGGAGCCACCCGGGAGTAGGGGCTGTGTGTGTGTGTGTGTGTGTGTGTGTGTGTGTGTGTGTGTGCCCTTGGGGACCCAGCCGGGATGCTCAGGAAGTCAGCCATGATTATTGTCCTAGCAGGGTTTGGCAGGGAGGCAGGGAGCCAGCATGGGAGGGAATCAGAGTCAGCCTGGGTTCGAATCCTGGCTCTGCCACTCACTCATCGCAGACCTTGGCAGTCCTCTTGAGGCCTCTCTGAGACTTAGTTTTCTCACCTATAAAATGGGGGCCGTCCTACTTGCTATTTCCAGGGCTGCTGTGAGGGATCAGGGAGAGAAAGGTGTGAGTGGCCTGTTCCACCGCCCAGCGTGATGAGCAGTGCTTAAATGTGGGCTGTTATTAGTCACCTGTTCACGGATGTCCTCAGCAGCTCTCTCTAGGTGATTTCTAACAGGACTTGGTCAGGAGTAGGCCCTTCAGAGTGTGAACACCGGGTCCAGCGCCTCTCACACCACTGGTGACGTGAGCTGTGCCTAAGAACATTCACATGGGAGCCTCAGCCTAAGGGCCAGAAGGTCAGCAGCTGGGGTCAGGGTGAAGGTGGGCTCCTCAGCTGGCTGGGCACCGCCAGGACCGCAAGTCTGGTGCTGGGGTTGTCATTCCTATGGTGACCACCAGGGGTCACGCTTGGCCACTTCTGCCTTCTTCCCTGGTCCCAGAGCCCATGGGCAACCTGCAGAGGGCAGCGAGGACTCCCACATTCCTGCCAACTGCAAGGTGGGGCATTTCCAGCAAGAGTGCATCTGAGGCCCTGACTTGGCTTTCCCACCTCTGTTAAGTAAGAAAACTGGTAAGTTTTTCCATCCCTCTGTGGGAATGTCTGCTGGTCTTTTATCTACCCATCCATTTACCTCTTTGTTCATTCACTCATCTGTTCATCCATTCATCCTTCTGTCTGTCCATCCATTCATTATTCCTCTATTTTCCATTTGTTCGTGTATCCATTCATCTGTCCTTTTATCCAGTCATCCATCCATCCAACATCCAACATCTGTCCATCTACCCTCTGTCTATCCCACATGCACAAAGACCCCATGTTGAGCCAGGCTTGCTCAGCCTGAGGTTCCCCATGAAGGGAGGAGGCCCATTTGCTGCTCCCACCACCCCTCTCCCCCATCTCCTCCAGGCTCACCATCTGGTGGGATCAGGGATGTACCAGGCAATGATAACATAAGATGATGTGTGTGGACAAAATTGGGGGTGCAAAAATGTCACATTTCATTATTAATTTTTATAGCACATTAGACTCCAAGGCTCTCCCATCCTCTGCATGGGGATCGACATTGTGGAGAAGGTCTTTGAGTTAAACAAAAATCTGAGAGGCTATGTTGCTCCTGGAAGGCAAGTGGGTGAAGGGCCTCTGGTTCAGCTTCAGCCCCTCGTAGTCACTCCTGATGTCCTAGTATTGGAGCCCATGGGGTCTCTTCGTCGGCTGGCTCCCGGCCCCTCCCCAGGCTTCCTGGCCCAGGGGATGCTTTTCTGAGAAGCTGCCTGTCAGAGGCGCCCCAGACCTTCCTCCGCAGAAACGGGAGCCTCTGGTCTCAGGCAGGCAGGTCCTGGCTTCAGTCCTTCACCACAGGGACCCACGCCGCAGGAACACAAACCGACCCGGACCCGAGATCCTGGAGCCTGTGGGCTTGGCTGCTTCCTTAGGCGAGCTGTTAGGGCAGGGTGAACGGTGTAACCCAGCCTGGCAGGAAGGTTTCTTATGAGAGGCGACTTCTAACTGAGACCTCCATGTTGAGTAGAGTGGGACAGGGGAAGGCAAGTGGGAGGGGGAAGTTGGGGGTGGTAAGAGGAAGAGAGAGTGCAGACACATGGGCTTGGTGGGCAGGGTGGCAGTGGGAGGGGCAAGAGAGAAACCAGAGGGGTAAGAAGGGGCCCCATCTTGGAACTTGGACAGTGGGGAGATATTGAAGGTCTTTGACCAGGTGAGCTCCCCATGCAGGTGGTGTTTCCAAAGAGTCACTCTGGCAGTGGAAACAGGTTGGAAAAATGTCCAGGGAGGAGTAGCCATCTCTGGTTGTTCCCGGGTGGACGTGAGACACTGGTGGGTCACCCCTCCCACGGTTGTGCTGACAGCAGGAATGGAGGGAGGGGGGTTGAGGCTCTGTGGGGCGTTGGGAGGGGGGACCCACAGGATGGAATTGCTTGGCTGGCCACCAGGTTGTGGGTGGAGTCATCAAGGCTGATGCCTGGGGTCCTGGGTGGTGGGTGGTCTGTCTGTAACTGGGGTGGGGAACCCACGAAGGGAGAACAGGTGGTATGTGTGTGTGCCTCAGTTAATCCTTTATTGTTAAACATTAATAAAATGTGAACTATAGAGAATACACAGCATCTATACACAATTTAACAAAAATTATAAAGCAAATCCCCATGTAACCCCCACCCCCTGAAACCTCCAGCCTCTTTTCTCCATCCCACACCTTCCTGGACGGAGCATGGAAACATCCTGACATTTACAGGCATCGCTTCCTCACTTGTATTGATAGTTTTACCCCCTATATCTGCATCTCTGAATAACATAATTTTGGTTTTCCCTGTTTCAGAAGTTTATGTAAAAAAAACCCATGTTCCTTCAACTTACCATTAAGTGGGTAGGATTCATCTGTGTCTTTGTGTGTAGATACAGTTTATTCAAGCTCATTGCTGTATGCCATTCCAGTACGTGACCACACTACAAGCTAGGAACCCATTCTCCTGTGGATGGACGTTTGGGATGTTTGCAGGTTAGGGCTATTGTAACCAATGCTCCGATGAACGTTCTCATATGTACGTAGAGGTGCACATTTATACACGTGTTTCTCCAAGCTGTATATCTGGGAATGGGATTTCTGAGCTACAGGTCATATGTATCTTCAACTTTACTAGAAGATGCCAGTTTTCTGAAGTGGGTGAACAAATTTACAGTCCCACTCTGCTTGGGTGAGTGTTCCCATGGCTCTCTGGTGCTGCACAAGGCATTGCTATTTTTTGGCAATCTGCTGGGTGTGTAATGGTATCTCGTCGTTACTGTAAGCTGCATTTCCAAGGCAATTTAATGAACTAGAGCATCTCTTCATATATTTATTGGCTGGTTGGACCCTCCCCCCTTTTAAAGGGTCTATTTAAATCTTTTGTCTATTTTCTATAGGGTTGTTTGCAGCGTATGCCTCTGGTGCCAGCATCACTCCGATTTCGGCCGCTGTGCGGGGTACAAACCTCCCACCAGAGAGCCAGTCTTTCCACATTCTACCCAGGGTCTTCTCCAACACTGTGGAAAAGACTGGAATGGGGGCGTGATAGCTGATGAATGGGCTCCCCACCTCCTGACCTTCATGGAGACAGCTCTGGAGCTCCTCAGAGGTCCTGGAGGTCCCCCTGCCTACAGCAGTGACCTTGATAATGCCCTTGTATTTGGATGTCTGCCTGCCCTGTCTCACTCTCCCCACCCCTCACTCCTCCCTCGGGCAACATCTTCTAGACGCCCAAGCCCTTGTCTCAGGCTTCCTTCTCCTCTTGTTCTTATTGATTTCTGGGGGATATTTACATATTCTGGATATGACTCCCTTGTCTGTTACACTATTGCAATTATATTTTCCCACTCTGTGATTTTTCTATTCACTTTTTTCCCCTGTAGTCTTTTTTTTTTTAAGTAAAAAATTTTTTGGCCTCACCACGTGGCTTGTGCGATCTTATTTCCCCGACCAGGGATCAAACCAGGGCCCTTGGTAGTGAGAGCATGGAGTCCTAGCCACTGGACTGCCAGAGAATTCCCTCTCCTGTAGTCTTTTGATGAATAGAAATTCTTCAGTTTAATATGTTCTAGTTGATTAAACATTTACCTGATGGCTGGTGCTTTTGTGTCTAAGAAATTCTTCCCTTATTCAAAGTCAGGAAGATATATTTCTATATCATTGCTCAGAAGTTTTGTAGCTTTTCACCATTAGGTCTTTAATTTACCTGCAATTGGTTTTCGTGACTGGTATGTAGTAGGATTGAATTTTTTTTTTTTTCCCATATGGATACCCAACCATCCGAGCACCATTAATTAAAAGTCAAGTCTCTCCTCAAGTCTCAGAAATGCCACCTCTGTCGTAAATCAGGCAGCCACGTATGTATGGGACCATTGGTGAGTGTGTCAGTTTATATCTGATGTCCCAATTAAGTTTTAGAATTTTATCTGAATTTTGTACATTTCTGGTTAGATTTACTTCTAGGTACTTGATATATTTTGAAGTGTTGTAGATGGTGGTTATATTAGTTACTTATTGACATGTAACAAATTATCCCCAAACTCAGCATCAAAACCCCAAACATTTATTATCTCCAGTTTTTGTGAGTAGGAACCTAGCTGGTGGCTCTGGCTTAAGGTCTTTTATGAGGCTGCAGTCAAGCTGATGGCCAGGGCTGTGGCTTTATCTGAAGGCTTTGATTCCCACAGTGAGAAGCTGGAAGAAGGACCTCGGTTGTTGTCTTCTTTGAAGAAAGAATTCAGCAAAGAGACCAAGGCTGTTAAAAAGATAAAAGCATTTATTAGAAGCAAAGTACGTGTGGAAGAAGCAAAGTATTTGTGGAAAAAACAAAATATGTGTAAAAGAGCCCACAGGTGAGTCAGATTGAGTTTCACCCAGTAGGGGCAGCTTAGATTGCTTATATAGGGGCAGTTTTCCTTTTTTTTTTTTTCCTGGCCAGTCATCTCCATATTTGGTCCTGGTGTGGGTGTGAATCTCTCAGCCAAGATGGATTCCAGCTGGCGTATCCTCTCTCCTTTTGTCCTTCCCGTAGACTGAGGGTCTTCTCTGTGCATGTGTTGGGCAGGGAAATCCACAAGAATGCACCCAATCAGGGCCCAATTCTCCCACTGGTATCCCATCTCAAAGAGTCAGCAGGAGACCAGCTGCAGCTGCTCAGCCTGGGGCCAATCAGTCTCCTACCTCAGCTTGATTTGTAGGTCTGCCTCATGTCATGGCAACTGGCTTTCCTGGGAAGAAGTGATTTGAGAGAGAGAGAGAACACCCAAGAATGTAAGCCACAGTCTTTTAATAACCTAACATCAGAAGTGACATCTCATGATTTCTGCCATATTCTATTCTTTTTTTAATTTTATTTTTATTTATTTTTTATTTTTGGCTGCTTTTGGGTCTTCGTTACTGCACGCGGGCTTTTCTCTGGTTGCGACGAGCAGGGGCTACTCTTCGTTGTAGTGTGCAGGCTTCTCATTGCGGTGGCTTCTCTTGTTGTGGAGCACGGGCTCTAGGCACACGGGCTTCATTAGTTGTGGCTCGTGGGCCCTAGAGCGCAGGCTCAGTAGTTGTGGCACACAGGCTTAGTTGTTCTGCAGCATGTGGGATCTTCCAGGACCAGGGCTCGAACCCGTGTCTCCTGCATTGGCAGGCGGATTCTTATCCACTGCGCCACCAGGGCATCTCCATATTCTGGTCATTAGAAGTAAGTTACTAAGTGCGGCCCACACAAGGGGAGGGGATTACATAAAGGCGTGAGTACCAGGAAGCTGGGATCATTTGGGGCCATCGTATAGTGAATAGAGCCTGTTACAGTGACCTTTTGAAAAGTTTATTTTCTAATAGTGGTTACTATATAGTACTGCATAGTCATGTGGGGTTATTTTTGGTTTTTTAAGGCAGAGGTTTTTTTTCTAGCTTTTTGTTTGTTTGTTTGTTTGTTTTCTGGCTGCACCCTGAGGCTTACTGGATCTTAGGTCCCTGACTAGGGATTGAACCCGCGCCTTTGGCAGTAAATCCTAACCACTGGACCGCCAGGGAATTCCCCATAATGATGTCTTAACATTGATTTTTTGTATCTGGCAACCTTGCTAAACTCTCTTATTAATTCTAATAGTTTGTCAATTTTTAAAAATGTACTCATTATAGCATCTATGAATAATGAAGTTTGTTTTTTTCTATCCAATCCTTGTCTGTTTTATTTCTCTTCCTTTTCTTACTGCATAGGCTAGGTCTTATAGAACAATACAGAACTGGTATAGTAACAGGAGGCTTTCTTATCTTGCTACCAATTTCAAAGGGAAAGTTTTTGACAGTTTCACCTTAAAGTGTAATATTTACTGTAGGGTTTTTTAAAAAAGTGTATACCCTTTATCAGATTTAGGAAGTTCCTTATATTTCTAGTTTACTAAGGTTTTTTTTTTTTTTAAACCATGAATGGATATTGAATTTTGTCAAACATCTCTTTTGCATACAATGATCATTAGAATTTTCACCTTTGATCTATTAATATTTGAACTACATTAATTTTTCTTCTAACGTTAAATCTACATTGCATTGGTTAAACCTAAGTCGATCATAACATTATCCTTTTATATGTTTCTGGGTATAGTTTGTAATATCTTGTTTAGAATTTTTGCCTCTGTGTTCTTGAGGGAGAGTAACCTGTAATTTTTCTTTCTCATATGCCTTGTTGGGTTTTGATGTCAAGATTATGCTAGCCTCATAAAATGAGTTTGAGTCTTCATTAAGAGTTTGGGCCAATTTAGAATTATTATGTCTTTCCAGAATTTTCTGTAGTATTTTCCAGTGACGCTCTCTGGTGATGGGTTTTCATTGTGGGAAGATTTTTGACTACAGATAGAAGTTACTTAGTGTACAGGACTGTTCAGGATTTTTTTTTTTTTTTTTTGCGGTACAGGGGCCTCTCACTGTTGTGGCCTCTCCTGTTGCGGAGCACAGGCTCCGGACACGCAGGCCCAGAGGCCATGGCTCACAGGCCCCGCCGCTTCGTGGCATGTGGGATCTTCCCGGACCAGGGCACGAACCCGTGTTCCCTACATCGGCAGGCGGACTCTCAACCACTGCGCCACCAGGGAAGCCCCTGTTCAGGATTTTAATTTCCATTTAGAATGCTTACTGCAGCTTAAGTAAGCAATGTTTTTCTAGGAATTTTATAATATTTAATTATATTAATTTTTAGATTTATTGGCATAAAATTGTTCACAATATTCTGTTTTATATGATTACTGTTATAACATAATGTTTCTCTTTTCCAACCTGACATAGGTTATTTGTGCCTTTTTCTTTTACCTTCATAGTTTGCCAGAGGTTTGTCAATTTTGTTAGTCTTTCACATAGTCAATTTTGATTTTTGTTGATTTTCTTAATTGTAAGTTTGCTTACTACTTTACTAACTTGTGCTTTTATCTTTATTATTTTTCTGCTATATACTTTTAATTTACTACTCTTTTTCTAACTCCTTGAGGTAGATGCTTACCTAACTAATTTTAAGCCTTTATTCAGTTCTAGTATATGCTATATATTTCCTTATAAGTATTACTTTAGAAAAATTTCCTACGATTTTGAATATATATTTTCATTACTGTTCAGTTTTAGAAATAGTTTAAGTTTTTAATTGTGGTTCCTTCTTTGTTATAAAAAGTGTGTCTTTAAATTTTCTGAATATGTGGGGATTTCCTTTTACATTGATTTCAAGCTTAATTACATTGTGGTCAGAGAAACATTATCTGAATGATTTAAATCCCTTGACATTTATTGAGATTTGATTTATGGCCCAGAATATGAGCTATATTTATAAATGTTCTGGATGGGCTTGAAATGGGTTTTTTACATTTGTTGTGTGCAGTGTTCTATGTATGTTCAAGTCTAATTTATTAACTGAGTTCATCAAATCTTCATCTCCCTTCCCTATCAAATTGAAAAAGTTGTCTGAAAATTTATTATGGCTGTTGATTTGTCTATTTTTCTGTGTAGTTCTATCAAGTTTTGCTGTATATATTTTGAGCTTATGTTATTAGGTACATAGAAATTTAATATTGTTACGTCCTCCTAGTGAAATTAAGTTTTATTATTATCTTTCCCTCTAGTAATGCATTTTGCCTTAACGTCTACTTTGTCTTTTTTCTTAAAATTAATTAATTAATTTTTGGCTGCATTGGGTTTTCGTTGCTCCGTGTGGGCTTTCTCTAGTTGTGACAAACAGGGGCTACTCTTCGTTGCGGTGTGCGGGCTTCTCATTGCAGTGGCTTCTCTTGTTGAGGAGCATGGGCTCTAGGCGTGGGCTTCAGTAGTTGTGGCTCGTGGGCTCTAGAGCACAGGCTCAGTAGTTGTGGTGCATGGGTTTAGTTGCTTCACGGCATGTGGGATCTTCCTGGACAGGGCTACGAACCCATGTCCCCTGCATTAGTAGGTGGATTCATAACCACTGCGCCACCAGGGAACCCCTACTTTGTCTTTTTATGAATATAGTTATAACAATTTTTTTAAAACTAGTATTTTTATTTTATTACCTTAAACTTTTCTCTAGTCTTATGTTTTAGAGGTGTTTGTTCATTTTTTATTTTATTTTTTAAAAATATTTATTTATTTATTTATTTATTTGGCTGTGCCAGGTCTTAGTTGCTGCATATGGGATCGTCATTGCAGCATGTGGGATCTTTAGTTGTGGCATGCGGGATCTTTAGTTGTGGCATGTGGGATCGAGTTCCCTGATCAGGGATGGAACCCAGGCCCCCTGCATTGGGAGTGCAGAGTCTTTTTTTTTTTTTTTTAAGATTTTTTTGATGTGGACCATTTTTAATGTCTTTACTGAATTTGTTACAATGTTGCTTCTTTTTTTCTTTTTTTAGTGTTTTGGGTTTTTGGCCACGAGGCATGTGGGATCTTAGCTCCCCAACCAGGGATTGAACCCACACCCCCTGCACAGGAAGGAGAAGTCTTAACCACTGGACCTCCAGGGAAGTCCCTGTTCATTCTTAAACAAAATAAATTTCCCCCATCCAGTCTGAAAATTTTGCTTTTTAACTGGAGCATTTATAATTAATGTATATGTACAGGTAAATGTAAATGTAAGGTACACCTACTGTAAATATTTGGAATTAAATCTACCATCTTATTTTGTGCTACTTATCTTATTCATCCTATTTTTTTCTTTTCTTTCTGGCTTTAAAGAGTTGTCTGTATATGTTTTATCATTTAACTCATATCATTTACTTCCTTAATAAGTTTGAAATGATATACTCTGTTTCTATTCCTTTGGTGCAGGAGCTGGCAACGTTTTTCTATAAAAAGCCAGATGGTAAATATTTTAGGCTTTGCCTGCCACAGACAGTCTGTCACACATTCTTCTTTGTTTGGATTATTATAACCCTTTTCATATGTAGAAACCATTCTTAGTTTGCAGGCCATACAAAAACATGTTGCAAGCTGGGTCTGACCCATGGGCCAGTGTCCTGACCCTTTTTTTCAGTGTTTACCCTAGAAATTGTAACATGCACACTTAATTTATTAAAGCCTAAAATTTATCAAACCTTTGCCCTTCCCCTGAATACCACATTGATATTAGAATATTTTGATTCTATTTACTTCCCACTCCCAATTTATGTTAGATTGATATTTTCATTTTATTTTAAATTCCACTAGACTTTATGATTACTGTTCTATACAGTCAGTATTTTATACATTTGTCCATATTTTTTTTTACCACTTTCTCTAGTCCCTATTCTTTTTTGTATCCTCAACCCTCCATCTAGATAATTTTCCTTCTGCCTCAAGTACATGTTTTAAAATTTTCTTTAGTGAGGTTTTGCTGATGATGAACTCTCTCAGTTTTTGTTTGAAAGAAAATGTCTTTATTTTGCCTTCATTCTTAAAAGATATTTTAGCTGACTATAGATTCTAGGTTGGCAGTTATTTTGCTTCATTACAGTGAGGATTACGTTCTATTTTTCTATGATTTCTGTCATTGCTGTTGAGAATGATTTGTAAGTCTAATTGCCATTCCTTTGAAAGTAAATGGTCTTTTCTCTCTGGTTTTGATATTTTCTCATTGTTTTTCTATTTCTGTTAAATATCAATTTCTTTGTATTTGTTCTGTTTGAGATTTTTTGGGCCACTTGTATCTGTGGATGGGCCACTTGTATCTTGCATCAATTCTGGAAAATACTCAGCCACTACCTCTAAATATTTCTTCCTCTTTCCTTGGGATTCTGATTAAATATGTGTTGGATTTTTCTCTCACTATATCCTCCATGTTTCCTATCTTCTTATCAGTATTCTCCATCTTCTTGTTTTTATGGAATACATTCTAGATAATTTCTTCTGATGTATCTTCAAGTTTCTAAAAGTTTCCTTTGGCTCTTTAAAAAACATGCGATGTCACTTTCCATAGTTTACTGTTCCCTGAAGATATCTTCAGGTTGTTCTTTTTTTTTTTTTTTTTTTTTTTGCGGTACGCGGGCCTCTCACTGTTGTGGCCTCTCCCGTTGCGGAGCACAGGCTCCAGACGCGCAGGCTCAGCGGCCATGGCTCACGGGCTCAGCCGCTCCGCGGCATGTGGGATCTTCCCAGACCGGGGCACGAACCCATGTCCCCTGCATCAGCAGGCGTACTCTCAACCACTACACCACCAGGGAAGCCCCGTTCATTTTTTATAGAATATAGTAAGGATAGTTATTTTATCCTCTTTATCTGATCATTACAAAATCTGCAGTAACCATGGATCTGCTTCTACTGGTTTTGACTTACATTCTCTCTTGTCTTTATGTACTTTGTCATCTTTGACCTGGTTATGGGCATTGGCTTTGAAAAATTATTTGTGGGGCTTCCCCCAAGGAATGGATGTGGTCCCCTCCAGCCTTGTATTTGTTTTTTTTGTTTTTGTTTTTTTGTAAAATACATATTTTATATCTATAGATGCACAGAAAAAAATCATTAGAAGAACATTCACTACATCATTGTTTGCCCAGAAGGACATAATTATAAGTGATTCTCTTCACTGTCTTTTTGAGGCTTTTTACATTTCTATGAGCACGTTACTTATTTTTTTTAATTTTAAAATTTTATTTTATTTATTATTTTATACAGCAGGTTCTTATTAGTCATCCATTTTATACACATCAGTGTATATATGTCAATCCCAATTGCCCAATTCGGCACACCACCATCTCCACCTCGCCGCGGCTTTCCCCCCTTGGTGTCCATACGTTTGTTCTCTACATCTGTGTCTCAACCTCTGCCCTGCAAACCGGTTCATCTGTACCATTTTTCTAGGTTCCACATATATGCGTTAATATATGATATCTGTTTTTCTCTTTCTGACTTACTTCACTCTGTATGACAGTCTCTAGATCCATCCACGTCTCAACAAATGACTCAAATTCGTTCCTTTTTATGGCTGAGTAATATTCCATTGTATATATGTACCACATCTTCTTTATCCATTTGTCTATCAATGGGCATTTAGGTTGCTTCCATGACCTGGCTATTGTAAATACTGCTGCAATGAACATTGGGGTGCATGTGTCTTTTTGAATTATGGTTTTCTCTGGGTATATGCCCAGTAGTGAGATTGCTGGATCATATGGTAATTCTATTTTTAGCTTTTTAAGGAACCTCCATACTGTTCTCCATAGTGGCTGTATCAATTTACATTCCCACCAACAGTGCAAGAGGGTTCCCTTTTCTCCACACCCTCTCCAGCATTTGTTGTTTGTAGATTTTCTGATGATGCCCATTCTAACAGGTGTGAGGTGATACCTCATTGTAGTTTTGATTTGCATTTCTCTAATAATTAATGATATTGAGCAGCTTTTCATGTGTTTCTTGGCCATCTGTATGTCTTCTATGGAGAAATGTCTATTTAGGTCTTCTGCCCATTTTTGGATTGTGTTGTTTGTTTCTTTAATATTGAGCTGCATGAGCTGTTTATATATATTGGAGATTAATCCTTTGTCTGTTGATTCATTTGCAAATATTTCTCCCATTCTGAGAGTTGTCTTTTCGTCTTGTTTATGGTTTCCTTTGCTGTGCAAAAGGTTTGAAGTTTCATTAGGTCCCATTTGTTTATTTTTGTTTTTATTTCCATTACTCTAGGATGTGGATCAAAAAAGATCTTGCTGTGATTTATGTCAAAGAGTTTTCTTCCTATGTTTTCCTCTAAGAGTTTTATAGTGTCTGGTCTTACGTTTAGGTCTTGAATCTATTTTGAGTTTATTTTTGTGTATGGTGTTAGGGAGTGTTCTAATTTCATTCTTTTACATGTAGCTGTCCAGTTTTCCCAGCACCATTTATTGAAGAGACTGTCTTTTCTCCATTGTATATCCTTGCCTCCTTTGTCATAGATTAGTTGACCATAGGTTTGTGGGTTTATCTCTGGGCTTTGTATCTTGTTGCATTGATCTATGTTTCTGTTTTTGTGCCAGTACCATATTGTCTTGATTACTGTAGCTTTGTAGTATAGTCTGAAGTCAGGGAGTCTCATTCCTCCAGCTCCGTTTTTTCCCTTGAGACTGCTTTGGCTAATCGGGATCTTTTGTGTCTCCATACAAATTTTAAGATTTTTTGTTCTAGCTCCATAAAAAATGGCATTGGTAATTTGATAGGGATTGTATTGAATCTGTAGATTGCTTTGGGTAGTATAGTCATTTTCACAATATTGATTCTTCCAATCCAAGATCATGGTATATCTCTCCATCTGTTGGTATCATCTTTAATTTCTTTCATCAGTGTCTTATAGTTTTCTGCATACAGGTCTTTTGTCTCCCTAGGTAGGTTTATTCCTAGGTATTTTATTCCTTTTGTTGCAGTGGTAAATGGGAGTGTTTCCTTAATTTCTCTTTCAGATTTTTCATCATTAGTGTATAGGAATGCAAGAGATTTCTGTGCATTAATTTTGTATCCTGCAACTTTACCAAATTCATTGATTAGCTCTAGTAGTTTTCTGGTGGCATCTTTAGGATTCTCTATGTATAGTATCATGTCATCTGCAAACAGTGACAGTTTTACTTCTTCTTTTCCAATTTGTATTCCTTTTATTTCTTTTTCTTCTCTGATTGCCGTGGCTAGGACTTCCAAAACTATGTTGAATAATAGTGGTGAGAGTGGACATCCTTGTCTTGTTCCTGATCTTAGAGGAAAAGCTTTCAGTTTTTCACCATTGAGAGAATGATGTTTGCTGTGGGTTTGTCATATATGGCCTTTATTATGTTGAGGTAGGTTCCCTCTATGCTCACTTTCTGGAGAGTTTTTATCATAAATCAGTGTTGAATTTTGTCAAAAGCTTTTTCTGCATCTATTGAGGTGATCATATGGTTTTTTTCCTTCAATTTGTTAATATGGTGTATCACATTGATTGATTTGCGTATATTGAAGAAACCTTGCATCCTTGGGATAAATCCCACTTGAGCATGGTGTATGATCCTTTTAATGTGTTGTTGGATTCTGTTTGCTAGTATTTTGTTGAGGATTTTTGCATCTATATTCATCAGTGATATTGATCTGTAATTTTCTTTTTTTGTCGTATCTTTGTCTGGTTTTGGTATCAGGGTGATGTTGGCCTCATAGAATGAGTTTGGGAGTGTTCCTTCCTCTGCAATTTTTTGGAAGAGTTTGAGAAGGATGGGTGTTAGATCTTTTCTAAATATTTGATAGAATTCACCTGTGAAGCCATCTGGTCCTGGACTTTTGTTTGTTGGAAGATTTTTAATCACAGTTTCAATTTCAGTGCTTGTGATTGGTCTGTTCATATTTTCTATTTCTTCCTGGTTCAGTCTTGGAAGGTTATACTTTTCTAAGAATTTGTCCATTTCTTCCAGGTTGTCCATTTTATTGGCATAGAGTTGCTTGTAGTAGTCTCTTAGGATGCTTTGTATTTCTGTGGTGTCTGTTGTAACTTCTCCTTTTTCATTTCTAATTTTATTGATTTGAGTCCTCTCCCTCTTTTTCTTGATGAGTCTGGCTAATGGTTTATCAATTTTGTTTATCTTCTCAAAGAACCAGCTTTTAGTTTTATTGATCTTTGCTATTGTTTTCTTTGTTTCTATTTCATTTATTTCTGCTCTGATCTTTATGATTTCTTTCCTTCTGCTAGCTTTGGGTTTTTTTAGTTCTTTCTCTAGTTCCTTTAGGTGTAAGGTTAGATTGTTTATTTGAGGTTTTTCTTGAGGTAGGCTTGTATAGCTATATACTTCCCTCTTAGAACTGCTTTTGCTGCATCCCATAGGTTTTGGATTGTCGTGTTTTCATTGTCATTTTTCTCTACGTATTTTTTTATTTCCTCTTTGATTTCTTCAGTGATCTCTTGGTTATTTAGTAATGTATTGTTTAGCCTCCATGTGTTTGTGTTTTTTACGTTTTTTTCCCTGTAATTGATTTCTAATCTCATAGCATTGTGGTCAGAAAAGATGGTTGATATGATTTCAATTTTCTTAAATTTACTGAGGCTTGATTTGTGACCCAAGATGTGATCTATCCTGGAGAATGTTCTGTGTACACTTGAGAAGAAAGTGTAATCTTCTGTTTTTGGATGGAATGTCCTATAAATATCAATAAATCTATCTGGTCTATTGTGTCATTTAAAGCTTCTGTTTCCTTATTTATTTTCATTTTGGATGATCTGTCCATTGGTGTAAGTGAGGTGTTAAAGTCCCCCACTATTATTGTGTTACTGTCTATTTCCTCTTTCATAGCTGTTGGAAGTTGCCTTATGTATTGAGGTGCTCCTATGTTGGGTGCATATATATTTATAATTGTTATATCTTCTTCTTGGATTGATCCCTTGATCATTATGTAGTGTCCTTCCTTGTCTCTTGTAACATTCTTTATTTTAAAGTCTATTTTATCTGATATGAGTATTACTACTCCAACTTTCTTTTGATTTCCATTTGCATGGAATATCTTTTTCCACCCCCTCACTTTCAGTCTGTATGTGTCCCTAGGTCTGAAGTGGGTCTCTTGTAGACAGCATATATATGGGTTTTGTTTTTGTATCCATTCAGCAAGCCTGTGTCTTTTGGTTGAAGCATTTAATCCATTCACGTTTAAGGTAATTATTGATATGTATGTTCCTATGACCATTTTCTTAATTGTTTTGGGTTTGTTTTTGTAGGTCCTTTTCTTCTCTTGTGTTTCGCACTTAGAGAAGTTCCTTTAGCATTTGTTGTAGAGCTGGTTTGGTGGTGCTGAATTCTCTTAGCTTTTGCTTGTCTGTAAAGCTTTTGATTTCTCCATTGAATCTGAATGAGATCCTTGGGGGGTAGAGTAATCTTGGTTGTAGGTTTTTCCCTTTCATCACTTTATCATGCCGCTCCCTTCTGGCTTGTAGAGTTTCTGCTGAGAAATCAGGTGTTAACCTTATTGGAGTTCCCTTGTATGTTATTTGTCGTTTTTCCCTTGTTGCTTTCATAATTCTTCTTTGTCTTTAATTTTTGCCAATTTGATTACTATGTGTCTCAGCATGTTTCTCCTTGGGTTTATCCTGTATGGGACTTGTTGCGCTTCCTGGACTTGGGTGGCTATTTCCTTTCCCATGTTAGGGAAGTTTTCAACTATAATCTCTTCAAATATTTTCTCGGGCCCTTTCTCTCTCTCTTCTCCTTCTGGGACCCTTATAATGTCAATGTTGTGTTTAATGTTGTTCCAGAGGTCTCTTAGGCTGTCTTCATTTCTTTTCATTCTTTTTTATTTATTCTGTTCCGCAGCAGTGAATTCCACCATTCTGTCTTCCAGGTCACTTTTCCGTTCTTTCACCTCAGTTATTCTGCTATTGATTCCTTCTAGTGTATTTTTCATTTCAGTTACTGTATTGTTCATCTCTGTTTGTTTGTTCTTTAATTCTTCTAGGTGTTTGTTAAACATTTCTTGCATCTTCTTGATCTTTGCCTCCATTGTTTTCCGAGGTCATGGATCATCTTCACTATCATTATTCTGAATTCCTTTTCTGGAAGGTTGCCTATCTCCACTTCATTTAGTTGTTTTTCTGGAGTTTTATCTTGTTCCTTCATCTGGTACATAGCCCTCTGCCTTTTCACCTTGTCTGTCTTTCTGTGAATGTGGTTTTTGTTCCACACGCTGCAGGATTGTAGTTCTTCTTGCTTCTGCTGTCTGTCCTCTCGTGGATAAGGCTATCTAAGAGGCTTGTGCAAGCTTCCTGATGGGAGGGACTGGTGGTGGGTAGAGCTGACTGTTGCTCTGGTGGGTAGAGCTCAGTAAAACATTAATCTGCTTGACTGTTGATGGGTGGGGCTGGGTTCCCTCCCTGTTGGTTGTTTGGCCTGAGGCAACCCAACACTGGAGCCTACCTGGGCTCTTTGGTGGGGCTAATGACAGACTCTGGGAGGGCTCACGCTAAGGAGTACTTCCCAGAACTTCTGCTGCCAGTGTTCTTGTCCCCGTGGTGAGCCACAGCCACCCCCCACCTCTGCAGGAGACCCTCCAACACTAGCAGGTAGGTATGGTTCAGTCTCCCCTGGGGTCACTGTTCCTTCCCCTGTGTCCCGATGCACACACTACTTTGTGTGTGCCCTCCAAGAGTGGAACCTCTGTTTCCCCCAGTCCTGTCCAAGTCCTGCAATCAAATCCCACTAGGCTTCAAAGTTTGATTCTCCAGGAATTCCTCCTCCCATTGCCAGACCCCCAGGTTGGGAAGCCTGACGTGGGGCTCAGAATCTTCACTCCAGTGGGTAGACTTCTGTGGTGTATGTGTTCTCTGGCCTGTGAGTCACTCACCCAGCAGTTATGGGACTTGATTTTACTGTGATTGCGCCCCTCTTACCATCTCATTGTGGCTTCTCCTTTGTCTTTGGATGTGCCGTATCTTTTTTGGTGAGTTCCAGTGTCTTCCTGTCAATGATCGTCCAGCAGCTAGTTGTGATTCTGGTGTTCTCACAAGAGGGAGTGAGAGCATGTCCTTCTACTCCGCCATCTTGGTTCTTGCAGAGATGTTGAGAGGATTCATTGACAGAATGTACATAAAGCACTTTTTTCTTTCCCTTTGCGCTTGTCTAGTTTCATTCGAAGTGCACCCAGCTCTTCAGACCAGAGTTCCTATGTGAAACGGCTGTGTCCAACACCTCAGCTCGGCAGGCCATGTGCATGAGTGCTACGCTCAACACTGCAATCTGTTTCTTTTTTTTATATTAATAAAAAATTTTAAATTGAAGTATAGTTGATTTACAATGTTGAGTTAATTTCTGCTGTATAGCAAAGTGATTCAGTTATACATATGTATACGTTCTTTTTTTTAAATTCTTTTCCATTATGGTTTATCATAGGATATTGAATATAGTTCTCTGTACTCTACAGTAGGATCTTGTGTTTATCCATTCTATATATAATAGCTTACATCTGCTAACCCCAACCTCCCACTCCATCCCTCCCCCAATCCCCTCCCCCTTCTTTTATTTGTTTCTGATAGGCAGTTGTGACGCTTAAGGTGGAAAAATTTCCGACCGAGTTCATAGCTTGAGGTTCCCTGTCTGCCCCTGGCTATGGTACCTGGAGTGGCAAAGTGCGTGCGTGTCAGTCTATGGCTATAGTTCTCAGAATGGGCTTCTTCCCCTGATCCTTTGCTTCTGCTCTTCTCAATTCCAAATTGCTTTCTGGGGCCAATGGGAGGGGCATGATTTAGTTCTGGTTTACCCTTTTCCCGAGGAGGGATTCCCAACCTACACGGGAAGGGTCTGCTTTAAGACTCACCTCCCTTGACTGGCCTTTGGCCTGGACTTCTGTCCTGCTTACCCTGAAAGCCCCCAGATCTAAGCCCAAGTGGGTAACATCTGTCAATACCCTTCATACGGAAGTGGCTTTGGTGGTTCTGTTACTTTGCTTACCTCTCTGGGGTTATATTTTCTCCTCAGTTTTAGCCTGCTGCTTCCCCATGATCTTTTTAGCTCTGCAATTTAAAAAAATATTTTACTCAGCATTTTAAACCATGTTCAGAGGGTAAAGGAAATCTGCCATCACTGAAAACAAAAATCTTAATATCAGTTTTAGATGCACTGGGTCTGAGGGTCTGAGGGGACATTTGCATAAAGGAAAGTCTTCTCTTTATTAAAAAAAAATTTTTTTTTTTAAATTTTTGGCTGCATTGGGTCTTCATTGCTGCATGCAGGCTTTCTCTAGTTGTGGCGAGCGGAGGATACTCTTTGTTGCAGTGTGCGGGCTTCTCATTGAGGGGACTTCTTTTTTTGCAGAGCATGGCTCTAGGTGCGTGGGCTTCAGTAGTTGCAGCATGCAGGCCCTGGAGTGCGCGGGCTTCAGTAGTCGCGGCACTTGGGTTCAGTATTTGTGGCGCACAGGCTCAGAAGTTGTGGCTCATGGGCTCTAGAGCACAGGCTCAGTAGTTGTGACGCACGGGCTTAGTTGCTCCACGGCCTGTGGGATCTTCCCAGACCAGGGCTCAAACCCATGTCCCATGCACTGGCAGGCGGATTCTTAACCACTGTGCCACCAGAAAGTCTTCTCTTTATAATGCCAGTCTCTACATATATCCAGCCTACAACTTGTCACCACTTTGGTGTACCATTGCCAGGATGCTGTGTCCTCTGAGATGGTGTGAGCAGAAGTGAGTTAGATACAACCGGCAGAACTCAAGGAAAGATCAGATGCCTTCCCTTCCTTGGGGAGGCAGGAAAGTGGAGCCCGACTCCCCAGCTCGTGGCACATCTCCCAGTGACCTCACCTGTGTCCACCTGTCCCCAAACTGCTGCCGTAAGGACCTCTTGCCTCCTCCTCCGTGGATGGCTGGTAAAATGGGCACAGTGCTGTGGGCTGACTGCAGCAATGACTAGGCAGAAATCCTAGCTTCCTCACATACGAGTTATGCAACCCCAGGAAGCTACACCTAACCTCTCCCAGCCTGAGTTGACAGATCTGCAATATGGGACAGTCATAATAGTAACTAGCTTATAGCGTTGATAGGAGAATAAACTAGTTAATAACTGTAATGCCCTTGAGAGAGTGCCTGCAACATAATAGGCACTATAAAATCTTTTTAAAAATGGGATGATAAAAAGTGTCTCACATACCTCTCTAGGTCAACTGAAATAACAGAGAGAATATTACTATTGCATTTACTCTTTTAATCTCATGAAACCCTTCATTTTAGATATGAGAAACTGAGACCCAGAGAGGGCATGGACTCCACCAAAGCCGCCCAGAAGGCCACCGGCTCCCTAATCTGCAAAGGGGCGCTCCAGGGTTCTAGCCCCAGCTCTGCCACCACTGTGTGATTGTGGCCTGGTCTGTTCCCTCTCTGTGCCTTGGTTTCCCCATTGGTGAGGGTGTTCGGACCAAGCTCCAAGGTTTGTACTGGGAGATTTGGGGGTTGCAGTTGCCAAGGTGACTCGAGGACCCAAAAGAGCTGGGAGGGTGTGCGCTGGATGATGAGTTGAAGCTGCCAGCCGGGAACCCAGAAGCTTGAGAACTCGCAGCCTCAAACCAGCTGCCTCTACCACCAGTAGCAGCGCTTAGGAAGGTGTAACCCAGCCACAGTCTTGGGTGAGTGGCTTCTCACAGGGGGAGGGGTGGATAACAGCGAGGGGTGAGAATTCGCAGCAGCCCTCTGGCTGGGGGGCCCCAGGCAGGCATGCTGAGCCCTACTCAGACTTGTCTTCCCTGAGCTGAGGCAGGACACCTAGGCTCTGGCTTCTGACTGTATGTTTCAAGCCAGTCCCCGCCCCACTCAGGGCCTCAGTCCCCTGTCAATGAAATGGGACCAGAGACAGCGTAGATAAGTCTAAAGGGCCCCCCATGACCTGCGCATCAGGCAGAGGTGTGACTGTCCCTCCTAGTGTGGACACTAGGGTCTCCACCTGCCCCACCACAGGGGAAAGGCAGCATTGAGCCTGAGCAGGGGCACTACTGCCCTGACCACCTATCGTCTGACCTCTCTGAGCCTCAGGGCCCCTCACCTGTGCATGGGGAGAGCAGCAGAACCAACATGGCAGGGCCGGGAGGACTACCTGACACTGTCACCCAGGGCCTGACACAGCTGTCAGTGCAAAAAGGAATTCCCACTCACCAAGGCCCCCTCCCACCAGGCCTTAGGGGCTAGAGGCAGCTCCCAGGCCCCGGCCCCAGACCTCCATGCCCAGAGGGAGCCAGACCTCGGAAGAGGCCTTGGCTGTGGTGGTTCCAGAGCAGGTGTCGCAGCCCCACTCCTTGACCAGGGCTCCCACACACCCATATCCTGCCTCCAGGCCAACCCCCAAATTAGTTGTCATTTAGTTAGGGCCACCAACCCGCAGGCGGTTAATTGTGCCCATTAGCAAAGCAAGAAGAACTTCTTTAAAAAAATAAATTTATTTATTTATTTTTGGCTGCGTTGGGTCTTCATTGCTGTGTGCAGGCTTTCTCTGGTTGCTGCGAGCCGGGGCTACACATCATTGCAGAGCACGGGCTCCAGGTGCGCAGGCTTCATCAGTTGCAGTTCGCGGGCTCTAGAGCGCAGGCTCAGTAGTTGTGGCACACAGGCTTAGTTGCTCCGCGGCATGTGGGATCGTCCCGGACCAGGGCTCGAATTGGTGTCCACTGTATTGGCAGGCGGATTCTTAACCACTGCGCCACCAGGGAAGCCCAGAACAGGTAGAACTTTAATGAGCAATTCATTAACAAAACTGGGAACTGCCAGAGCCTCTTCTTTCAGAAGGGACTGATTTCATTAACCACTTCATCACTCAGGCAAAGGCTGATGATATCGGTGGTTTGCATCCTCCAAGATCCTAGGGGAAATAAAACAACTGCTTCTCATTTACAGAGAGCCAGCTCTGCCCAGCGGTGTGCTTTGCAAACCCCTGCAAATTCAGTCCTTCCAGTGAGGTACTACTATTATGGCCATTTTACAGGTGGGGAAATTGAAGCTCAGAAAGGTTATTCTCATCCCCAAGGACACATAACTAACTACAAATAGATCCCAGTCTCTCTGACTCCAAAGGTATTTTCTCTTTGACCCCTCAAATACATGTTTCCTTTTATGGATGGAAGGTCTCAGAACCTGTGAGCTAAGAAACTGTCACAGGCTTGCAGGGATGGGGGATGTGGACTGAGTTCTGTTCCTAAAGCAATTCCACTGCTTTAGTGCAAAAGGAAGCCCTTAGGTCCTGAGACACACTGAGGCTGGCTTGTCCCCTCCAGCCACTCTCTTGCCCCTCAAGCCACCCGCCTCCATCCTCAAGTTCTGGATTCTTCCTCTGCAACTCACTTACCTCTTCTATGTCTGTGGCTCTTTCCATAAGAGGCAATATGAATGGGAGTTTAGATGGCACAGGGAGATTAATTTTTAACTTTAGTCTAATGAGTAGCTTTTCATTAATTATGGCATGTGACCCTGGTCATTTAACACAGGATATTGTGTTTTCTTTTAAAAGCAATCATTTGGAATTAAATGTTAAAAGATCCATAGATCTAAAAGAAAATATTAAGTAAATATTTGGCAGACTTGATTTCTAGACTTGGAAAAAACTGTGAAGACAGACTTGCCTGCCTGAGTTGGGGATACCTAGCCTGGGTTACCCTCCTACACACCCTTCTTAATCAAACAGGTCCAAGGAGGTGTTTGTCAGTCTCAAGAGAGTAGTCCTTTCCTGGAGGGGAAGTTGGCCTTCCTCCTCAGCCAACAGGCTCATGCTGCAGCCGGTTTACTTATTTCTCTGAAAATGTTATCAATGTACTACACGCACACAGTTTAGTATCATGGTTGCCTGGGGTGGGAGTGGAGAGGAGGTTGACTCCAAAGGGCACAAAGGAAGTTTCTCGAAAGATGAAAATGCTCTATATCTTGATTGGGGTGTTTGCTACACAAGCGTGCACATTTGTCAAGTCATTGATTTGTACACTTAAAATGTGGAAATTTTATTGCAGGGAGATAAAACCAATTTGAAAACAAAAACCAAAGCCACAGGTATTCATTTATACTGGTAGCCACTTCATATTCACTGCCAGTTTTAAATTCTGAGATTCGTGCTTTGCTGCATGACAGTATATGCTGGTCTCATTTAGCTGTCATTTCATTTGCTCCCAAAGTCAGCAGTTACAGAGTTCTGCCACGTGCCGGTCACAACAAGGGTGCTTAAAATGTCAGAGAGTTACATTTGGCAAAGGGACATCGCAAGTCAGCCGGGAGAGGATGGATCAATCAGTAAATGTTGGGACAACTGGCTCTCCATTTAGAAGGAAATAAAATTAGATCCTTACCTCACACGTTATACACACGTGTAAACATTCCAGATGGATTAAAGATGGATGGATTAAATGTTATACAAAAACTATAAAAATATTAAAGTAAAATATAGAAGAATATTTTTAATAAGGTCCAACCAGTAAAAGCTAAGACATGAGGGCCAAAATTCATAAAGGAACATTATGTTTGACTATATAATAATGTAAAACTTTCTATGACCAAAGAGAATTTAGCTAAAAAGCATACAGTAGACTACTGGAAAATATTGCCTCGTGTGTATTAAAGAATTAAGATTTTTAATATGAAAAGAGGTCCTATAGATCCGTAAGAAAATAAATCAGTGACAAAAAGCCCAATTAAAAATGGGTAAAGGATAGATACGGTTGTTTCACACAAGAAGAAATAAAAATGGGAAGTAAAGTTATGAAAAGATGTTCAGACTCCTTCACAATTATGGATAGGCACATTAAAATAATGGCATCAGCCCTCTCCGGATTGGCATAAAAAACAGTGGTATGAGTATGGGAAAATGGGCATTTTCACACAGTATTGGTGGGAATCTAACCTGGTACTGCTTTTAGGGAGGGCAATTTAGCAGTATCTATAAAAGTTTTAACTGCACAAACTCTGACCCAGCAATTCCCCTTACAGGAATCTATTCTTCAGAAAGAGCCCCATGTGTGCCCAAAATATATATTCATTGCTGTGAAGCATATTATACTAAAAATTGGAAACTGCCTAAGTTTCCTTCAGTAGGGGGTTATGGAAAAATAAATTTTACATTGTGTGCAATGGAATTCTTGCGTCAATTAGAAAGAATGAAATAGAACTCTATGTACTGGCCTGGAATGATATCCATTATGTCTTAGCAAGAGAAAAGAAAGCAAGTTATAAAACACTATGTATAGCATAATAACCCTATTTTTGTAAAACAATTGCTTATACGAGTTATAAATATATAATGATAATGTCTCACAATTATATGTGCTAGCAGCCTGGAATTATTATTATTCCTATTCAGTAGATGAGGAAACTGAGGCACAGAGTGGTTTAATAACTTGCCCAAGGTGGCACAGCTTGCCAGTTGCAGAGCAGGGATTTGAACCCTAGCAGCCTGACTCCACAACTTGAGTGGAGTCAAAATAAGGCTTATTTTGACTTATTTTGGCGTTGTAGGCCCCAAATACTTCTGTTAAGAGTGGTGACCTCCCGGGGCTTCCCTGGTGGCACAGTGGTTAAGAATCCGCCTGCCAGTGCAGGGGACAGGGGTTCGAGCCCTGGCCCAGAAAGATCCCACATGCCGCGGAGCAACTAAACGCGTGTGCCAAAACTACTGAGCCCGCGCTCTAGGGCCCACGAGCCACAACTACTGAGCCCACGTGCCACAACTACTGAAGTCTGCGCTCCTAGAGCCCATGCTCTGCAACAAGAGAAGCCACCGCAATAAGCCCGCGCACCGCAACGAAGAGTAGCCCCCACGCACAGCAATGAAGACCCAACGCAGCCAAAAAAAAAGAAGAGTGGTGACCTCCCAAAACAACACTGCAAGGGCTGAGTCACTTTTTAATAAATACTTTTAAGAGATAGATATTTGGGCTTCCCTGGTGGCGCAGTGGTTGAGAGTCCGCCTACCGATGCAGGGGACACGGGTTCGTGCCCCGGTCCGGGAAGATCCCACATGCCGCGGAGCGGCTGGGCCCGTGAGCCATGGCCGTTGAGCCTGTGCATCCGGAGCCTGTGCTCCGCAACGGGAGAGGCCACAACAGTGAGAGGGCCGCGTACCGCAAAAAAAAAAAAAAAAAAAAAAGAGATAAATATTTAAAAACACGAACTGGTAAATAAGACTTATCAAAAGGCCCAGTTTCCTGCAAACCCCCTCCTCAGAGTCTACCACTTACTTTAATTTATGTGGTGGTTACCTCGAGGGCAATAAATAACATGCTTATACTGCTATTTCTTGACTTATTAACCTTGGGCATAATTTATGGACTTCGGCAAGCACTGGAAAAGAGAAAATTCAGCTTATCTTTTTTTTTTTATTTTTCCTCTTCCTGTTGTGGTGCAGTTTGCTGCTCTAACTCTAGGCTGGACCCTGGGCTGGGCACTTTATTTACTGTATTGTTGCTAAGACTAGGCCCACTGAGGCTCAGAGTCGAAAGGGACTTGCCCAAGGTCGCTGTGAGTCAGTGATGGAGGGGGGACAGGAGCCTGGTCTGCATGTCTCCAGGGCTGGGCTGTTTCTGTGACATCCTGTGGCCCACCCCATGGGTGACTGTGGTACATTCCTGGCCTCTCACTCTGGCAGAGGCTCAGCATGGCTGGGGCGTGGCGGCCCTGGCTGCATGCCCGCCAGGGGCTGACCTCAGGCCTCCTGCTGCTCGGAGGCGTGTTTGTGGAACAGCAGGTGCAGCTTCTGGGTGTCTGGCCAGCAAAGGTTTCATTTTCCACCGCTGATGGGCACAGACGTTGACTCTCTGGGCCTCTGCCTTCTGGATCATTTGCCCCCAAGTACCCTATACCTCCAGGGGAAAGGCTGAGCCAGTGACTGAGGCTGGGGGAGAAATGGGAGCCTGATACCCAAGACCCTCCGGAAGAAAACACAACTCTTCCTCTTCCCTAACACTGAAGTCACCTGGTAGGAGAGGCTTGAAAAAAATGACCAAAGTTGGGCGTCATCCAAAACCAATTAACTCAGAAACTATGGCAGGAGGCCTTGGGTCTAGATGGAGAAGAGCCCAGAGAAGGCAGTGATTCTCCAGAGGTCACACAGCTACTGTGGGTTGAGGACATAGGAGTCCAGTCTTGAAGCCCTCCTCTTCAGCCTGGAGAGAAGCAGGTTGAATTTAGCTATATTTCCAATAAGGAAATGCAGGGCTGGGGCAGAGGGGCCGGGTCTGTGGCCGGGTCTGTGTGTAGTGGGGGTGGTCTTCCCAGCGGGGCCTGGCATGACAAAGGTGGGAGAGGGAGGGCAGGGACAGCCATGAAGGGGGCCACACGGACGGTGCTCTAGCTGAGCCGGGCCCCAAGTCACTTCATCCTCTGCAAGAGCTGCGTGCAGGTGGTGGGAACGGCGCCCCTTTCAGGGATTCAGATGGGCTTCTCTCCATGGCAGGGCTCTGAGGCAGGGCATGGAGGGGGCAGTGGGGATGTTGGGGGTGCAGGTAGGGGAATAGGAGAAATGTGGCCCCACAGACCCAAATCCCAGAGCCTCCTCCTCCTCCTGAACTGCAGCACTCAGCACCCCTAATCCCATCCTCCAGGCGTCCCAGTGAACCCCTCCTCTGACTCACAGCAGATGGGGCATCACGTGAGCAAACCCAGCAGCTGGGAGAACCAGGACAGATGGCAAGTGGGGGCAGGGCAGGGCTGGCACAGAGGGACCTCTCAAACGGCGTGGGGTGGGGTCCTGGCTGGGCCCCAGCCTCCCAGGCTTACCCTCCACCAGTCTGGCCCTCACGTCCCATCAGGAGTTCCTTGAGACCCATGGGGAATCCTGCAGATTTGGGGGTCAGGACAGGGCTGCTGAAGGGGAGAGCTTGGGACATACATTTTCTGATCCCTGCCTGGTGCCTGCGCTGGCACCAGTGGGTTGAGACACCCCCTGCAGACCCCTCAAGCCCCCAGCTCTCCCTGGTTCCCTGGTGGCTCGGCTGGGCTAGAACAGTCCTGGACCCTCCCTGCCCTCGGACTCTGCTGGACCCTGGGCTCAGTGCTTTGCACGCACCTTTATTCCTGCCAGGCACGAGCTCCTGATGTGCCCATTTTAGAGATGAGGACACTGAGGCACAGGAGGCTTACCCAGGAGTGACCTCTATTTCTTGGGGGCTCCAGAGTCTGGGCTGTTGTCCACTGTACTCTCCTGCCCCCCTCATTGGCAAGGGGCCTCCCCAGCCAGGCCAGACTCTGTGCTGGGGGCCCAAGGACATGTGCTCTTGTCTTGAACCCCATCCCTGCTGCTGCCAAGCCCAAACCTGTCTTCTGGGGTGAAAGGACCCACTGAGATAGCAAAGCTGCTTGTCTGAGGAGAATCCTGGCTTTGTTTCTCTCTGGTTTTGTGAACTTGGGTGTCTGTGCTTCAGTTTCCTCATCTGGAAAAAGTGGATAAAATAGTATCTACTGTGGGGCTGCTGTGAGCATGAAGGAGTTAATGCAGTAAAGTGTGGACAACAGCACGTGGCCTATATCAATGTTAGCCTTTGTGATCTCCCTGTTGGGCCGATGGGGCACTTGGTCACGTGGCCACATTTAACTGCCAGGGAAACCAGGAAATGATGTCTTTATTCTGGGGAGCTATGAGCCCAGCTAAAAATATGAGGTTCTATTCCACTAAAGGGGCATATAGATATTGGGGAACACTCAAAGGCTCTGACATGGGGTCTGGAGGTTGTCAGTGAGAGGCCCATGGGCGGTGTCTGGCCCTATGTAGGCTTTGACTCTCAAAGGCTTGAAATCCATTTGAACTCATTCTCAACTTTTAACAATTTAGATTCAAATATAAAAATCAGCTTCCGGTTTCTCTCCAAAGACTGAAGGATCAGGCCACACGGGGCCCAAACCCCCTCAAGTGACATTTGGCTGGAGCTGGGCAGTCATCCCCAAGTTGGCCTGTGGTCTCCAGATCACCCCGGGCTCCCGCACTCCCTCCTGTCACCCACGTACTCCCACCTCCCTCCTGCCCTCACTAGCTTGGTCTGCCCGGACCTGGTGGGCACTGCAGTTTGTAGCTCCTGCTCTGGTACAGCCATCAGCTTCCGCAGACAATGAAACTGAGGCACAGAGAAAGGAAGGGACTTGACCAAAGTCACGCAGTGAGCCTGGACAGAGTCGGGACCCCAGCTCCAGCCTGCAAACTCAGCTTCAGCATGTCTTCTGCCATGCTGGTCACCTGAGGTTCAGGCAGATGTCCACGTGCCCAGGGGGAGAGGATGGGTCAGTGGTTAAGCCAGTGGGCATTGGAGCCTGTCGGGCCTGGGTTCAAATCTCGGCTCTGCTACTTTCCAGGGCAAGTTAACGTTGTGCTCTTCTCTGAGGCATGTGCTTTTCATTTTGTTTTGACTTTGAGATGAGATCATAACAGAGCCTGCCTCATAGAGTCCGAGGCAGATTCGAGCAGGTGCAGGGTCATTGGCTGCTGGCAGTGAGGCACCCCTCCCCCCACCCCACCCTGCACAAGGCAAATCTAATGTTAGGACAGGAGCTCAGAGACGAGGGAGAAAACAGATTGGGAGGGCATGGCTGCCCCCTCCGTGTACAGGGGAGGACTTTCCTCCCTCCGGGGCCACGGCAGCCCTAAATTGCTGAGGCCTCTCGCTGCAAGGCGCCGTCAGTGTTGAGGGGAACGGAACCCGTGTCAGCTGTGCAGGTGGGCCTGAGTCGTGCCTGTGCTGGGCTTCCCCAGAAACAACAGACACTCTCTCTGATGCAGGAGCTGTGCGTGTTCACCTCCTCCCATTTCCTCAGCTTGCTGAGGATTTTAGTTCTGACATGGGTTAGCATAACCTCAGAGAGGCGACCAGCTGCATCTCCTATCAGCTGTTCTAAAGCTATACCTCCAGGAATGGCACGTTTTGGGGCCAGCCGCAGCATCCTGGGAGCAGCCCCCATCACACACCCCTCCACAGTGTAACATTTGGTTTCAGGCTCTATTCGTATACAGCTATGTACATAGATACCTATGGTTTTCGTTTTGTTTTGATTGCATTGCGCAAACAACCTTAGAACAGCCCTAATGGAAATAATTCTAAAATGGAAAAAAATACCCACAATCCTTCCAACTGGCTTTGCTTTCTGACAGCGCTGCCTAAGTGCTTGCCGCATGCCAGGTACTGTGCTATCTGTGGTTGCTCTCACTGAAGCTGCACAAACCAAGGTGGTAGGAAGAGTTTATAGATGGAGACACTGAGGCACAAGGCTGTTAGGTTACCTTCCCAAGGTCACACAGCAAGTGTGTGGTAGAGCTGGGATTGAACTGGCTCCAGCGTCCTGCGCTTACCCACCCCTCAGGGTTGCCTCTCCTTTCCCCACATCTCTGCTCTCTGGAAGCTGGACCCAGAGACACAAATTTGATACCACTGGCTCTTCAGAGTATTTCTGAGTAGTCCCTGGGTACCAGCCCTGCCTCAGAGCAGAGAAACAGGTCCTTGGGATGGGTAGAGATGCCACCTTTGTTTTCTGCTTATTTTCACTGAATTTAGTATTTATAAGCTTTTTTTTTTTTTGGCCCTGACCATATGACCATGAGGTGGGGATGGCCAAATGCCTGGCTTGTCAGGGACCGAGGCATTTCCTGGGGCCCAGAACGTTCAGTGCTAAAGCAGGAACAGGCCGGGGCGAATAGAGATCGTCGGTCGCCCTAGGAGGGGCAGAGCTGGGCTGTGCTTTCGGAGCCATTTCCCGGTGCTGGGCCCTTGGACTGTTTCCAGCTCTTGGGTGGTTGTGTTGGGCGGCCCTGAGACCACAGCTTGTCACTGGAGCACTCTTCCCTCAGGACCCCTTCCTGATAAGGAGAGACCAGGCTCTCAGGGTTCCTCACAGGGTATGTTCAGGACTTAGACCCAGCTTTCCTGACCTGTCCCTCATCTGAGCCTGCAGGGAGGTCGGCTGGGGACTTGGGACAGGGCTGAAGGGAGGTGAGGGCCACTGGTGAGCTGGAGCCTATCCGTACGGGCTCGCAAGAGCCGGTTATTGGTGGTGAAACACAGCCGTTGTTAAGAATTAAATTGTAAAAACTTAAAATTATAATCAAAATAGTAATAAATATTCAAAATATACTACTTTCTAATTATTATGCCACATTTTGCCATTATCTATTGTTATGGGTTTGTGGAATTGTGTCCTTCCCCCAATTCATAGGTCGGAATCCTAACCTTCAGTACTTGAAAATGGGATCTTATTTGGAGATGGGGGTCTTTACAGACGGAAACAAGCTAATATGAGGTCATTAGGGTGGGCCCTAATCCCATAGGACTGGTGTTCTTCTAAAAGGGAGTCATTTGGACACAGACACACACAGGGAGAATGTCATATAAAGGCAGAGATCAGGGTGAGGCTTCCACAAACCAAGGAACACCAAAGATAGACAGTAAACCACCGGAAGCTGGGAGAAAGGCATAGAACAGATCCCTTCTCACAGCCGTCAGAAGGAACCAGCCCTGTCGACACCTTGATCTTGGACTTCCAGCTTCCAGAACTGTGAGACAATACATTTCTGTTGTTTAAGCTGCTCAGTCTGTGGTACTTAGTCGTGGCAGCCTCAGCAAGTGAGCAATCTATGTTCTTGTGGTTTTTGACATCCATCACACTGGTACAGTAGAAATGCTATAGAATAGTGAGCTACAGCACATCTCTTCTCCGGTTCCACGTTCAATGCTTGCATCTTGGAACTGGCCATGGTGGGAGTGTTTATACCACGGAAGTCTGCAGATGCTGCAAATCAGGCCTTGATATATCATTTTGTTGATTGTCTAGCTAGACTTAAGGCAGTGGGCAAAATGTTAGTAAGGCACATTCAATCCAGTGTGTCACAGCTGTGGTTGTTATCTCGTGAATAGCACAAAACAACAGAAAACTGTTATCCCATTCAGCAGTGTATTCAAAAGCTTTTATGAGTCAGCAAGAATTCCAGGATGCGAGGACTATTATCATATCCAGCAAAAAATGGCTCATGTCATTGATGAACAAGTGAAGTTCCAACATGTCTTTGTCATTTCAGTTTTGTCTTAAATGTTGATGTAAATGAAAATATCAGTTATGGACTTCCACGCTCCCACTGCAGGGGTCACGGGGCTCGCTATTGGTGAGGGGCAGAGGAGGCCATCTCTGGACCCAAGGCTGCAGAGGGCTGATGGGTAAATGGACAGACAGACCGCTGATGGATGGACAGATGCCTGCCTTCCAGCTCTGTGGGAACCAGCTACTGTGGGTGGACCAGAGTCAGTGTCTTCCTCCTGGACGGGTTGGGAGGCTGCCCCACTCTCTGCCCTGGGGGACTTCTGCAGGGTTCCTGCCTGCTTACCTCTGTTAGGACCCTTGACCCAGCCTTGACCAATAGCCTTGACCTGGGCAGGGCAGAGCCTAATCCTACAGCTACTCTCCTTGAAATGTAAATCGATGCCCTCACCCCCTGCTTAAGTCCACCCACGACTTCCTACTGCTCTGGGATCAAGATTGCACCTCCCGCCCTGTCTTCACAGCCCTCCTCTTTGGCCTCATCTCTCTTGCCCCAGTGCTCCAGCCACGCTTACCGGCTGCCTGTTTCCCCAACGCTCTGAGCTCATTTCCCACTCTGAGCCTTTGTACATGCTGTTCCTTCTGCCTGGTACACTGTGCCCCAGACCCACTCTTTCCAAGGCTGGCTCTTCCTCATCCATCAGGACTTTGTAACAAATGTCACCTTCTCCAAGAAGCCTTCCCTGATTACCTGGCTAAAGCAGGTTCCCTGTTGCATGCCATCTCTGCCCCTATGTTTTTTGGTTTGCTTTCTTCATTGCCCTTACATTTTATGTAATTATTTTTCTTCATACTTCTTGAATTACTTGATTCATTAATTACATCATTGATTTTTTAAAAATTCCTCACCCCATCACGCTATAAACTCCATGAGGGCAGGGGTGGTGTCTGTCTCATGTCCACAGAGCCCAGGGTGAGGCCTGGCACTTAGTGGGCACTTGGAAAATGTTTGTTGAATGAATGAATGAAATGCATTTACTGAGAAGCTGCCTGAAAGAGACAAATCATGGTCCAACACAGATACGGGTTCAAATGCTGGCTCTGGTACTTACTGGCGCTGTGTTCTGGGGTAGGTCACTAAATCTCTTTGGGCCTCAGCCTCCTCGTCTGTAATAGCACCCCTCCGTAGGATCGTTATGGGGATGAAATGAATCAGTCCATGCAGAGTTTAAGGAAGGGGCCTGGCACGGAGGTGCTCAGGAGAGTTGGATGGTAATATTCTTGTAGACAAAGTGCTGCAGGACTTTTGAGATGTCGGGGCTCAGGGAAGGCTGCCCCGAATACGTCACAATGGCACATTGATTATTTTGAATTGAAGTTGCTTGAGAAGCAGCCGATGCAAGAAGGAAGCTCTGACCCTCCTCTGTTCCCCTGAAAAGCAGGAAACAATTCTCTCATGTGAACAGTGCCCTTCCTGCATCTGGAGGAGTAAGGACAGCCTTATCGCCAGAGGGAGAATTTGGGGCCAAGCCTGCACAAACAAACCTTGTTACTTCTTTACTAATTTACTGCCCCAAGCCCAAACTCTGTTTAGATTCTTCACTAATTAAGTGCCCAAACCTAAGTTTCTTTATCCTGTCAATTCCTCACAAATTTATTGCTTCTCTGTCTAAAAAGTATAAAAGCTGCCAGCTTTGGCCATTTCTTGGGTCCCATTTTTATTTTTTTTTTGGCCACGCCGTGTGGCATGCGGGATCTTAGTATCCCGACCAGGGATCAAACCCACGCCCCCTGCAGTGGAAGCATGGAGTCTTAACCTCTGGTCCGCCAGGGAAGTCCCTTGGGTCCCATTTCTGAGATCTCCCTGCACACAAATTAAATTTTGTTTCTGTTTCTCCTATTAATGTCTTGTGTCAATTTTATGATTAGTCCAGCCACAAGAACTCAAGAGGAGCAGAGGTAAAACGTCCCCCTTCCCAACAGAGGTTCAGAGGCTGACTTCCCGTAGGGAAGGATGGGATAACTCCAAGAGGGTTTCTTGGAAGAGGGGGCATTTGAACTGGGTTATAGGGGCGGGTGGGAGGGATTTGTCTGGGCAGAGATGGGGTGGGAGATCAGGAGAGACGAGGGACACCCGATCCCTATAAGAGACCCATGGGCAGGTCAGGGCCGTGCTGGGGCTGTGATGAGATGCCCTCCAAGCTTCTCCCAGACACAGGCCCGGCATGAGCTGTTCTAGGCCCACAGCTCCTGCCCCTGTAGTCTTGACGTCGGGTTTGTACCCATTTCCTGTGTTTGGTTGCTACACAGGGAGTGCTGACTCCGAGGAGATGTGGCGGGACCCCAGGAAAAGGTGACTCAGTTGCCCTAGAACTCAGTCACCTTGACACAGGGTCAACCCAGAGAGGACCCCTGAGACTACACAAGGACAGCTTCTGCTGTCACGGAATGCCAAAGATGTGGCCTGATGCCACAGAAACACATGGGCTATGAGCAAATTTTTCTCTCTGCCCTTGGTCTCATCTGTAAAATGGGGACAGACACTTGTCAGAGTTGCTGGGATGGTGAAATGAGTCTTTTGGTTGGCAAAGTGGTTCCCTGCCCCAAGTCTCCTCATGTGAGTCATTTGAAAACATTGCAGCATGGGTCCACTTACTGTCCCCATGACACAGACGGGAACACTGAGGCTCAGAGAAGGGCCCTGACCTGTGCAGCGTCACAGGGCCAGTGAGTGGCAGACCCACGACTGGAAGCAGGTCTCCTGATCCTCAGACTGTGTGCAGACGGATGAGCAGGTACAGACAGAACCTGGAAGCTGTGTGACCAAGGATGCAGGTGGTGGAGAATGAACTCCTCACGGGAAGCAGGGTAATGCCCTTGGCTATCTCTCTGCCCATCCCAGCACAGTGAGGGCTGTGGGCTTGTACACCCACATCTGACCGGGGAGGTCACTTTCTTCCAGATGTGGCCGAAAAGGAGGAAGAGGCCAACTCCGTTCAATACAGAGGCCACAGTGAAGACCAGAAGGGGCTTTATAAGGTCAGTAACTTCAATTCCCCTCTGCATTTGGATATGGCCAACATTGACTTAGCCCTTACCATGTCCCAGCCACTGTTGGAAGCACTCAGCATTTTCTCATTTAATCCTCATGGATTGATACCGCTATCACCCCCATTTTGCAGATAAGCAAACCAAGGCTAAGGGAGGCAAGTGGAACTGGGATGCCTCACCCAGGCAGTCTGCTCTAGAGCCCAACGCCCAATCAGAGCGCTGCTGCCTGCCCTGTCGGCAGTTTGTTTTTGTTTGTTTGTTTCTGGTATGCAGGCCTCTCACTGTTGTGGCCTCTCCCGTCGCGGACAGGCTCAGCGGCCATGGCTCACAGTCCTAGCCGCTCCGCAGCATGTGGGATCTTCCCGGACTGGGGCACGAACCCGTGTCCCCTGCATCGGCAGGCGGACTCTCAACCACTGCGCCACCAGGGAAGCCCAGCAGTTTGTTTTTAAAAATGTGAGGAAGGTCCTGGCACCCAGTAGTTATTCTGCAAATATCAATTTAGTGAATGAATACATGAATTAGTGAAAAATGGCCCACATGAATTAACCTGTGATTAGAAAATGATTTTAGAGACCACTGAGTCCTCCTCACAGATGTGGCAGGTGTCTTCTCTGCAACACTCCAGCTGAGCACCTCCTTGGTTTCCCCTGGGGACGGGGAGCTCACTCTCTCCGTTGTGGGCAGCACTAGCTCTCAGAGGGAGCTTGGAGACTGAGCCTGAGGTCCTGCTAGAGCATGAGAGGTCACAGCTGGAGCCCTTCACACCCTTCCACACTTCCTCCTTAAAGGAAAGGGCCCGCATGTCCTGAGGCTCCCCTCTGAGTGGGGGTGGGGGGAGCAGAGGGAGGCTGGGCTCGCCCAGGGTCAGATAAAGGGCCCCAGTCCTGGATCAGACTGCCTGGCTATGACCTCAGATGTGTTACTTAACACTCCCCCCACCCCAACCCCGCCTTTATCTGTAAAACTCACATTAAAAAGTGGCTCCTGCCTCATAGGGTGTGGCGAGGAGTTGATGGGATAATCCACAGGTCCTGGATGGGGCTCCTAGAGACCAAGCCCCCAGCCCCACCAACGCTCCTCAGACACCTGCTCTGACAGGTGTCTTTCCCAGGGCACTTTCCTGACCCATCTATCCCTTTTCCTCCCTTGGCCTCTGGAAGACAAGAAGGGCGAAGGCATGTGTTTTCATTTCATAGATGACCTGAGGCACAGAGGTTAAGCAACCTCCCCAAGTGCACCCAGCGAATGAGGGCCCAGCCCGGGGCTGCAGCCCCAGCCCCTCCTGCTCACCTGACAGAGCCTGGTGATTGCATCACTAGCCAGGACCCTGGGGGCAGAGTGGCATAGGGTGGGGGGTGGAGTGTGGGTGTCAGGAGTGGGGGAGTCACCAACGGGTATACAGGAAGTCAGTGGGACTCCCTTGGTGTCCTTACTGGGGTGGGTGTCATCTCTGGGGCCATGGGCACAGCTCTCAGGACACTGGGGAAACTCCAGGGTTTCAGGGGTCAGGCCCTCTTCCTAAAGGCCTGTTTCTCTCTGACACCCCACTTCTCTCCTGGTGCCCGCATCTGTGCTCAGCCAAGGGGGTAGGGGCACAGCTTCCTGCTGAGCAGAGCAGGCACCCATGCCCATGGGCAGAGCAGAGGCCGTATCAGCAGTTGGAAATTTCCCCAGGTGAACTGGGGAGGTGATCTGAGGACAAGGAACCGCCGTGGGATCTGGGCTAGCCTCCAGGAATGAGTCTGAGCTGTGGCCAAGAGGCAAACCCTCCCTCAGGGGGCTGGAGCTCTACCACACTTCATCAGATCCAGGTCCACCACCCTTGTTCCCATCTGTCCATCTGTACATCCATCCTTCCTTCAACTCCCTGGGCTCCTCTTTACCTCGACCCCTTCATTCAGCCATGCCCGGATCCTCTTTTTTCCTTAAACACACCAAGCAGCCACCTACCACAGGGACTTTGCATGTGCTGTTCCTGCTACCTGGAATGCTCTCCCTCCAGACATCGCAAAGTCTACCTCCCTTGTCACATCCAGTCTGTGTCAAGTGTCACCTTCTCCAAGAAAATCTAAACCAACCCTGTCTCCTCCATCCTTCTCTCTGCCTCCCTTGCTTTGTTTTGCTCCATAGTTCTTACCACTGGATATATTTCATATTTATTTCCTTATTTAATTTATTATCTGTCTCCCACAGCTCTAAGAGGGCAGAGATTTTTGTGTTTTGTTTGCTGCTGTGTCCCCAGTGCCTAGAACAGTGCCTGGTACACAGTAGGCCCTCAGTAGGCACTCTCTAAATGCATGACTGAATCTATCCACCTGTCCAGCCTTCTGTCCATCCATCATCCGTTCCTTCTCCCCACATTTTCTCCTTCACCCACCAGTCACCCACCAGGCCCTGGGCTGGGGCGTGGTTTTGACGATCTGGCAGGGCACACGGGCTAGGAAAGAAATGACTCTCACACTAGGGGATGGGCCCCAGGTGAGGGGGAACCCAGGGGACTGTGGGAGACATGGTGTGTGTTGGCAGGGGAGGCGAGGGAAGGCTCTCAAGGTTGCAATTATGTACCTCAGTGCCTAGCCTGGGGCCAGCCCACAGTGGCTCCTGGTACAGGCTTTGCCAAATGAATCAACAACTGCCTGGATGGCTTCTTGGAAGAAGAACGGGTGGCTCAGTTCTTAATACTGTGGGTACTGGTGGTGGGGGTGGGAATCAGAGCCACCTGGGGGAATGGGTACGTGGAGTGAGAACTTTGAAAAGCTCCCCAGGAGAACTACTGGTCTCGGGTGAGGCCTCAAGGGTGATGCAGGGGCTGGGCAGGCAGGGCTCGGGGGGCAAGTGGTCCAGGAGGAGGCTGGGAAGGGTGTACTCAGAGGCTCCGTGGGGACGTCGTGCGTGAAGCAGAGCCTCCCTGGACCACTCCCCTCTGCACCCCGGGATACCTGGAGCAGCTGCCCCCAATCCCTGCCAAGGAAGAAGCTTCCATTCTTGCCCCCTCCCTTCATCTGTGTCAGCTCAACATTCTGACAGCGAGGACCGTGCCCCCCGGACCCCATCACACCCCCGCACTCCACCCTCGCCTCCTGCCTCTAAGTAGATGCTGGTTGCTGGCTTGTTTATCTTGCAGGCAGGTGAGTCTGGGGGCCAGGCTTCAGGTGGGGCCTGAGCACGGAGGAGGCAGGTGGAAGCTCGCAGTGTTGGTGATTGCATATGGCGGTGGGGCAGCCACGCCCACCAGACCTGGGGAGGCGGGCACTCAGAGCCCTTTCGGGGGCCACGCTGGGCCAGCAGCCCAGGGGTCCCTGGGTAGGGGTGCTGAAAGCCCATTAAGGGCTGAGGTGAGGGTTTGGGGCATGCAGCACCCAAGGGGCCAGGTCCGCTCCTGCAGGGAAACGCAGGAATGAGAGAGGGAGGCGGGAGCTGTGAGGCCACCGGAAATCGGGCAACACGGGCAGGCGGAGCCACACCTGGGGCCGGCGGGCCCGGACGCGCTCAGGTCGGTGCCTGTGAGCCCTGGGAGGAGGTGGAAGCGGGACAGGCGGCGCAGGCAGAGTCCGGCCGGGGCCTGCCCAGACCCGAAGGTAAGAAGCTGCTGTTCGGGCCAGGGAGGAAGAGGATGGGGGAGTGTGGCTCCCAGCCTGGCGCGCTCGACCTTGGCCGACCCCCGGTCTCGGTCCACGCCTGAAGGCATGTGTGAGGCCCGGCAAGGCCTCAGGCTTCTGCGCTGATGTGGAGGCCCAGGCTGTCGCGGGGTCACCCCTTGGCGCCCCGAGTGTGGGCCGGCCATGCTCACGTGGTGCTTATGTTGGCACAGGGAAGGGCGCAGGGTGTGAGCTGTGCTCTCTGTGCTCGGATGAGGAGACTGCCGAAGGGAGGGGACTGAGGGGAGGCTGCAGACCTGGGTGCTTGGACGGGGAGGCGGGAGGCGTGCCCCCGGCGCCCAGAGCCTGTTTCCACCAGGGGTCCCACGGAAAACGGGTTTGGGAGCTGGTGGCGCAGGTCGTTTGGCTTTTGACAAGGAGCAGGAGGGCGGCCTCCCCAGGTGAAAGGGAACAGGGCCCAGGCCTGGGGCTGTACCTGCCCCTCTGGCCAGCACGGGGTCCCTCCGCCTCTCCGCGGCTCCCCCAGCGCGCAGCGCGGCCCTCCCGGCCGTGGCTGCCAGAGGCCGGAGGCGAAAGGCAAGCGGTTCCCCAAATGGCCGCTTGCTGACCCGGGCCAGGCCTCCGTCAGGCGACTCCTAGGTGGCGGCCCAGGACACACCAGGGTGAGGGCGGCCGTCCTGAGGAAAGGGCCGGCCCTGCCGGTGCCCGCTGTGGGAACTTCAGCCAGGCCTGCGGTCTCTGGGCTGGTTCCTTATCTACCTGGACCGAGGTGGCGGGAGCAGAGGTCTGAAAACAAAGACGGGAGCGGCAGCCTTCCAGCCCCACCTCCGCCCCCACACACCCAGGCTCCTGGCTCCACTCGGCAGCCAGACAGAGATGGGTGGCTAGGGCGGGTGGGGTGGGGGCCTGGCGCCCGGCCAGCTCTGCCCCTACCCACTTGGCTCCCTGGGGCATTGCGGTAGCAAAATGGGCCCCCCGTGTTCCCTCTGTTGCTTAGGCCTCCACTGCTAATGAGTGTCTGTCATCCTTGCCCCATTACGCCTCCTAAGCCATCTGCGCCCCAGCACCTATGGGGAGACCCCGGGGGCGCTCCTTGGCTGCCGGGCCAGACGCACAGGCGGGAAGCAGTGCTTCTGAGAGGCGCTGGGGGTGTCTCTGGGGGCGAGGCTGGCCTTTCCACAAAGTACACAGACTCTTTATTTCACCAAAAGAGAAGTGATGGCTGCCCCCATTGCCAGGTGAGCACACTGAGGCACCCTCTTTATGACTCCCAGGTGTGTCTCCTGTGCCGGGCGCCAATGAATGTGTGTGTGGGTAGTGGGGGCGGGAGTGGCAGTGGGACACATGGGGACGTCAGAGTCGAGAGCCTGGGCCCTGGGAAGCCTGTGACATTCAAGCGAGATGGCACATTGTCACCCCAAGACAAAACAAGACCTGCCATCTTTGCCCACTGCTGTGCCACCTGGTGGGTAGTCCCTCAACCTCTCTGGGCCTCATTTGCCTCCCTTGGCATGGGCGTGGCGGTGCCTCACCCCTGACCCGAGCCACCTGGCCCAAGTCTTGGGCGTCTGAGCAGCCGCCACCCAAACCTCAAGGGCCAGGGCTGGGGTGGGGGGCACTGACAGAAGGGGCACAACCACAGAGACGTCGGCGGCAGCTGGGATGGCCTGTCTGGGCCCTCATGTTCAGGAAGGGAGGCTCCTATGGAGGAGTTAGAAGCCTCTTCTGCTCCTCCCACGGGGGCATCTGCATTGAAAAGAGAGCCTGGGATAATGACGGTACCTGTTACTACCCGGAGGCCCTGGCTGCAGACAAGCCCGCGCGGCCCCATTTTACACCCTTGGACACTGAGGCTCAGAAGCTCAGATCTGGACAGTTTGATGCCACGTCCCATGCAGTGCTGTTTGGAGGACTTTGGGGGCAATGCTGGGAGGAATCTGGGGGGGGTGGGGTGATGAGGGGCAGTTTGGAGCCTCCCAAACCCAGTCACTGGGTCTCCCCCAGGCAAACCTGCCTCTGAGCAGAGCCCCAGGGGTCCCCTTGGGAAGAGTGGTTCTCCCAGATGTCACACCCCAAGGAAGGGCTGCACTTTTAGCTCCGGTGACTTAGTGGTGAAGCACCACCCAGCCCACGGGCTCCAATCCCCTGAGCTGCAAAGGGGCACCCTGTGTTTACAGATGGTTAGGGTCTCACCTGAGGAACCCAGGCCTCTGGGTACCCGGCTCTGTGCCTGCTTCCTGCAGTAAGGGTGGTCCAGGCCAGTGGCATGGGAGTGGGGTTGTGGAGAGGGCTTGTGGCCTGTTGTTGGTGGGCCTTCCCTTGCCCTGGGATCAGGGGCTTTTGAAGCCTGGGAGGCAGGAGTGTGGCCTGTTCTGGCTGGATTCAACCTTCCTGCCAAGTGTACTTGAGGGGCTGGGCTGAGGTCAGACATTCCGTCATATCTAGGAAGAGCAGGCGGCCACCCTGTCTACCTTCTATCTTGGGTAGCTGGGCACCCAGCCATGCCCGCCTCCCGGAAAGGTCAGCAGGGGTGGCCCTTGGAGACCCAGCCAACCTGAACTTTGTCTAAGGCCCTGAATAATGTTCCTGGGCAGGAACAGGGTGACCGTGGGGTTTGGGGGATGTCTGTCTGCCTGCCTGTCTGGGGCAGGTCCAAGGACACTTCTTGTAGGCATGTGGTCACTGGAACCAGGAGGAGGGTATTGGGGGAGGAAGGAAGCCTTGAAGTCAGATCCTGTGTGACCTTGGGCTGGGCGACCTCCCTCTCTGAGCCTGTCTCTTCCTTCAGCAAAAGAGGCAAGGCTTCCTGGGCAGGATCATGGGAGAAAATGCAAGTCACTTGTGTTATACACAGTAAGAACTCAACAGTGGTGCATGGGCTCTGAGTCTGAAGCCTTCAGGCGGAAGGGGTGGAGAGAGGTCAGTGCTGGGGACAGGAGCCCAGACCACAAGCCCCAGTACTTTTGAAACCTGATGCAGGTAAACGTGGGTGGGGCACCTGCCTGGGCTCCACCCCCGAGAGAGCCAATGGGGTTGAGTCTGTCCTTGGAGCTCCAAATAAGGCCTCAGAAAACCGGCTTGGACCTGGGCAGTCCCTGCCCTTCTGCTCGCCTGGCCCTTCATTCCATCACCGGGGCTGGCACCAGCCTCCTGCACCCCAAGCCTGGGCTTGAATCTCCATTAGACTTGTCCTGTTGGCTGATGGTGCCTCTAATTCTCCCTGCGTCTTGGATATGTCAGGCTACCCGCTCCTTCTGCAGCTGGGGGATGGGTGGTGGGTAAGGGCGGCAGGCCTGAGGCACTGGGCACACAGTTCCCTTTGTGAGGGCAGCTGAGTCACATGGGCATTGCCATCCCCCTGGGCCTGGGACGGCTGTGATGGTGTTATCATGGGACTGCGGCTGCCCCCGTGCCTGCGGCCAGGAGGCTTTCCCACGGGAATGTACTGGGAGGTGGCTGGGAGCATTGGCCACAAAGCACGTAGTCTGGGTCACAAGACAAGGGTTCGAATCCTGGCTCTGCTGCTGATGTGCTGTGAGGCTTTGGGAAAGTTCTCTCTCTGTGCCTGGGTTTCCATCTCTGTTAAGTGGGATCAGTCATCACAGTTTGTAGAGGAGACACTGGCCATGAAAGGGCTCTGTCAATGGCGGAGTGCTGGGCCCTTGACATTTGTGTTGACTTGATGATAATCATGACATTGGCCAACATTTGTTGAGCACCTACTGTGTGCCAGTCGTGGTGCTCAGTGATTTACAAGACCACTCAGCTTGCAAGGGAGAAGCCTGAACTCGAACAGCTCTTGTCCAATGAAAACCCACCTACACACAGGCAGTGGTTGCCCATGACTCTTCCTGCAGGTGGGCACGGCTCTTCACTGGTTGCAAGGCTGCCCAGGCTGGAGAGTTAGAGATGGAAAAGGCCTCCAGGAAGAAGCCCTGCTGTGTCCTCCCACTTGCCCAAGCCTCTGTCACAGTGGCCACCACAGATGTCCCGTCCTCCCTCCTGTCCTGGGGAACACATGCCCTCCCACCTCCCTGGCAGCCCCCTCTCTGTCTCCTTCTCAGGCTGCTCTGAACAGCAAAGCCCTCACAATACATCAGAGCACGCATTTGTCCCAGGGCTAGGCCATGAGCTTTACGTACGTGGCCTCATTTTTACTATTGGTGGTGCTGTTATTATCCGCATCTGACAGTGAGACAGCGGATGGCTAGAGAGATGCTGCCTGAGTCACCCCGGCTGGCAGAGCTGAACAGAAGCCCGTTGGCCTGAGCCCAGAGTCTGAACCAACCTCCAGGTGGTAACATTACCCCCTCTCCTCCATCCCTTCAAATGAAGACCTTTCTGCAACTTTCTGCACTCTCCACCCCATCTCTGGTCACCGTCACCAGCCAGTAATGTCTATGACCTTCCCTGGGCTTGGGGGACCCCAGCCCTTCACCCTTGAGTCCTAGTGATGTGTTTCCAGTTGCCTTTCAGAGGGTTCCCCAATATGTCGCAAGGGTACCCCCATTCCACTGTGCCTGTCTTCCAGATCTGTACCCCGTCCAATCCCACCACATACTTGAGGGAAGTTTCTGACATCTTATCCCCTCTCACATGTGAGAAGAGGTCCTAGCCCTGCTTCTGGTTTCTTGGACCAAAGTCTCCCCCCTAGCCTCCCACCCACCTCCATCTTCTCCAGTGCCCCCGCTGGGTCCTGGCCTCCCCTCCACATCCCATCCCATCCCATCCCATCCCATCCCATCCCATCCCATCCCATCCCATCATTGCTGGTACAGCCCCTAGAGTAGACCAAAGTTTCTCCTGCTTTAACAAATGCTGGGGGACTTCCCTGGCAGTCCAGTGGTCCATGCTTCCACTGCAGGGGACACTGGTTCGATCCCTGGTTGGGGAACTAAGATCCCACATGCCATGCGATGTGGCAAAAAACAAATGCTGGAACCACCTGGGATCTTGTTCAGATACATATTCTGATTCACCAGGTCTGGGACACACCTGAGATGTGTTCCTAAAAGATCCACTTAAGTAAGAACACACCTGAGGTGGATTTCTGACAACTTCTCTGGTCATGCCGTAGGTCTGTGGACCATTCTGAGTGCTTGTCAGCAACTTTGACGAAATACCATCAAAGGCAAACTCCATGCTTTCAGAATCTGCCATCTGCCCTTAGCCCCCTAATTAGATCCTACTTCCTTCCAAGGATGTCTCCCATGTCCCACCTCTCCCCCTCTGTTGATGCCGTTCCCTCTACCCAGAATGCCCTTCCTGCTGGTCTCTGTTCACTGAAACCGCTTCTTCAAGACCCAGCTGGGGCTCAAGGGCCGACAAGCCTGGTTCAAACCCTGGCTCTGACCCTGAAAGGTGAGGGCAAGGTCCTCGCCCTCTCTGTGCCTCCTTCCTCTTCTGTGGAGCAGGATAGCAGCTGTCATGAGAGGCAGAGGAGACGATGAATGTGATGAACCTGGCAGGGGCCTGGCACCTGGTGGGTGCTTGGTTAGAGCCCACAGGTCTGGAGGTCCAGCCACAGACCAGCTGTGTCTCTGACATACCAGTGGGACCAGCCTACAGGGTTGGGAGGATACAGTGAGAAGGATCCACAGAGAGCAGAGGTCTTAGACAGTGAACCCTATGGACACAGCCCCTGTTATCAATCCCATAGACGTATCGAGGCTAATAAGAGGTAGTGTTGTAATTAATAATAACTTATTTGGTTTCTCTCCTCTGACTCTCAGAGCCCTCTGGGGCTCTACGGTGCTGATAACTGACTGTCTGGTGTCACCACCACGTGAGCCAGGGTTGTCTCCACCCTCTGGAGCCTAGCACAGTGCCCAGCACACAGCAGGTCTCTGAGCAGCCTGATGGTGAGAGGGCAGGCAGAGCTTGGCAAGCAACTCCTGCCCCGGCCGGGCCACCGCATAGGCCTTTCCTGGGTGGCCAGGGTGGCAGCTGGCTCCAGGCTTCTCCATCCCTTGCTTGGACATCCAGCTCAGCAAGCCCGTGCCAACCGCAAAGTAGCGCCACTGACCCTCCATCTGTGCCCTGCAGGCCAGCACCCTCTGTGGCATGTGTGTGTGAATGGGTGGGTGACTGCTGTCTGGCTGGCCTGGACCCCGGGGAACAGCTGAGGTTGCCCCAGTGAACAGCTGGCCCAGCCCTGAAGGACAGACCTTGGGGAAACTGAACCCTAGAAGTGGTGACTTGCCCAAAGACATGCATGTAAGGGAATCCCCATCCTTTCCCAGATCCTTTCCACCCCATCCTTTTTCTGCTCCCTTGTTTCGTGGTCCCCCTGGGGAGGCTAAATTCATGAGTGCTTAGAACAGCGGGCTGTGGAGCCGGACCACCTGGGCTCCCACCCCATCTCTGCCACTTCCCAGCTGTGTCATCTTGGGCGAGTTAACTCCCTTCTCTGGGCTTCATATCTCTTCCTTCTGCATCACCACATTCACCATGAATATTGACCGAGGGCTCATCAAGTGTCAGGCGCTGGTCTGAGCAACATGTTTTCCTGTGGCACCGTGGCGACAGTGCCAGGGAAGGGTCTGGAATGTAGTAAATGGTCAGTGAATGTAATCATTATTACTCTTGTTATTGTTGCTGTCATCGCTTGTCCTCATTAGGTTGTGAAATCCTTCCAGCATCTGTGACTTGGGAATCACCTGTTCACGTTGGAGGGATGAGGGAAGACGGAGATCCCCGCTCCGCGGAGGGTGGTGGGGGGTGCCCTGGGCCATCCGAAGCTTCCTGACTCCCAGGATGGCCATGAACCTTAGCAGTGGGAGGGAAATGCTGACAGAGGCCAGTGACCAGAAGGGGAATGGGGGCGTCAGCCCGTTTCCAGATTTCTCTCTTTGAGCTTTTGGAACCACCAGGAATGGTTCCTCACCTGGGCCTCAGTTTCCCCTTTGGCCCAGCAGACGGACTGGGCGGCCATTTCCAGAAGCCCCTGGGGTCTCAGAATCCAGATCTTGAGTCTTGGAATGTTGAAACTGTGAGTGCTCGGGGGAGCGCTGAGGTGGATCCCCTTGCCGGGGGGACTAGCGGAGGCTCAGGGAGGAGTCAGGTCAGGTGGCCAGTTGTGTGTGGCGTGGCTGGCCGCATGCCAGGCTGCTTGACACCCCCCTTCCCCGGCGTGCCTTCCGCCCTGCTGGTCAGCGCCGGCTCCTGCCTGCTGCCCAGGAGGCTGGGCTTTCTTTCAGGAAAGGGCCGTTGTTGCTGGGCCTGGGTGCGGGGTCGGGGTGGGGGGGGCAGCATCGGGGTGGCCTGTTGCCATAGCAACCCTGGCCTCTCGGCGGGAACTCTGTGGAGAACAGCCCTGGGGAAGTAACAGATGGAGGGCGAGGAGGAAGACTTATCTCCGACCAGCATCCGTCCATGAAGCCTGGCACCTGTCTGCCTGGATCGGGGGCGGGTGAGGCTGAAGTGCCCCCCTTGCCCAGAGCTGAGTCATGGGCATCCCCCAGTGTCCCCGCCTCGGCTCTCTCAGCCCTGCCCCCTCCCAGCCTCCCTCTGAGAAATCTGTGACTCACGTATGGTCCCGTCATCCCCAGCCGAGCTGGGAGGAGGGAGGAGCCCAGTTGGGGCAGGAGGGGGGTGTCCCCCGACCCAAAAACACAAGCCGGCGCATCTCCGGGCTCCACACTGGCTGCCTGCCTTGCCCTGCCTCAGGAGAGGGGCTGGGAGCCTCCACACGCACCAGCTCTCTCAGAAACGGGGCCACAGCTGGCAGGTTAAGCCTCGGAGGGGGATCCTGAAAGGCGGTTCAGCTGCCCGGCCCCGCGCAGGACCTTCTACCCAGGTACCAGATCAAGGGCATGACGGCAGGAGGGAGGAGGGATGGGAGTGTGTGCAGCAGAGGGTGGGGTGGCAGTGGACCGGGGCGCCGAAGTCTTGGTATCTGGGTGGGAGCTAGCCTACGAGGGCAGTGCTGTGCAGGGTCTCTAGAGTTGGGGGTGGATGGACGGGGAGACGCCTGGGAAGGGGATGGGCCTGAGAGGATGGAACCTCTCAGAGCCACTAGCCATTTGTTAGCTGGGGAAACTGAGGCTCAAAGTGATAGAGTCCCTGGGCGCTGCAAGCTGGGTCTGCTCTGTGGGTGGTGAGATACTGTGCTCTCCTGCCCCCACTGTACAGATGGGAGAACCAAGCTTGTGAGAGGACAGGGGGCTTACCTAAGGTCACAGAACAAGTCTGGGGATGGAAAGCCAGCCTCCCGCCTCGGGGAGGAAAGGATGCTGCCGGGGGCTGAGCATGGGCACGTGAGGGCAGCCTTGCCTCAGTGCCCGAATGCTGCATCTGGGGCCCCCCAGTGAAACAGGGGCAGTCTGGCTCTTCATGGCCCGGGCCACCTTTAGGAGGAGATGGTCCTGGCAGTGGGGTCTGAACATGGGGGACCTGGGATGAGAGAGAACGTCCAGGAAACCAGCAGCAGTAGATGGGGAAGCAGCGGCTGAGGGCTGGAGCGCTCTCTGCTTGCTAACCGCCAGACCCCAGGCCCCCGTCTGCCCGGTGCTGATAGGGTTTCCCCACCTGGGAACTGCTGGTTCCTCTCCTCCCCACCTCCCCAGCCAGCCTCCTTCCTGTGGTAACGAGTTGGGGTCTCTCATGGCCCCATGGGAAGGGGCTGGTGTTCATTCTACTGAGGCAGTGGGGGGGGGGCGGCGTGAGTTAAGGCAGGACCCTCTCACCTGCCCCACTCCCATCCTGCCTTGGAGCAGCTCTGGCCTGGGCTAGGTGGGGTGGGGAGGAATAGCCTTTGAGGCTCTAGAGGGCCAAAGAAGTTTTGTTTTTTTTTTAAAATAAATTTATTTATTTTATTTATTTATTTTCGGCTGCACTGGGTCTTTGTTGCTGTGCGCAGGCTTTCTCTAGTTGCAGCGAGCGGGGGCTACTCTTCGTTGTGGTGCGCAGGCTTCTCATTGCGGTGGCTTCTCGTTGCGGAGCACAGGCTCTAGGTGCGCGGGCTTCAGTAGTTGTGGCACGTGGGCTCAGTAGTTGTGGCTTGCAGGCTTAGTTGCTCCACGGCATGTGGGATCTTCCCAGACCAGGGATTGAACCCATGTCCCCTGCATTGGCAGGCGGATTCTTAACCACTGTGCTACCAGGGAAGTCCCAGAAGTTATTCATATAAACAATTATTGAGCACCTACTGTGTGCCTGGTACTGTTCTAGGGAGGGGGGACACAGCAGCGAATGAGACAAATGAGGTGTGGGTGGTCCAGAGCCAAGTCCCTGCCCGCTTGCTGCAGATACCCTGAGGGCAGAGGGTTGATTCCTCTCGATTGGAGGCTGAGTGGGGAGAAGCGTCTTGGGTCAGTGAGAGCCACCAGCTGCTGAGTTGGTTCCCCAGAGCCCAGGCCAGGGGTCCCGTGAGGTCTTCCCTGCCAATATCCAGGGCAGGACTAGATCTTGGGACCAGATCTGAGTCCCTTTACTGCAGGGACTCTAGGGACCTGAGATGCAGCCCCACCTTGGTCATAGCATCACCGTGGCCACCTTGCCTTGCCTCTGTCTCTGGGCCTCAGTTTTCCCAGCTGCTAAGTGGGCATGTGGGGTGGGTTAATAGCTGCCCTGCCTGCCGTGGTCCCGGTCTTGGCTCCGAGAACGTCAGGGTCGTGAAGGACACCTCTCCAAGTGTGGTGTGGGAGGCGGAGGCTGTGCTAGGGAGGCTGCACTGTTGTGCTGGCTTTGGTGCCCTGGGCCACTGGGCAGGACCTGGTCAGCCTGGCCGGGACACCCTCATCTTGCCAGGGACACAAACAAGGCAGGATCTGAGGCTGACGAGTGAGATAAGCTTGCTGGTGGAGGAGGAGAGAACCTCCTGACCTGGGAGGACCCGGAGGCTCTGCAGAGGGCCCAGAGTCTGGCCTTGGGTGCTGGTGGGGAGGGGGAGGAGGGTTTGGTGTACACGTATGGGGATTGGAGGGAAGAGGCGGGCAGCATTCCTGGCAGAGGAAGCTGCATGGGAAAAGGTTTGGGAATGATGAGAACTGCGGGGAGTGGGGCAGGCAATGGCACTGGAGACCTGGCATGCGTCATTTTGGGGACCTGGAGTGCCAGGCTGGCAGGTCCCAATCTGCTCTCAGGGGAAGGGATGGCGGGAAGACTTGGGTGGTACTGCAGCCAGGCCAGGTGGGTGCCAGGTGGGGTCTGGGTGCCCAGGATGCCACCCCAGCTGGGTAAGGAGGGCAGGGTTGTGATGCAGGGCTGACCTGGTTGCCCCAGGCCCGAGGCTTCTACTTGGAGGGCAGCTTCATGGCTGTGGGGATAGAGAGGGGCGGTGGTCGCCCAGCCCAGGAGAAGGGCAGGTAAAAGAGGGGCCGGGGCTGTGGCCGGGTCTGTGTGTGGTCGGGGTGGCCTTCCCAGCGGGGCCCGGCATGACAGATTTGGGAGGGGCAGGACAGGGACAGCCATGAAGGGGGCCACACGGACGGTGCTCTCGCTGAGCCGGGCCCCAAGTCACTTCATCCTCCGCAAGAGCTGCGTGTGGGTGATGGGTGGTGGGACTGCGCCCCTTTCAGGGATGCAGTGAAGAGTCAGGGGCAGGGCTGGTGAGAGTGGTGGGGGAAATGTGGCAACACAGCCCAAATGTCAGTGCTGCCAGCCCACCCAGAGCCAGAGCAGTCTCAGCACCCCAGCCCGACCCGGGGTGGCCCTGTGGACCTTTCTTCCGACTCATAGCAGATGGGGCATCACATGAGCAAACGCAGCAGCTGGGGGGACCAGGACCCCGGGGACCAGGCAGATGGCAAGTGGGGGCAGGGCGGGGCTGGCACAGAGGGACCTCTCAAACGGGGTGGGGTGGGGTCCTGGCTGGGCCCCAGCCTCCCAGGCTTGCCCTCCCCCAGTCTGGTCCTCACGCCCCATCAGGAGTTCCTTGAGACCCATGGGGAACCCTGCAGATTTGGGGGTCAGGACAGGGCTGCTGAAGGGGAGAGCTTGGGACATACATTTTCTGATCCCTGCCCGGTGCCTGCACTGGCACCAGTGGGTTGAGACACCCCCTGCAAGCCCCTCAAGCCCCCAGCTGTCCCTGGTTCCCTGGTGGCTCGGCTGGGCTAGAACAGTCCTGGACCCTCCCTGCCCTCAGACTCTGCCGGGCCCTAGGCTCAGCGCTTTGCACACATGTTTTTGTTTTGTTTTGTTTTTTGGCCATGCCATGTGACCTGTGGGACCTTGGTTCCCTGACCAGGTATCGAACCCAGGCCCCCTGCATTGGAAGCACGGAGTTGTAACCACTGGACCGCCAAGGAAGCCCCTGCACACACATTTATTCCTGCCAGGCACAAGCTCCTGATGTGCCCATTTTAGAGATGAGGACACTGAGGCACAGAGGCCTACCCAGGAGTGACCTCTTATCTCCAGAGTCTGGGCTCTTTTCACTGTGCTCTCCTGCCCCCCTCAGTGGGGAGGGGGCTCCTCAGCCAGGCCAGAGTCTATGCTGGGGGCCCGTGGACATGTGCCCTTGTCTTGAACCCCATCCCTGCCGCTCCTAAGCCCATGCTCTTCTGGGGCAACAGGACCCACAGAGATAGCAAGGCTGCTTGTCTGGGGAGAATTTTGTTCCTCTCGGGTTGTGTGAACTTGGGCGACTGCCTCATTTTCCTCATCTGGAGAAAGCAGATAACATAGTGTCTACTTCAGGGGGCTGTTTTGAGCATCAAGGTGTTAATGCAGTAAAGTGTTTACAACAGCACATGGCCCATATGTTAGCGTTTACTATTAGGATCTCCCCCTTGGGCAAATGGGTGCACTGAGGCCCGGAGATAACGTGTAATAACTTGGGGGCACTTCTTCCTGCCTCCCCGCCCTAAGGGAGCTGGAGCCACCTGGGCATCAGCAGGACTCTGCCCACCCCCACGTGCAGCCTGACTTGTGCTTTGGTGGGGAGGCCAGGGTGGTGGGAGTTGGGCTGGCGCCGGCTCAGGCGGTTTGTGGTGCACTTGGCAGTTCCAGGCAGGCCGAGATAAAAGCTGAGCCCTGGAGGAGCTGGCAGGGCTTCCAGGCACCGGGGAACAGGCCTCTGCATTAGAGGAAGATGGCCTGGGGGTGGGGGCCTCTCTGTCCGGGAGCCAGTCCCGCTCCAGTGCCGTGAAAGGCCGGTGGTTAGAGCAGAAGGCGTGAGGCAGGAGGGTGTGATGGAGGAGTTGGGAAGGGGGATGCTCACCTCCCAAATTATCAGGGAGCCGATGCTGCCCCTCGCTCTCCCTCATCCAATAGGCCTGCGCCTGGTAGATGCGTGCCTGGCCTCGTTGTGGGACTCCGTCTCCCACACACCTGCATGTGGCATTGCCTGGCGAGAGCTGTGGGCAGTGGGCAGGGCCGGAAGGAATCCTTGTGCGATTTCCTCAAAGCTGTACTTATCCTTTGTCCATGACCATACCTGGTGCACTCTCACGGGGCTATGCACACACCCCAGACCAGATGGGCAGAGTCTCTTCTCCGTCTCCTTGGCTGGCAACCAAGAATGTGCAGGTCCCAATACCTGGGCCGGGCCCTGGTGCAGCACACGTCGCCATTTGTACTGGAAAGGACAGCCAGTGTCTCCTCAAGGAAACCCTGCGCCGGGTGTCAGCACACCCAGGAGTCTGGCCTCTGCTCCCCCAACCTGGGTTTGGGGAACCGGAGTTGGGAGCTGTAGTAACTGTTGTCCAGGTAGGATGGGGATGCTTGCAGACCCCAGGAGCCTAGGGATGAGGGTCTGGCTCCTGGGCTGCGATGCCTTGGACCCACGGCACATCCTCTTGGGCCTCGTGCCATTCCCTAGAGAGGTTGTCACCTCCTCTCCATGTCCTGCAGATTCCAGTGCTGCAGATGGGGTGCCGTGCGAGACAATGGGGGCAGCACAGGCAAAGGAGCGCACAGAGCTGGGTGTGGGTCCAGTTTCATCAGCTGTGTGACCCCACCCGGGAGAAGCCAGCTGGGAGAGTGGCTTCTCTCTGAGCCTCAGTTTTCCCAGTTGTAAAATGGGCTTAATAATGCCCACCGCTCACAGAGTGGCTGTGTGCATTGCAGGAGGCCAGGTGCACATCGTGTGGTTCGTGCTCCCGTGTGGTTCCCGTCACTGCCCCAGCTCCCTCACGAATCTCTGCAGGCTGGTTCTTGGGATACACCTGCCCCCAGGTGCCTAGACCCCAGGATCCTCCCTGGCCACAGGCACGTGCCATTTCCCCTCCTTGCTCCACCTTAGGGAGCCCACGGGGAGTCCAGACAGAAGCTTTGGCATTTGCAGCAGTGGGAATGTGACCCACCTTCATCAGCAAATCCCATGCCTGTGCCTCCTCTAGCCCTGGGCCCCAGGAGCAGGTGGTTGAGGGGCATGGCGGTGGTTACTTTGCCTTCATGTAGAGAGAAAACTCAAATTTTGATCACAGATTCAGATGGGATCTCAGACCTCAAATAATCCAGCACCTGCAAAAGTATGTCTGTGGTCCCATTGGTTTAGGAAAGCCTTGTGCGCCCAGGCTTCTGCACTGCAGGACTTCTTACGAGCCTTTACCAGGTGGATCTGTATTGGACGTGAAGTTTCGGGTCCTGTCCTGGCTCTTAGGCTGTGCACAGTCTTGGGAGCTCCTCTCTGGCCAAGCACCTGGCAAAGGTGTATATGCCCCTAATCCCATCAGAGGCTGGGGAGTGGGGACAGCTCAGTGCTGGAATCTCCCTGCCCTGAGCATCAGGAACTGGCTCCGATTGGGAAGAGGCTTGGAGCCGGCCTGGCCTAGTCAGAGTCCCAGCTCTGTCTCATTCACTCATTCATTTATTAACTAGCTGTCATTGAGCATCTACCGTGGACCAGGCACTGTGGTACTAGGTACTGGAGATATGAGTGATGAGCAAGATGGATGAGACAGAGCAAACATGGAGAAATGGATAACAAGCACATTGCAGGGTCATTTCAGACAGTGTGAAGTGCTATAAAGTTTATAAGATACGGTGACATGGAAGAGAGTGATGAATGGGGAGGATAATTTTGGTTGGGTTGACACGGAAAGCTTAGGAGAGGGGACATTTGAATTAAGACCCGAGAAGGAACCAATCAGGGAAAGAACCCCGAAAGAATGTTCTATGTTGAAGGGAAAGCATGTGCAAAGGCCCTGAGGTGTGTCTGAGAATAGAAAGAAGGCTCGTGTGCTGGAGTTGGTGAAAGCAAGGAAGACGTAGGGTGGCGTAAGGTGGAGGGAGTGGAGGGGGGTCGCTAGCTTGTTTTTTTGGCAGTCGTGCTGCTCCGTGAGCATCAGTTACCTGATTTATGAGGCTTATCATTTTGTCCCCGACCTCCACGCTGGTCAGGAGCGTTGTGGGTGTTAGATGAGGATAGTCAATCTCTCTGGCAGAGACTTGGTTCTGGGCAGCCCTGCGTTATTGTAGGTTTTAAAAATTATTGTCATTACAAGTGCTTAGTGACTATGGGTGGAACCGGGGATCCTGTGCCTCTGTTTCTGTGTGTCACTGCAGTTAGTGAGCGCCAAGTGTGTGTACAAGGCCAGGGGTGCCCCATCTGTGCCCTCCCTCTGGCTTCACTGAACCACAGCCCCCTGCCAGCTCCTTTTAAGTGTAGGATCTTTTGATCCAACAGTGATTGCCTTCTCTGGCCCAGCAGGCCCTGGAATCCTTTCCAGGCAAAGGTTCCACTGAGAACAGGAACTCCTTTCTTTGCTTTCTTTTCCTCTTCCTCTGGGGGCCAAAAATAGTGCCTGAATAGGACACAGCTCTGGGCCGGCAGCGAGACAATAGCCGCCTCCTGGCTCTGGTCCATCGGTGGGGGAGGAGGTGATGTTGGTGCAGGGGCACACCATCCCAAGGACCCCAGCCCCTGCTGCTTTTCCCATGGCCTCGGCCAGAAAGCATCCCAGAGCCCCTTGGAGTGTGATTGCCAAAGGGATTCCTGCTTTTTCTGGGGAAGTGCTCTGAAGACCCTGGGCCCCTGAGCAGCCCCACTCTACCTCCTGAAGGCCTCAGTGGGGGCGCCCGACGGCCCTGGTTCTCTTCTGGGCCCTGGGTTCTCATGGGGCCACCCCATGGCTTTGATGTCCTTTTCCCTTTGACTCAGTGGCTACGAAAGACGTTTTAGAGATCAAAGGGATGTGTCCTCTTCAGATGAGGTGAGCTCCCTGTCACTGGAGGTGATCAAATAAAGTTTGGATGTGCACTGAATGGGGGGTGGGATTAGTCAAGCATCAGATGGATATTGGGTCTTGATGTCTTCGTGTCTCAGAGGAGATCATGGGTTGAATTCCATACACCGCTCTTACCAGCTGGGTGGTCTTGAGCAAGTCACATCATGTTCCTGAGCCTCTCTCTCCGCATCTGTAAGATGGGTTCAACAGGGCTAACCTCGCAGAGTGGTGGGAATGGATCTCCAGAATGCTCAGTGTAGTGCCTGGCACATAGGCAGGGTTTCAGAAGCTTTGCCTCTGTTCTCCTCCCTCCCCAGACTGGTACTCACTCTGGGGTACAGAAAGGACCCACTCTTGGACCCCAGGGAACTCTGGAGGAAAGCCAGGGGGAACCCCCAGCCCCAGGGCTAACTCAGAAAGAAGATTCCTGGTGGATTGTGGCAATCTGGGAAGGCTTCCTGGAGGAGATACTCCCCTAAGATGCTTCTAGGGAAGTATTGTGCACATTCTGTGCTCATGGCAGCCAGTGGTGGAGATTAGACGGGTGTCTAGTGTGTGTCAAGGCCAAGGCCACAAGCTGGCAGCCTTCAGGGGCAAATGTAGCTGGTAGTAGGCATTTTTCATCACAGGGGTAGCCCCCACTAGTGTTCTAAAAAGATTTGGTCTTTAAGTCAATATTGACAAACATAGGCAGGTGTCCCCCAACGTACCCCATAATCTGGTGTCCTAAACTCTGCCTTTCTTCCTGCCAGCTCCCTACCTGGCCAGCATCCAAGTAAGGGGACTTGGGCACAGGACAAGTCAGGGCCTGCGCTGTGCTGGGTTGGAGCTGGGCAGTGACGTAGTCCCTGCAGCTGCCAACGGTTGCCAGGGCAACGGTTGCCAGGGGCTGCTGTCACCTGCGCCCCTTTTCCCGGGTTGGCGGCTGGGACTTGCAGCCCGTCTTCCCAGGCTGCCCGCTTTGTTTGAGGCTCCGGTGAGGGGGGTGGGGACCGAGGCTGGGGAGGCTCAGCTTCAAAGTGCCCCTCTGGCCTCTTGAAGTGGGGAGAAACTGACCCACCACCGCAGCGGGCTGCATCCTGCAAACAAGGCGAGCCCTTGGCCCACTCATTCACACTCTTTATGTATTTATAATCCACTTGATGACACGAAGGAGGAATCCAGGTATGATTCTTCCCCTCCTCCCGCCATTGCTCTCATTCGTGCTCCCGCTCCCCTCTCCTCACCAAATCCCCGCTTCTTATCCCCTCTCCCCTTTCCCTTGTTCACCCCCCTCCCCCTCCATCTCTCTTCCCCTGTATCATCATCTTCTCCCTCCTCCTCTCCCCTCCATTTCCCCTCCATCCCCCTTCCCCCTCTCCCTTCTTCCCAACACTGAGAACTTAGCGGATGGGTAAGGTGGGGTTGGGGCTGGGGTGACACTAGGGACCCTGGGAGAGTCAGAGATGCTACTCTGAGGGGACCTGGTCAGTGAAGCAGACAGCAGATCAGAACCACCAGGAAGTGGTTGGGGGTAAGGGCCTCACACCCCACACCCCTTCCCTCTGCCACACTCCAGCTAAACTTCAGTTTCCGGGCTGTACCCCCATCGTCAAAGACAAGCCTCTGAGGATGCTGGAAGGGGCAGTCCAGGGCCTGCAGGTGGCTGAGAGTGTAGGAGTGGGGCCGGGATACGGTCCTGACAGAGCTCCAGGTCCAGGGTCCTCAGTGGAAAGTGTTCATCTCATCTCGAGGAAACACATTTTTGGAAGCATCTTTTACTACGAATTTTAAAGAGAAGCCCTTTCTAACAGTCAGTTCATGTCAAGGGGAAACGCTGCAAAATCAAGAGCATGGGTTCTGGAGTCAGGCTCTGAGGCTGCACCACGAGCTGTGTGATCTCCGGCAGGTAACTTGATCTTCTAGGGCCTTGTTTGTTAAATGGGCATAATGGTACTCGTCTCATAAGATTTGGGGGAGGATCAAATGTGTTCGCTTGTGTAGAGAGCTTAGAATCAAGTCTTGCATTTTCAGAGAGCTTCACGAATGCCAGCTTTGTGACCAAGATCTATTAGTGATGGCATCGTGGGTCTGCGACATTTGGTAATTCTGTTAGAGGGCAATATAGAATACTCTATTTCCACTTTTTCTGTTAGACATCCCTAACAAATTTTATATTATACTCCAATAAAAATTAATTTAAAAAAGAAAAAAAAATGCTAGCTTTGTGGCTGGAGGTGGTGAGTGCCCTGTCTGTGGGCGTGTGCAAACAGCAGTGGAGGACCCGGTGAGGCAGCGATGTGTGCTCAGAGAGCTGGGATGGGATCCTTGTCTGTGCCTCCGCTGACCTTTCCCGGAGGGAGCTGGAACCTCAGCCTCGCCCAGGCCCACTGCCCTCGTGGGGGAGGACGCCTGGCTGTGTGTCCTGTCCACCCCTCCGCCAGGGATCTGGGACCCAGAAGAGAAGATAAAAAAGGGAGGGCTGGCGGCTGACCTTGGGAACGCTAAGGGTCCTGTGCTCCAAAGGCGGGCATTCTGCCAGGCCCGGGGGAGTCGAACTGTAGCCCCCCTCAAAATGAGCAGGGAGGTGACTGGGCTGACCTTGTAAGCCTGGCCTTGGGCAGTTCGGGAATATAGATGCTGAAGGGGAACTGCAGCCATACAGCTGAGGTCCGTCTGTGGTTTGAGAGGGAAGACAGGCTGGCCAGGAGAGGAGATGGCCAGCATCTTCTTTTCCCTTTGCTGGCAGCTGGGAGGTAAGCCCTGCCCTTCCCTGGAAGCATCCTGAGACCCTGGGCTATGGAGAAGACAGACAGGGGACAGGGATCATAGTCACCTCCTCGATGGAGGAAGAAGCTGAGGCCCAGGGAGGGGACAGGCTGGTCCAAAGGTCTCAGGGCCAGTTAGCTGTGGAGCTGGTCCTGGACCCTATGCTCCCCCTGCTCTGGGAGTCTGCATTCCTTGGGCAGGTGCTGACTGGGGAGTGCTCTGGGGTCCTGGGGTCCAGCCTCAGCTGCTCCTCTTGGGGAGGGCTGTGGGGAGACTTGGCTGTGGGCTGCAGGCTGCCCCAGGGGCGTGGAGCTGGGCAGGGCCAGCGCCACTGTCCCGGGACAACTCGTGAGAAGTCCTGCTGCCTGAGCCCCACTCCAGACTGGGCCAAACCTGGGACCCTTCCTAATCCCTCCTCTTCCCTGAGGTTCTAGGTCTTTTCCATCCACACTCAGATTCTGAAAGGCTTTGATTCTCAGCTCCTAGAAGCTCTTGCATTCTCATCACCTTTCTCTCTCTCTTTCTTTTTCTCTCTCTCCCTCCCTCCCTCCATTTCAGTCCCAACATTCTAAGTGTCTCAGCTGCTTGAGGTGACTGTGGCTGGCTTTAATGGAATAGCCAATCTGGAAACAGGGATGGTAGTGCCCCTTTCCCCAAGAGCTGGTGCTGCCGGCCAAAGGGAGGTGGGATGGGGCCAAATATAACCCAGGCTCCCCCAGGACCTCCCACCTGGAAGTGTCAAAGATGGTGATGAGTTGCCCTCGGGCACATCACAGCCTAAATGGCTCCTGCAGCCCGTCTCATGCTAGTTAATGGCCTCTGGGACAGCTCGGAGGGGAGGGGAGGGGAGGGGAGGGGGGATGCTGACAGGCTTCTTTTCTATGTGGTGTCAAGATTTCTGAGAGCTCTTTTTTTCATGTTGGTAACCGGTGTCCTGCAAAAGAGGATGCACCACCACATTGGGCTGGGAAACTAAGCCTGACCAAGCTCTGTAGATTTTCTTTCTGCAGGACTTATCAGAACCTTTGATGTGTTAATTCACAAGACCAAGTAGTGCCTGCAGTATTTCTCTAACTTGGGAACTAGAGCTTCTTAGGAAGTGCTTAGCAAAGTTACCTCTTGGTAAAATCAGGGAGATAGCCCCAGAGAAGGGAAGGAAGGGACTCCGGAGACCACAGTGGCTAAAAGCACAGGCTTTGAGATCTGGTAGACTGGAGTTTGAATCCTGGCTTGGCTCCTTGCTCTGTGATCTTGGATATCACTTAGCCTCTTTGGACTTTCGTTTCCTTGTCTTTAACGTGGGGGCAATAATAGCATTTGTTTCACAGAGGTAAGGTGAGGATTGAACGATCATTTGGGAAAAGTGCTTTGCACGGTGCCGGGCGCAAAGTGAGCGCTTGCTGAACGGGAACTGTCATCCCCCTCACTCTTCTTCTTGGATTCCAGGGCCCTTTTCACTGTGCCAGACAGACCTCTGTTTATTCCCACTCGCCATCTGCTGTTCTGCCAGGCACTGTGTGGCTGGAGTGTGGGGGGCAGTTGGGTGAGGATGTGGAGGCCTGAGGCCCAGGGTGTGGGGACCTTCACAGACGTGTCACAAGGCTGGCATCCCAGGGAGGAGGACTGGTGTGTGCAGAGCTTGGGAGGTGGGAACACTCAAGCCCAGGCTCATCTCTGGTGACTGTCGGTTGGCCTCTCTGAGGCCTCGTAAGCAAACACTCCAGTTCCAGATAAAGCAGGCCACCAGGTGGGTGGCTCTGGATAGCTGGCTTTCCGGGAGAACCCAGCGTCCTTTCACCTGGGCAGGTGCCCCGTTCCTCCCCTTCCCCGGTCTCCCCGCAAGGCCAGGGCCCGTCTGGGCACGCAGAGGGAGCCATGGCCCAAGGACGTGGCTTGACCAGAAGGTGTGGGGTGGTGGGCCCTGCGCGGGCGGGGCAGCCCTCCAGCGGGTCTGGTGCACGAATGTGGGACCCATCCGGGCAGTGAGCAGGCCAGGCCTTGGCATCCGCCAGCCCCTGCAGGCAGGCAGCTAGCTTAATTTTTATTCTCTTTTATTGTAGAAAAATTCCTGAAACCTGAGGTCACTCTGTTTTCCCCAGCCAGGCCAGAACACCCTTCCTGTGGGGAGTTCTGTGTGGTCACCTAGCTGGGGCCTCGGTCACCCGGCTTGCAGAGCAGGACGAGAGGGAGGAGAGAGGGGCTCCATGTGTGCCAGCTGTGCTGCCAGGAGTCACGGGCACTGCTGAGAGGCTGGCGGCTGGGCTGGGAGTGAGGCGTGGTCCGGGGTCCCACCGGCTCTGATGGGGTACCTCATTTGTTTGTTGGGTACGTGGTGTTTCTAAGTTAGATTGACATTTACAAAAGAGTTTGGAAACGGCTGGTGGAGGGTCCTCTCCACCCCGACACCACTCCTGTGGAGGAAACACCTGCGGTAGAGCCTCCGCTCTCTTCTAACGGTCCTCCTCACTCTCGCACACGTGTGGTGCGCACACGTGCGCGCACACCTACATCCACACTCGTGTGTGCTTCTGCCCTCAAGGACTTCACGCTCGCCAACCCTCCCTTGGCCAAATCCTTCTTTCCTAAGGCCCTTTGCCCAGGGCTCGGGGGAGGGGCCTAGCCGGCAGCTCCCTTTTGCCCCCTCTTCCCCTCCCCCCACTGGAGAGCAGTTGAGGATGGGGGCTGGAGCTGCAGAGCTGAGCTGGGTCCTCTCTCTACTGTCCCTCCCCCCGCCTCCCCCAGGAGGGCAAGACCAGGCTCACACCTGAAGACCCACTCGGGCAGGGGCTCCTTCCCCCACCCACCCCCTCCTGCGCCCAGCTGTGCCTTGGGAGGCTCCTTCCAGGCTCCTGGCACCCTGCTAAATGCTGGGTGAACCAGCCAGGGTGGTGATTCATCCTCACCACCAGTGAGGTTGAGAAGAGGTACTGCGGGGAAGCAAGCTGTCCCGGACCCCGTCCAGGGCCAACCTTTCACCATCTGAGTGATTCGGGGCTGGGCCCCCCCCCCCCCCCCCCCCCCCCGCCTCTGCCTCTGGTAAACAGGACTCCTAGTGTTATCCCAGCCTTGTAAGCCGGTGGCTCTAAGCCCGCGGAGTGTCAGTCAACAGGACACCTGTTAAAGCCAGACTCCCGAGCCCCACCCCAGACCTGTAGCATCTGCTCCTCCGGGTGCAGGGCCCTGTGGATCTGCATTTTAGTGAACTTCCTCGGGTGGTTCTGACCCGTGGGTGTGTTGGGTACCTCTGATATTAACTCCTCGTGGCAAAGGGAGCACATAGGGTTGAGTGTAGGTCATGGTTGGCCCCCTTCCCTGAGCCCCACCCAGAACACAGAAGTTAGTTCTGACGGCAGATGGGCACTTAGGCGAAGCTTCATGGGGAGGGTGTGTCTTCACTGAGTTTCAAAAGATGAGTTGGGTCATGGAGTTAGGAAAGGCATTCCAGACAGAGAGACAGGTTGGCCGGGGGGTGGATAAGTTTGTGGTCCACAGTGTATGTTACGGGCAGGAGAAGGAAAGGTATGGGGGCCCAGGTCCAGGTCATCTTCCTGGGGAGGTGCCTTCCCAGGAAGGGTTAACCGCAGAGCTGCCCAGGTCCTGTCTACTCAACTTCCACCTCCATCCTCCGAGGAAATGGGTTTTCCAGGAGCCTGGACTGGGCCCGCGGTGACTCGTGGCTCTCCATGGATGGCAGAGGAAGTGACTCAGGCCCCGGCGGGAGAAAGTGAGCCACGGGTGCCCTGCCCGTTTCCCCCTCCCCCACCACGAGGATGGGCAGGGCTGGGCCTGCGCAGCCGCAGCCCGGGGCCCTTCCTCCCGGGCCCAGCCAGCCCTGGGGGGATGGGCAGTCGGGGAGTCTCGGCTTAAAGGAGCCCTGGTCCCCTCCGCTCTGCCTGGATCCTTGGGGACTCTGTGGTGGTGGCCCCCATTGTGTCAAGCTGGGCCAGACTGTTTTGTTCTCTGTGTTTACGGAAGGCCTGAGGTCAAGGGCAGCTGCTCCAGAAGGGGAGCTGGGGGATGGGGGCATCCCTAGGGGGCTCGGCCCCCCAAATCCTCTCTCCCAGGCTGGAGTTGTCTGCACTGCCTGTGGTCTTGGCTGACCCCGGCCCCACCATTTTTCTCTCCTTTTCTTTGGGGGTCTCCCAAAGCCAGGGGGGCATGCATCTCTAGAAACTGACAGTGCCAGCGCTGCAAGGAGTTCTCCAGGGTGAGACTGAGGTCTGTGTCTTGGCTCCACTGGTGGAGATCTCGGAACAGATGGCCCTTCCCTAGTCTCAGTTTCCTGATCTGTAAAATGGCAAAACAGTAGGACCAGCCTTACGGGGTGGCCTTGAGGATTCCTTGGTAACGTAGATGGTGCCCCAGTTGAGCTCTCCTGTCCTTTAGAGGCTTCTGGGGACAGGCTCAGTTCCAGGCTGTGAGGAGGGAAGTTTTCTGGGTGGGGTTTCAGTCTTCCCGGAAAGGAAATTCATGCTCTAAGAATTTCCCATCAAGGTGCTTTGGAAGTTGAGCTGGCTGTGGGGGCCCCGAGGGGATTACATGGAGGGTGGGAGGGAAGGTGTAGGAGTAGGAACCCGTGACAGGCCCAGGGGTTGATTGAGGGGCACGCGTGAGCTGGTCAGGAAGGATACAGAGATATCTAGCTGACACCTATGGTGCGTGCCGTGTGCATGGCCCTGCTCTAAGTCCTCTACAGGTATCAATTCATTTAATTCTCACAACGACCCTTGCAGGAGTCTCAATTTTTATTCCTATCTACAGGTGATGAGAGGGAGGCCCAGAGAGGGTGAGTAACTAGCCCAAGGATACACAGCTATTGAGTAGGGGGACTGGGATTTGAACCCAGACAGTCTGCCTCCAGAGTCTACTAAGGGTGGGTTAAAGGAAGCCAGGCAGTCCCTCTCCTCAAATCCCAAGAATGTCCATAGGACTAGAGTTGTTCACCTTGGAGTGGCTATTCAGGAGCCAGGAATGTCAGGTCATGCCATTGATCCCTGTCTGTTGGAATCATGGTAGTTCACAGTGGTGCAGCCTCACTTGTGTCCCTCCAGTGATGGGGAGCTCACTCTCTGTTTCCACCTTTTTGCTCTCAAAGGAATCAATCCAGGAGGATTGATGAAAGCAGATGATTCTGCCCTGTCCTGGGTGGGCCGGAGAGATACATGGATTCTGGCCAGCTCCATCCTTGTTTTCTGTATGATGTCAGGAAATCACTGGCCCTCTCTGGGCCTTGAATCCAAATGCCATAGATGGAAAATTGGGGCCAAATTTGCAAAGTGATTGTGAGCGCTGAGTTCAGAAATATAAAGCAGGGGTCAAAGCAGGGGTCGGGGGGGGGCTTCCTGGAGGAGGTGTCATTTGGATTGGGGATCAGATGTAGACAGCGACAGCGACCGGCAGAAAAAAGAAGGAAAGAGAAAGGGTCCAGGAGAGACATGTTTCTGTCCCTGGATGCTGGATTTCCTTTCACTGGTCTGGAGTGGCAGTTTCAAAAGGAGCCAAAATGGGAGACACTGCTTTGGAAAGATCCCCAGTGTTCTCCTTACTTGCAGCAAGTAATAAATCAATCCTTCTCCCTAAAAACAAAAACACCAAAAACCAAAAAAAAAAACCCCAAAAGGAGCCAAAATGCTCAGAGAGGACGCAGAGTGAAACCTTAAATATCACAATGTAGGAAACAGTGGCCATTCCCCCAAACACTTTCACATCCTTCCTCTCAGGGGTCTTGTGATGTCACCAGGGCAGGATGATGAAGCCAACTGACCAATGATTAGACTGACCAGGCCCTAGAAATTGGGGTTCCATTACACATGGTGGGACACTGGAGACGGGCTCTAGCTTGAGGGGGCCAGCTTTGTTCAGGGAAGGCCCAGCCCAGGAAGGAGACAGTGAACTCCTGCATGGACCACCCCTCCATTTAATGCTGCTCTTAAATATTCCATCCAAAAGCCACTTCTTCCTGGAAGCCCTCCTTGGTTTCCTCCCAAAGCCAAACTCCTCTCATGCCCCATAGTTGCCAGGCTTCCTTTTGTCTGGCTTGTGGCAGATGATTGCATCTGTCACCACAGCCATATGTAGTGCCTCACAGGATGAGGATGGCTGTTCGTGACTGCCAGCACCCAGCTCAGTCATAAGGCCAGCTGGCAGTGGGGAGGCCAAGCCACCCGGCATCTCTCTATAAGTACCAGGCACGCAGGTTCCCTGCCAGGCACTACAGTCCTGACCAGGCAGGGAAAGCCCATGGTGTCTGGAACAATCTCGGGCAAGTCATTTAATTCATTGGATCTCAGGTTCCCTGTCTGTGAAATAGGCCAATGGTAGGGCTGACTTCACAGGGTTGGAATGAAGATTAATACAGGTATAGGGGTGAGGGGGGTGGGTCAGCACAGGCTGGCAGGTAGTAGGTACTCAGCTAATAGAGGCTGGGCGGGGGGGCATTCTACAAGAGGATGGGGCTGAGGGGAACTGGATCTCCCCCGACTTGGGCCACACTATGTCTCCCGGCCAGACTGGGACGTCCCCCTGCCTTTCCAGCTGCCCTGGGAACTGGCTCCCCCTGGTGGCCATAACAGGAAGTGCCTGTCTCCTCTATCCCCTGGCTGTAGAGGGCGCTGTGGCTGCACTGATCCTTCACTCCATTTCCCTCACTGTCCACCTGCCCAGCGACCTCCGTGCACACTAGGCCCTGTGCACACAGATGGATCAGCAGCTCCCTGGCTAGCACCAGGAGGAGGGATGTACCATCCTGCACCTCCCAGAGTTGGCTAACGGGACCCTATGAAACAGAAACAAACACACAGACATAGAGAGCCAAAGGAGGCCAGGACTGACTGTAGAGGGAGTTGAGAAAGGCTTCCTGAAGGAGGTGACCTCTGAGCTGGGTCTTAGGGGTGATGATGGTGAGGTTCCAGGAGGAGAGCCCTGCAAGCCCCCTTTTTCCTGTGTCTTCTTCAGGCCTGGAGGGGGCAGCGTGGTTGGGGTGGTTCCTGGTGGTGCTGGGGAACCTCTCCCCCCACCAGTTCTAGCCTGATTACCCCATCACTGCTGGATCTGGAGGGAGGTACTATTATTCGTCCTGTTTTCCATGACCCTCTTACAGGGTCATGCAGCGAGCAAGAGGTGGAGCTGGGACTTGAACTCAGCCACTGCCTCTTTTTAATTTTTTTTAATTTTTGTATTTTAATTTTATTTTATTGAAGAATAGTTGATTTGCAATGTATTGATTTCTGCTGTACAGCAAAGTGACTCAGTTATACATACATATTCTTCTTCATATTCTTTTCCATTATGGTTTATCACAGGTTACTGAATATAGTTCCCTGTGCTATAAAGTAGGATCTTGTTGTTTATCCATCCTATATGTAATAGTTTGTATGTACTAATCCCAAACTGACAATCTATCCCTTCCCCACCCCTCCCTTGGCAACCACAAGTCTGTTCTCTATGTCTGTGTGTCTGTTTCTGCTTCATAGATATGTTCATTTGTGTCATATTTTAGATTTCACATATAAGTGGTAGCATATGGTATTTGTCTTTCTCTGTCTGACTTACTTCACTTAGCATGATAATTTCTAGGTCCATCTGTGTTGCTGCAAATGGCCTTATTTCATTCTTTTTTATGGCTGAGTAGTATTCCATTGTATATATACACCACATCTTCTTTATCCATTCTTCTGTCGATGGACATGTAGGTTGTTTTCACATCTTGGCTGTTGTGAATTGTGCTGCTATGAACATAGGGGTGCATGCATCTTTCTGAATTATAGTTTTGTCTGGGTATATGCCCAGGAGTGGCGTTGCTGGATCATATGGCAACTCTAGTTTTAGTCTTCTGAGGAACCTCTGTACTGTTCTCCATAGTGGCTGCACCAATTTACATTCCCACCCACAGTGTAGGAGGGTTCCCTCTTCTCCACACCCTCTCTAGCGTTTGTTATTTGTAAACTTTTTAATGATGGCCATTCTACCTGTGTGTCGATACCTCACTGTACTTTTGATCTGCATTTCTCTAATAATTAGCGCTGTGGAGCATCTTTTTGTGTGCCTGTTGGCCATTTGTATGTCTTCTTTTAGCCACTGCCTCTTGATGCTCAGCTCCTGGAAGCTCTGGGGAGGTCCACGGCCTGTTTCCACACTTGCCTCCCCACCTCATATGCCACATCCACGCTACCCTGGCTTCTCCCTCTTCAGGGTTGGCACAGCCACCCTGTGGGTCAGGCCCTCAAGCCAACACTCTTGTCCTCTTTCAGGCGGTGACTTCTCAGGGTGACTTTGGGGAGGAAGATGGCTGCCCAAGTGCTGCTGCCGACAGTGCCGTTCCTGCTGGGTCTGCTCCTGGTTCCAGGTAGGCTTTCCTGGAGGTACCCTAGGACTTAGTTAAAATGCCGTCCATATGTTAAGGATGTCTAGGTCAGCTGCCAGCACATCCACTAACCCCTTTGGGCAGGCACAGGCCTGAGGACACAGCTTAGCAAGTGGATGATGGTACCTTGGAGAAAGGAACATGGACTGGGTTTTGGCCCTACTCACCTCTGCAGCCAGTGCATCCTTGTGCAGTACACAGCCTGCACAACTGTCTGTGGCAGGCATGGCCTCATTAAATGTTTTATTGCTATTTAAAATATTATTTTGTCTTTGAAATTATTATTGATTTTGAGTTTGTTCTTTTCATATTTTGAAGCCAATAATCTTTGAATAGGGTAGACTCACATTTTTGGAGACCCTTTGAGGTATAGGTCCTTGGAATGTGTGTGGGTCCTAGGCACTGGGCTCCTGTGTTCTGGGCCCGGAGCCTGCCCTTGGGCCCAGAGTCCCATCTGCAGTCTCTGCTTCCTCAGGTGCCCGTGGCGGGGGCCCCCGGGAAGACTTCCGCTTCTGTGGCCAGCGGAACCAGACGCAGAACAGCAGCCTTCATTATAAGCGGACATCTGAGCTGCACATCTCCATCAGGAACACTGAGGAGGCCCTCACAGTCCATGCGCCCTTCCCTGGAGCCCATCTGGCTCCTAGGTCATTCCCTCATCCCAGGGGCCTCTACCACTTCTGCCTCTACTGGAACCGCCATGCTGGGAAATTGCATCTTCGCTACGGCAAGAGCGACTTCGTGCTGAGTAACCAAGCCTCTGACCTACTGTGCTTCCGGCAGCAGGAGAAGAGCCTGGCCGAGGGGGCCCCACTGTTCGCCACCTCTGTCAGCTCCTGGTGGAACCCCCAGAACACCAGTCTGCCCAGTGCGGCCGGCTTCATCTTCTCCTTCCACAGTAAGGCGACTTCCAGGCACAAGGAGCAGCTTGGCCGAAGGCCTGGAGGCGGGGAAGGCAAAATGCGCGGCGGGGTTAAAGCAGACGGGGCCGAATGTTCCGCAGGCAGTGGGGAGCCAGGGAAGGTGTCTGAGGAGTGGAAGAGTGTGATCCACGGTGTGCTTTGGGGAGGTTTGTGGGAAGTTAGGGGTGAGGGCGGAGGGGCTAAGTGCCATCCAGCGGCTGCGGGGAAGGCCCAGGTAGAGGACGATGAGTGAACAGGGTGGGAGCAGAGCGAATGGAGAGACGGGCCTGCGGGGAAGGCCCAGGTCAAGGACGGTGAGTGAACAGGATGGGAGCAGAGCGAATGGAGAGACGGGCCTGCGGGGAAGGCCCAGGTAGAGGACGATGAGTGAACAGGGTGGGAGGAGAGCGAATGGAGAGACGGGACTGGAGGTCAGGAGGCGGAGGAAAAATTCTGCTTCATCAGCATCACCTAGAGTGTTTAATCCCCATTTCTCGGAGGAGAAACTGAGGCACAGAGTTGCACAGCTAGTGAGTGAGGGAGCCAGGATCTGAACCCCGCAGCTGACTGGCATGAGGGGATGGGGGCAGGGGTGTGGGGGAGAGCAAGAGGTCAGAGGTCAGGACGCAGCGAGGCCGGAGGCTGACACTGAGGTGTGCAGACTGTGTGTCTGGCTGGGGTGTGACAGGTGTGGTGTGGCCGCTGCCTTCTATTCAGTGCTGAGTGGGGGCAGGGAGGAGGGGGTGGCCCGAAGGAGGTGGAGGCTCTACTCAGGGTCTAGGATTTCCCTGATTCTGGGGCCTTTCAGGCAGCTCCAGTTTGGGGCGGGGCTGCCATGCGCGGGGGGGGCAAATGGCGTTGAATATGTTAGCAGCTCTGGGCCCTTGGAAATGCTGGGGGGTGGCAGCAGTGGGCCCAGGTGCTGCCCAGGGCAGCAGACAGGGGCCAGGGCGGTAGATGGGGCTCCCCGCCCCCCGGCTGGGATTCTGCCCCAACCTGGGAGGGTTTAGGGCAAAGTCAGGCATAGCTGCAAATTGACTTCCTGAATAGCAGATCTGGCCTGGCCTTATTTGGTCTGTAGAGAGTTTTTTGAAAACATGAGCCAGGGTTTTCAAATGATCTAAAAAGCAGGCTTTCTGCCTTGTAAATTCAGATGGGAGCACAGGGCCTGCCTTCCTTGCTGGCATAGGGCATGCCCCCTCCCCACATGTCCTTCCTCCCGTCTGCCTACCTCATCTGAGTCCCGTCTGAGCCCTGGAGGTGCCTGAGTCTGCAGCCCTTGGGTGCATGGTACCCGGGTGGAGGGCCTGGAGCCAGCACACAAGCCGCCCACCCGCCAGCTCCTCCTGAAGGGGGCCTGGCTGGCCCTGGGGAACTGGCCCTCCCAGCTCCCTGTGTGTGTCAGAAGCATGCCTGGGTAGGTGTGTCCCAGCCCACCCTGCTGGGGCTGGAGTTGCCGGGGGCTCCACAGGACAGAGACCCGTCTGGCTGGCTGCAGCTCTGAGTGCCTTGGGGGAGTCCACTGCACCTCTTGGAGCCTCAGTTTCCTGCTCCATAAAATGGGGATAGAAGCTTTCAGAATCACAGGAGGGTTAACGGAGAGTGTAATGAGTGTGGCTGGGCACCTCATTCAACAGCCTTCGGTGGGTCTGTCCATCCCTCTCCCCCAGCTCCTCCCCTGAAGACCTCCCACAGCGCCTCGGTGGACACATGTGAGCTGAAAAGGGACCTCCAGCGGCTCAGCCAGTTTCTGAAGCATCCCCGGAAGAGCTCAAGGAGACCCCCGTTCACCCCCACGGACCAGTAAGTGTGGGTCCCAGTGTGTGAGGGGGAAGGAGGAGGCATCCCCCAGACCCGGGTAGGGCAGGGCAGGGCAGGGACCTGGAGCAGGCGGCTGTATGGAAACCTCCCCTGGGGCTGGAATGTTCTCATCTTTCCATCTTCTCCGGGAGGAACTGAGATACAGCCCTGGAGGCCAAGCCCCTCCCCTGCCTGAGTCGTTAAAAACAAATGTCACACCCACCAGCCCAGGTCAGCGGCACCCAAGCCCTCCTCTCCACCAATAAAGTGAAAAGGATTGACCCATTTTACAGCTCAGCAGACTGAGGCCCAGAGATGGGTAGGGCTGCTCTGTTGCACATAGTGGGTCGGTCCAGGCAGAACTGGGCCCACAACCTGATGGCCGAGTCCGAGGATAGGTCCCCACCCCCCTCCTTTCCTGTTTGCTCTGACGCTCTGGCTAACTCCCTGCCACCCCCGCAGGTCATTCTGTCTGCCCCACATTCTTTCCTGTGTATCTGCCTGAATCTCTCCTCTCCCTCTGTCTCCCTGCCTACTTGCCCGCCTGGATCCGCCCCTCACACCCAGCAGTCACCCACCCTCTCTCCCCACTGCCAGGCAGCTGCAGAGCCTGGAGTCGAAGCTGACCTCTGTGAACTTCACAGGGGACACGGTGTCTTTTGAGGAAGATCTGGTCAACGCCACGGTGTGGAAGCTCCAGCCCACAGCCAGCCTCCAGGACCTGCGCATCCACTCCCAGCGGGAGGTCAGGGGTCAGGATAGTGGCCAGGGCAGGAAGCAGATGTGGAGGCCGTGAGCACTCCCCTCCTCTGGGCCTCCGGGAGCCAGATGTGTGCTGATGAGGAAAGCCTCAGGCCCAAAGACTACCTCAGTCAGTGGCTACCCGGTGGAACTGAGGACCCTTCCTGATACAGTGGTGGGGACAGAGGTGGGGAGGGACCTGGTCCCTGCACAGGGGGCTCCTGTGGCACATCCTTGTGGACAGACAACCAACACCAAAATGCCTGTGCCTGCAGCCCTCTTGTGAGCCTGCCCTTGGTGGGCCTAGTTGGGGGCAGAGGGCTACACACCCTGCCTTTCTTATCCCCCAGCACACCAGGGAGCCATAGGCAGGGTCAGTGTCTGAAGCCCAGACACCAGAATACCACGTGGTTCTCCCAGGCCCATTTGCCCCTGGGGCCCTGGGCTCTAACGACAAGCGCCCCAGCCAGCGCTGGTGCCAGGGAAAGGAGGGGTGAGAAGGGCTGTTGTGAGTCAGGCCTGGCTTCCTGGAGGAGGTGGGCTTAGAGATGGCAGCGCCCAGGAAGGCATGTGCTGGGGGGATGTGGGGGGATCTGGAGGCCCACCTCTGGCTGAGCCCCCGTGGGACTCTGGTCTGCAGGGGGAGCAGAGCGAGATCCTGGAGTACTCGGTGCTGCTGCCCCGCGAGCTCTTCCAGAAGACCAAGGGCCAGAGGCAGGAGGCTGAGAAGAGACTCCTCCTGGTAGACTTCAGCAGCCAAGCCCTGTTCCAGGTATGGGGCTGTCGTCCTCGGGCCCTCCCCCGGGGGAAAGCAGCTTCTGTCTGACGGAGAGGTGGAAGGGTAGGCATGGAGCCCAGCCCCTTCCTGCAAGAGTCCTTGTAAAGTCAGAAATCGGACAGCAACGTGCAGGTCTCCCTGGGAGATTTAGACCTGGCAGAGTGTTATTCTCACTATGGTGTAAATGACTACCCTCGCAAGAATCTTTTTCGAGAGGGAGACTCAAAATCTGGGAGCAATGTGCTGGGCAGAGACAGGAGTCTAGAAGGTCTGGGGAACTTCTGAGCTTTTCTTCTCAGTCCTGAGCCCCCTCCCTACCCTCTTCCCCCACCCCATATACCTAGGACAAGAATTCCAGTCAGGTCTTGGGGGAGAAGGTCTTGGGTATCGTCGTGCAGAATACCAAAGTAGCCAACCTCTCGGAGCCCATGGTGCTCACCTTCCAGCACCAGCCACAGCCGGTGAGTGTGAGCAAAGCAACCAAGGACACAAGGGTCCCCGTTGTCCATGTCCTCCTGTCCCCCTCTCTTCTGAATCACTTGTCTTTAACAAAATGACCGACTGGCTGAGGGCATCGGCCAGTCAGGTACAAAAGGGGTGGGGCCCTGGCACTGACTCCCTCAGCCTGGCTGGAAAGGAGTAGACTGTCGTGAGACCCACTCCCCTTCTTTCCTGTCCCTACAGAAGAATGTGACTCTACAGTGTGTATTCTGGGTGGAAGACCTAACATGTGAGTGTGGAGGGGCCTCTGAGCTGGGCAGGTACCTGGAGGCAGGTACCAGGGGGTCCTGGAAGGTGGGGGAGATGGAGTTAATCAAGGGGGGCTTCCTGGAGGAAGGTGAGCTTTGAAGAGGGAGTGATGTCAGGCTAGGGATCTGCGGAGGGGAGCAAAGGCTCAGAAGAGTGATGCAGTCGTGCATTTGTGGGGTATAGTGGGGTGCTGGGGTGCTGGGCTTGATCTCAGAGCCCCATGCTGGCCCCTCCTCAGTGAGCAGCCCCGGGAGCTGGAGCGATGTGGGCTGTGAGACCATCAGGAGAGAGACGCAGACGTCCTGCCTCTGCACCCACCTGACCTACTTTGCAGTGCTGATGGTGCGTGGCCCCCTCCTTCCCTGCTCCCATACACAGGCCGGGTTCTTGCTGTGTGGCCCCCACTTCTCGCATATATGTCATCCATTCCTCACAACAAGCCCCGAGGTGACTCCTGTTGTTGTCCCATGTTATAGATAAGGAAACTGAGGCTCAGAGAGGTTAGGCAATTTACTCACGTTCACACAGCTAGTAGTAAGTAGAAGAGCTGGTCTCTAAAGCCCTTGTTCTTTATTCCCAAAATCTGGTGCATGATAAAAATGCAGGTTCCTGGTCCTAACCTAGGATTCTGATTCCACAGGGCTGGGTGGGGCCAGGAGTATGTTTCTAAAGAGCCCTGAAGGGGATGCTGAGGCCCTTGTGATGGACCTCAGTGCCCCCAAGATCTCAGAAGCTTTGTGTCCGAGGCTCATTCTCCCCAACTCTTAGGACCCTAGCATCTGAGGGACCGGAGTGGTCTTCCAGCTCTCTCTGGGCGTGGCGAGCTCACTGCCTCACAGGAAACTTATTTCTGTTTTGAATGCTACAGAAAAATAATTAGTGCCAGGACAGAAAAGGGATTCTCTGGTGGAGGGTTCTTGACCTTGGTGGGACAGGGATCCATTTGAGAATGTGGTGAAAAATGCACTCATGGGACCACACTCTTCTCAGTTTGGGGGGCAGGTGTGGTTCATAGACGCCCAAGGCCGTCCAGGGACCACGGGTTAGACCACCATCTGGGCAAACCCTCAGTGTCGAGTTGGGGGCACTGAGGCCAGCCCTGACCTGCCTCGTGGACCCAGGTTACCTCTGTGGAGGTGGACGCCATCCACAAGCACTACCTGACTCTCCTCTCGTACGTGGGCTGTGTCATCTCCGCCGTGGCCTGCGTCCTCACCATCGCTGCCTACCTCTGCTCTAGGTAGGACCTGGGAGCAAGAGGGAAGGGGGCAGGGAGAACCTCCATTCCAGGCCCCCGGGTTGGGACCCCACGTTGAGGGAGACCCACCCTGGAGATTGGCCTGACCCCGAAACGTGTGTATAGTTTTGGAAGCCCTGGGAGGTGCAGCCAGCTGACCCCCAGGGGGGCATTTCCTGCTCAGATCTGTGGTGTTTGGGTAACATAGCATTTCTGGTTTACATTAACTGCCAACATTTAAAATTGGGAGAGTTGACATAAGAATCTAGATTCCTGTCTTCGAATAACCAGATGTGCTACCGCTGGGGGCACATGGTAATATGACAGTGATGGTAATGATAACGGTGGACACTTACATCAAGCGGCCCACATGCCGCACACTGTTCTAAGTGCTTTACACACGTGAACTTGGTTCATCCTCGCAAGGGCCCTATGGAAGAGTGCTCAGAGAGAGTAAGTGACTTGACTGAGGTCACACAGCGGGGAAGTGGTAGAAGCAGGCTTGAACCCAAGCAGGCTGGCTCCAGGCCGGGTTAGCGGAGCTGCCTGGCAGTGGCCGCTGTGGACAGGTGGAGCCTCCAGCCCCTGTTCCCTAGTGCCTGTTTTGAGGCCCGACCCCCTGGCTCCATGGAGGCGTGTGTCACCCCAGTCGTTGGGGTGCCTGCTGAGAGAAGGGGCCGCCTTCGGTGGAGTGAAG